>NC_066317.1:41981277-42287684 GCF_022539315.1 Serinus canaria
AGTCTGTCTTTGCAAGCTTTATTTAAAAGTTTTGGAGTTCTGGTAACATGTGCTCTGCAGTGGTCAATACAACTTTCACTCTGTGGAGCAAAAGCAACAATACACAGCTGTTACTTTTAAACTGGGTATCCAGTTTAAGGGGCATATAAAGGGTTGTTTGATTGGAAATTGTCAAAATTGAATATATTTTTCACTCTGAGTTGCTTTGGTTATTTTCTTCTCCTGCTTATTTTTTTACTTTTGATGTCTTGAATTCTGTGTTATTTAATGTCACTTCTGTGGCCGTATTTCATACGGGTAATTCTTGTGTCTATCTTGGCCTTTAAGTTGCTTAGTTAAAAAGACAGCTTATGGCAAAGTCATTCACTATGAACATTTGGAAGTAAAATTTTTCGAGATACTGATTAATACGGAAAACAAATATTCAGCATGCATCCCAATATTAGGATTATTTATATCAATATTAATTCATCATTTAACTTACAAAGCATAAAAATTTATTAATAGTGTCAGGATGCTGTCCTCTCGAATCTTTGTGATGTTCTTTTGGGGAAAAAAAACCTGAAGAATAACTTGAAATTTGGTTTGAAAGGCTTTTAACACTCCTCTCTGCCACAGGCAGTGCTTTTTGGACTGTCATGTCATCTGCAATGATGTCACTTGGAGATTAAACTCTTCTGGTATTCTATTGGTGGAGTTTTATCTGTTGCAAAACATGAACTTCCCTAACATCTTCATTACGAAGCTTTATTTAAACATCTGTTAAACCTTCTGCAGATTTGCATTGGTTTTGTTCACACTTAAATTGTGCTCTCTGAGGTTAGCAAACTTAAACGTCACAGTTTTCAGAAAATAGAGTCCCATCATTAAATCAATGTATAACTTTCCCAGAAACTGGAGAACTGAATGTAATAAAAAGTGAACTGTTGCACCTTGATTTGCTGCCTACATTTGTCTAAAAGGTGACATTTGTTGGTGAAGGACCTGACAACTAAACACGTTAAAGCTTAAATAAACCCAAAACCCACTAGAGTGATAAGATGGGTTGTTTGAAGAACTAATTCTTGCAGCAAGGTGTATGCAGTATTAGAGTTGCCACTTTGTGGAATATAAAATCTAGCTTCTGTTAGGGCTTGTCTGTCTCTTAATTCCTGGGAATATACATTATGCTCAACATTTTTGGCTGAAAGAGTAGCTTGTTTAGCTCCTCTCTGAAATTGGCATTGAAACTGTCTTTTCATACTGTTTTTCAGCAAAGACATCTAGCCTGGCTCATTAGAAAATTTTCTGTGGAGATTGGACAACTCTACTTAGTGTGCTTGAGAAAGGCATCAAAGACAACAGAGGAGGCTTTTACAGGTTCTTGCTGTAAGGGTCAGTGCAGTTTGCTACGGGTGATCCTGTCCTGCTTTTTTGTTTTTTAGGTTTGAGTTTTTTTCTGTAAAAGCATTGCTTGAAACTGGGCAGTGCTTTGTCCATCATTGCATGTGGACTTCATGATTTCCTTTAAGAGGATTGACATCTCTTAGTTTTGCAAATGTGCTGGTGTTCAAACCATTACTGAATTATTGTATGTCTGTTTTTGACTCTCCACTTCTTTCTGGTTATTCATTTGAGGAGAAAAAAAAAGCAGAAAAGGAATGCTTGTATTGAGCTGTTCCTTTCCACCTTTTGGACATTAATCTATCAGTTCTGCTGTGATTATTTCTGACTCCTGGCTGAAGCTCTTAATGGTCATGTGGCTTCTTTGTTGATGCTGTCTAAGCATGTGAAGCACTGATGCTGCCTCCACTGTGTCTGTGTTAAGTTGCAGGACAGCTTACCTTTGATGCTGCTGGTTGATGGCTGTGTGATGCAGACCATTTCTGGATGTACTGGCCTAGCAGTTCCTGGCAGTGTAAACAGGCTCTGTCTGTTGCAGTGCGCTCTCATCTGATGTGTGCACTGGTTATTGCTTTTCTCCCATCAGTTGTCAAGGATCTTAAAACCATTACTCCGTGGCTGACTGCTATCTAATCTTGGGAAGCCTATTGATTGCTGCTCCACTATTGCAATCTTACCTAATTGCATGGCTTGACTGCCAGTTTCACCTCTGCAAGACGCCCTCGGTGCTGACTTGACCATTTTATTACATTGTAGATATCTAGAAGGTGTCTACAAAAATTTGCAGAAATTTGGTGTTTCTTTATGTTAGTACTATCTGAACAACTCCGGTAGAGAGCACACTTCAGGTGTGCTCTCTACCAGATGCTTTTAAGTGGGCAGCCTATATGGTGCTGTATCATCTCAGTAACACTTCAGGTGTAAGTTTACTTGCAGGAGCTGTAGTCTACTGCAGATTTCCACTAAAGAGAATGTTATTTGAATATTATTAGAATCTTATGCTTTATTTGCTCCTCATGTAGTGTTACAAGCCAAACTTACGGAACTTTATTCTTACTCCTTTATCTTTAAAGAAGTGTGGAATGAACATGAACTGTTTTTATTGTCTGTGAAATTTCATCCTTTTCAGGTCTCTGTTAGCAGCAGCTGCCATCAGCAGCCTGAAGGTGCTAGAATAAAATCTGTTGGTATGATTCGTAGTTCATATGTGTTATAAAATATGACTTGATTTAATGAATTTGTTGCCAGAATTGTCTGAAAATTGTTTTTGTATCGCACAGTAGATTACTTACTTACTGTGTACTTTTTTTGATGCTTCTTTTGATTTTGTATGAGTAATTTTATTTGTTGCTGAGTTTCAGGTAATGAAATTTTTGTATCTACAGGTGGATTGCTGGAGTTGTTCCTTTGCAAGCTTTCTGTAAATGAAAGGAATTCCTTGGATATTTTGCTCTATTTGCATCCTTACTTGTGTCTCAGTACAGAAGCATCTCAGAACTACGGATGTTCCCTGTAGTGCATCTGTGTTTCCTCTGCTTTGTTTCATTGTCATAAACAATTCATAGGACCTGTTGAGGAATTGTTATAGTTGAGTGTTATGCAACTGAACTGTCTGGGTGTTGTCTCCTGACACATTATTATAATCAGCCAGAACCTTGATGCCAGGAGATAATGAAGGCTGGTTCTGCAATCGGCATAGGTTAGTGGCCTTGGGCAGTTGGATGCCTTTAGGTGTTTGCACTCTCAGTATCTGCCTGGAAGGACGGCAGAGGCTTGCCAAGCAGCTGGGAAGGTCACCTACTTTAGTATGCTTGAATCTGTAGTAACAGAATGAATGTTCTTGCTCTGCTCTTGTGTAACAAATAGCTTCTGATTTGGAGTTGTGCAGACCACTGCTTCACCTAAGGATTCTCTGTGCCCTGTAGATCCTTGATATCCTAATAGCAGATAATACAAACCTTGTGAGCTTGGCAGTTTTCTCAGGAGATTGGACATGCTTTTGGGCATCCACTTCATTATGTATACAGCTTGTGGTAAAAGTTTGCTTCTACTTTATTGCACAAGCACACAGATCAAGATGTCTGAGCAGTTTCTATATGTGGTTAGGACTCATCTTTACCTTTCTTTCCTCGCCCTGAACTTTTTTTGTGTTTGGGTGCCAAATGTTTTGTGTAATAAAGTGTCCTACTGCTCAGCAAGTGGGCTCCAGAGTCAAATACTATAAAGTCAATCTTCTATAGATTTCTCATAGACTTCATAATACTTTTTTTTAGTATAACTAGTATTTATTCATGCTTCTCTGTTTTAATCAAGCTGCGTCTCAACACTGAGGAAGTTAGTGAGTCTGGCTCCAAATTTCAGCCAGCTTGAGCTGGTAGTTCATTTAATACCTTAATTGCAAGGTGATAATTGAATAGGAGTTGTCTTCAGTTTCCTAGCTGCAGAGGCTGTATCATTAGACCTTCTGAAGTCTTGCTAAAAGCTGCCTCTACTGAAAGATGTATTGCAGCTTTAGCTCTTACTTCAACAAGAAAAGTATTGAGCATGTTTTTTGTTGTTGTTGTATTGGACCAGTGGCTTCCCTGCTTGCCCAGATGACTGTTGGCCAAGTGCTTTGAGCACGAGGTTGTGGTGCATGCTGTATTAGTTGGGTCTTGATGTTTTTCAGCGTTCATCTTTTTCCACCTGTCCCAGCCTAGTGGATATCAGGACTGTAATTCTTCCCCTTGGTTCCCAGCTATCTTTATTGCAGTAAGCTGAACTGCTGGCCTCACACACGTCACAGCATTGTTGTGCTGGTGCTCTAAAACAACATTTAGTCACAAACACACATTTGTAAAAAATGCACTTTGTAGAAAAAATAAGCGCTGTGGAGCCTTGGAAGAAACAACTGCAATGTACTTAAAACTGAGAAGAGTGAAGGTAAGAAACTGCAGTGGTTAGAACAGCTCTGGCAGCAGAACATTTGACACTTCAGTGGTGTAGTTTGGCATGTGGGCATGCCTCCAGCCTTTACTCTCCTAGGGGTTACCCTGTTGGTAAGATGTCACCTAAATATAGTAAGCCTGTGTGGTGGGGGTGTTTTTTTTTTCCCCCTGCAATGGGCTATTTTCAGTGTAAAATAAGCAGGAGAGCTTTGTGTTCTACAAGGTCACTCCATCGCAAGCTTTCAGATGTTTCCAGTTGTTTAGCTTTCTTGTTGAAGGCCATGTAGAAACTGTGTGGCAAACCTTGAGATCAATATTTCTGGTCTCTAATCTGAAATAGGGTGCATATCATTGATAAAAGATGTCTGGTTCTGTAGAGGTCATTCCATAGTATTTACGTAAGTTATATTTAGTGCATGTTTTTATCTGATTGGTGTCGGAATAAAGCTGCTGTTACAAACTGCTTACTTATTTATAAACACATAGTATGCAAGCTTCCTGTAGAGGGGTAGCATAGAATTTTGTTCTTGAAAAAAATGTGGGGAAAGATATTTCTAGGGGAAAAAAAAAATCAGTTGCAGTGTGTTCTTGATGGCTGGTTGGTGGTGGTTTTGTTTTGCCAACCAGTGGCTTCATGTAAAAGTACGTTTGAGGTTGTCAATAGTGAATACAGTTAGATGCTACTGAGAATTAAGTTTCTCAATCTCCAGGACTAATCATGGTCTGCAGGTAGCAGAAGGTGGCTTGCAACACGCAAAGTGGTGGGCTGGCTCCTTCCCTGAACTTCCTGCAATGATCGTCTTATCCCCTGCCTCCTCACGCCACCCCCCCACCCCCCCCCCGAAAAAAAAAAACCAAAAAAACCAACCAACAATGAAAACCCACAGAAAAAACCCTAAACCCAAACAAATTTAGAAATGCATTATTCATGTACATCCCATCTTTGTTTACTCATGAGTGAACACTTGGAACAGTGTACAAACGGGCAGGTCCTTGAATCTGTTAATAGTCTTTCAGTGTATATGTTTTGTTTTCTGTTTTTGTTGTAGAGAAGTCTTAGATGGCAAATTCATCTTACATTGTGCCTCAAAGTAACATTGAATAACTGGATAACCATACAATATAAAACTATTCAGAGTAACTGTAGCAACCTTGTATTTTTTCATTCAGCAAAAAAGTAGCATTTTTAAACACAGAAGATGAATCTGTAGTGTTGAAAAGAGAAAATGTCAAATAACGTGCATCTGTCCAATCTTGAAAAGAAGTCTGTCATTGAAGCGATTATGAGCGCTGTAGTATCTTTTCCATGTTCTTCAGCTCTTCCAGAAATCACTTTTAGAATGAGGCAAATGGCCTTTGTACTCAATGATACTGCCTAGAGAAAAATTTAATCCCTCTGGACTAACGACAGCCTTTTTACAAACCAGTGACTTTGAGGTTAATGTTTAAATATTTAAATGGATTTGGCATGTTGCCATTTAAGTGGAACAGAATGTGCTTAACCTGAAACTCAAACAGTTCCCTGGGTAGCCAAAAAAATAAATAAATTACTCAATAGTGCAGTGATCTGGTAAATTGAAAGATTATAGTTTAACCCTAATCCTGGACAGGGTTATCCCAAAGGAGGAATATCTGTCTTATTTTTTTCTATTTAGTTGAGGGCAATTTTTACGGACATTATTGGAACTTTTTACAGAAGTTCTTAGGCTAAGTGGTAGTACTCATCTGTGGTAGCACTCATCAAAGTCCAGTATAAACAAGTTCTAGTGTAGCGTACTGATCTGCATGAAATAATTTTAAACTTGTTGAAAACTGGGTAACTTGCTAAATTTGGATGATTTTTAGTTCTTTTTCTTTGGATAGGAACATAAGAGTTAAATGAGGGCTTGATGTGTGTAAAGCTTAGTTTGGGAGTCTTGATACTTACAACTTGAAATGGAAGAAGTTAAAGAAGAAAGGCAAGAGCAAGTGCACCTGACATTCTTCTCATCTCTAGGGCCTTCTACCTTAATCCAGAGGGCTGGGTTACCAGAGCCTGGAAGAGAGGTGGGAGCTTTGGCCTTGAGACTGCGTCTCTAATCCAGTCAGATTGTGACCTTAAGTTTACCAAGAACTTTGCTAAAAGTGTCCCACTCGGGAGCGTTTCCTGCTTCTCGTGCCAAATGATGCAAACCTGTTTTTTCTGCCAAATATCCCAAGGATTTTCTCATTTTCTTCACATTCTGCACTGGTGACCGCATGCTGTCTGTAGTTGAGAGGATGAAGCAGTGTTCAAGGCATGCTGAGGTAAGCTGGGGGGGAGACAATTTTCTTTCCTCATTATGCTTTCTTACGAATCTCATGTTCAAGTTAAACACAAGTATTAAGTATGTGAATGTTTCATGTATAGATGTGAAGCCTTGCACTTTAGAACTCTTAATAAAAATAATTATAAATCCCATAACTCCAAGCCTATGAAAGAAGTATTTGAGTTTGCAACAACTTCCCAGACAAACTAGTCTTTTTCCTTACTGTGATTGTGGGTATTTGTACTACAGCACAGAATTGAAATTGTAGGGGCCAGTGTTAGGTATTTGCTTGAGCTCATGTTTGCATCCTAGAGAAAGGAATGCTACTGCAAATGGCCAGCACAGAATTTGTACATCACATACTATGATGTGATTTATGTGAACCAAAAGGGGGGGTCCCCTCATAAATGGCTAGGAAATCTGCACAGTACCAAAAAGGATATTCCACATGGGTGCTACAACTCTAAAACTGGTATGAACTACTTACTTTTCTACATCATCAATGTCAGTAGTTGGAGACAATTTTATTGCAGTTTAATATTTGGTGGTTTCCTTATAAATGAGAAAGATATTTCTACCTAAATAACTTTCATGGGTCATTTCAGGAAGGGAGGACAGACAGACTGCTTTTCATAGACCAGCCTCTTCCTCCTGGTGGTTCAGAGGTAAAGGGAAGATCAAGACAAAGAAAAGTTTACTTTGGTGTGCTTTATAGATGGGTATAAAAAAGCAATCTGTGTTTCAGTCTAGAAATAATACATTAAGTACCTCAGCTAGACAACTTGCCGTAGGAGCTTTTAATATGAAATTTTCAAATCTTACTTTTGAAGAAAAATGCTCTTTTTTACCCCTTGCATGTTAAATGAGATGAAGGAGAACAATATGTTCAAACTGTCAGCTTAACTCTTAAAAGATTACAGTGACCTGTGCCTGGTGCTGCCATGTGTAGTCAGCTTGCAACCACAGCACTTTAGCATCCTTAGTCTAAGAAAACTTTTCATTAGGGAAAAGAATCTAGCAGTCAAAAGTGGTAGGCAAGAAATTAGAAAAACCTGTTCAGGAAAGCGCACAGATTGCAGATTTAATCAGTTTACAAAATACGAATGGATGGGTCAAAGAGAAGATAAATTTGGATCTGTTCTGAAGGGGAGAGGAGAAGGAGGGCAGATGGTTGGTGATCACTTTTTTTGCAGGGAGATATTTGCTTTGTATTTAAATAGAGTTGAAAGTATCTTAATCTCCATGAGAGAGACTGTTATGGGCAAAATGGGCAGTAATGAAGTAGTAAATAAGTCCAGAGCTCAGTATTGACTAACCTTAAAGAACAGCTTTTAAGAAATCCTTAGAGTCATAATCAAGCTGCAACAAGTTCAACTAGGGACCAAGGAAAGTCAGGTAATGATGAGATGAAGCAGGCTTGGCACAGCAGGGGAGGAAGGGCCTGTGTGTGCAAGCTTCTGCTGGTGTTGTTTTTATTTTGGGGGTGGTGTTAGCATGTGATTGTTAGATGGTGATGGTTAACATACCCTGCCTTGTCCTTTGTGCCAGCTGAGCAGCAGCAGGATTCACCACCCAGTCATTCTGAATGCAGAATGCTTGTGGTGCTGAGGGTGAGGTTTTTCAGCCTGAGTATCCTCCCAGTCAATAGCTACTTACTTTATTGCTTTGATTCCTTCTGATAGCTGCATCTTTGTGTGTTGTTTTTGTTTTTCTCTCAGAGATCACAGAATCATGGAATGGCCTGGGTTGTAAGGGGCCTTAAAGAGCATCCAGTTCAAACCCCCCTGGCATGAGCAGGGATATGTTCAATTAGATCAGGTTGCTCAAAGCCTCACGTCAACCTGGCCTTAAACACTTCCAGGGATGAGGCATCCACAACATTTCTGTTCAGCTTGTTCCAGTGCATCACCACCCTCACAGTAAATAATTTCTTCCTAATGTCTAATCTAAACCTACTGTCTTTCAGTTTGTAACCATTCCCCCTTGGCCTGTCACTACATGCTCTTGTAAATTTCTGGTAGGCTCCCTTCAGGTAATGGAAGGCTGCAATTAGGTCATCCTGAAGTATCTTTTTCAGGCTGAATAATCCCAGTTCTCTCAGCCTTGATCATTATAGCCTGGAGACAGTTATTTCTATTCTGCAGGTGGTCAACTCTACTTTTCTGTTAAATTTCTGACATAGTGTTTTTCTGATGGTAAGTGCAATGAACTGGTAGTCAGTATTTGAGGCTGTGAGATGGGATCTCAATGACAAGCTATGTAGTGCCAAACTCTTGGCTCTTACTGTATCATATTCTTCCATTGGTAACTCTATGGAGCTGTAGTATGCTGCGTGTTAGGTGGAGTTTAAAGCCTGTTGCCATCCACTTAAGTTTTTCAAGGCAGAGAGAAACTTGGGTTTGCCAATTTAGTTTAATACCTTGAAGAATTTAAATGCTAAAAAGCTCATTGTTATAGAGAGGTTGTCATCCAAGAACATGGGATAGCTGAAAGACTTGTTTCCCCTTCAAAGAGCAATCATTTTATTCATTTAGCCTCTGTTGCTAAAAAGATGTCTTAGTAATGTAACAGTTGTTACCTGTTTCTTTAAAGGCAAAAGAATGAGTTGATGCTCTATGCCTTCTTGCATAATGATGCATTGTCAGTTCTCACTTATAATTAAGATAACTGCATCATTTCTTGGAATACTTCT
The DNA here is from genome assembly GCF_022539315.1 of Serinus canaria. NCBI lineage: Eukaryota > Metazoa > Chordata > Aves > Passeriformes > Fringillidae > Serinus > Serinus canaria. The sequence goes on from NC_066317.1 coordinate 41,990,568, forward strand.
CTATCACCAACTGGATGCACATTATCCACTGGATACCTAAGATTCATAACTTTGTTTCTGAGATATTGGAGGTTGTTGCTTTTAAAAAAAGGTGTTTAATTTTGTGATCTTGTAAGAGATTTCAATTGGCTTTATTCCTTACATCTTGAAAACCCAGACATTGAACTGAATAAATTAAGTGAATGCAGAGAAAGTTCTAACTGAAAAAGAGAAATTACTCTGAAATGTCTATCTCTTCAACTTTAAATCTGTGTACCAAAAGTAGTGGTTTGTCTGTGTTTAAAAGTGTCAGTGAGCACATACCGCTCAAATGGTGTAATTTAAATTACGAATATGTTACAGTGAAGTTTAATATAACTATGATAATTTCACATTTAAATTGACTTTGTTCAAATGTACTTGTTTTTATTGCAACTCTTTTATACCCGGAGGAAAGAAATATTTTCAGAGAGTGAAAGTAACTTTTAACACTGTTTCACATAACTAATATATTCTAGTTTTCTTTTTTTTCTCTTCCCACTTTTCCTGCAATGCTGAATTAATTTAGAAGCCTAGAGTAAATAGGTTTAGTAGCAAGTTATACACTTCCAGATTAATTCTATGATGTGGTTAAAATAATTTAGTAAAGGAAAGTCTTTAGTTTTTTTGGAAGCACCATTTTCACCTTTACTTGCCTGTAGCAGACAGGAGTTAAGGGACTGCAGTTTGTGTCACTTTAAAAAGGTGAGGGAGAACTGTTAGTTCCGTAATGCGTAATTGAATAATTGTTCGATGTGTTGCAATATGACTTTTCCAAACAACTGTTTTTTTCAGGCTGTCTGAAGGTAGGTTAAGATTACATTTATCCAAGCTGCTCTGCAGACTTTTCAGTATAAAATTCTCTTCCAGGGAAGAGAATTTGTAACTGTATGTTGTAACTTGTCATGCACAGGAGAAGGACAGTGACAGTGGGGGAAACACCTGCTTGTATGTGTGTGTTTCTCTGTGACCTGGAGCACAGGGTCAATGTTTTGCCATGGTCCCACCTGTATGCTCTCAGCACCCAGCACCTTGCAGAGCCTTGTGAAGACAGCACTAATGGCGCTGGGCTGCAGGAACTCCTGGGCACAGCATTTGCTCTGAAGTAACTTTGTAGCCTGACTGTATATGAGTTGTGGTAACCCACAGCTTTAAAAAAACAGTAGTTTGTGGTTTTAAAGTCTTCTGAGTTCCTCAGTCGCAAAAAAAGTGAGCTAAGTCCGTCTTCCTCTTACTTCAGACCTGGCCAGGCAAAGGTGTGCTTCTTTTGTTAGCTACAGTTTTGTCCCTTAGTGTGAACGTGGTCCAAAGTGTTACAGAAAAGACCTCTCTACGAATAACATTTGTCAAACTTGTGAAGTCCTTGTCAAACCTACCGAATGTGTTGGTAGCATGCAGGGAGTTTTTGATGCAGTGTTGGCAGAGCGTCTAAGGAAAATTCCTCAGCCTGAGTCTTTTATTGCTGCATGGCTGAACTGATCTTTAAAAGCTGGAATCTCATGAGAGGACTCTCTCTAATCTGGCTATTAGGGTTTTGTTTTAGTTCTTCTTCCCTTATTCTCACTGATTTCTTGTACTCTGCTGTATGCCACTGGGAGAGCTTTTGATGATTAATCTAACTCAGCCTCGACTTGTCTCTTTTGAAAGACATGTGCTTTCACTAAGTAAGAAGTTTGGGGGGTATTTTTCTTTCTACTGTGCCCTTGTGTAAGTTGCTGTTATACACCAAATAACTTCCCAGATTTATTACTTGAAGTAGTCTGTTCCATAAACATAGAAACATGCTTTTATATGTGACGCTTGCAGTTCATTCTTTACTGCTTAGAGGTTGAAAAGGTTATTATCATTTTCTCAAGCTGTTTGCTTAAAAGTGGTTCAAAGTAAATCTTTTTGTTGTAAAAATTACATAGAATGGGGTAGTACTTGTTGAGTGAGGTTTGGTGGCTTGTACTGAATGATAAACATGTACTTTCATTGATTTCATGTTCCCTGTGTTTTAAATTTTACAGTTAAACCAGAAGTGTTAGTGGCTTCCAGAGTTAAGGCTAAAGACATTACAGGCTGAGAGACAAATGCCAAAAAAAATCCTTAATGTAGTTTCCATGTGTTGCTGACACACTATTTCCTGGAATGCTGGTTGATGTGTTGGCAAAACTAGTATAATATCCTATTTTCTATTAGAAGTTTAGAAAGGACTGTCAAGTTCCAGTTCTCAAAATGGAGAGTTGGGGATGATGAAAGGCCTCTACTTGGTGGGTCTTTTTGCTATTCTCAGTATTTGAAGTGATCTTTAATCATTGATCTTTACATGCTAAGGTATTGCTTTTCTGTGTCTGATCTTTTCTGATCCTGTTTCTTTAGCTAAGCTAAAATACTGAAACAGGACCTGCCAGTATTTGATACAAAATTAAAAGGAAATATCAATCAAACCTTTAAAGGTGATAAAGGAAGTATAATTTATTTTTCTTTATGGAAGGGAGGAAGGCCTAAAACTAAAATGGGGGGAAAAAAAAGGAAATTACTATTGAAAAATGTATTGAAGCAAATTTGAATGCATAATTGAATTGTAATAAATACTTGGTAGTCAGGACTAACTTGACCTACAAACACAGAGTTCAACACCAGGGCCAAGCAAATCAGTTACTGTGTAAAAATTCATAATTTGAGCGATAGTGGGCTGGCTGCCTCTTGCTGCCTCAGTCTTTTGGTGGTTCAGGGGTTTTTGCAAACAAGCAAGTGGCCACAGCTTCACCTTAACCTTTAGCTTCACTGTGATTGTTTCAGGAAGAAAGGTACAATACCCCAGACTCTGCAGGGAGAAATGCTGGATGCAGTAGTCTGTGTATGGGTCTCTGTTAGATGAAAGTAGTAATTATTTCTAAAGAAATCCTGGAAGTAGCTTTTGAAGGATTGTACTGCAGTGACAATATCTTATATTTATGATTCTCTTTTTTAGGTTATTTAACCAATCTTTGCTGAAAATGGATACTATTCTTAATTCTCCCATTCTAATATTCTAATCCTGAAATGGTAGAGGAGGAATTAGTTTTGTGCCTGCATTTCTATACCTCATATCTTCATCTGTGACTTTCTGTTGTCATCGAGTAGGACTGGTAGCAATGTTTTTTTCCAAAAAGCTTAAGATTTTTCTCAATAAAATGTCTTTATCTTATTGATGCTGATAGGTGAAAAGTGCATGCAAAAGAGTGTGCGCATGTGAGGAATAGTGTCTTAGACACTTAGGTGCTTAAAGTTGAAGCTGGTGCTTGGTATCAAGGTGTCCTTCACAGCCAGGCAGATTTTGCCTGTAGAACAGTGGGCTAACATCTCCAGCCAAAAGGTCTGGAAAATTGCATTAAGTTGAATCTGCTTAAATGTTAAACAAAACTGCTGTGGACTCTGACCTGTACCCCGTTCTGTGTGTAAGCACAGATGTTTTTCAAACTGAGAAAGGGGAAACCATTGTCACCGCTCACTAACATGCAGCTTTTCATTTCTCTCCAAAATGGATAATTTCCTCAGCAGTTGGAGTGAAGAGGAGTGCAGGCTGTAGAGACAGTGGTGGGGTCCATGAGCTTTTTTTGTTTCCCTTACTATGATCTGAGGGAGTGTGGGATCTGAGGTTATTGCACAGTACCAGTACAGTAATTTGCTGGCCAGAATTATATGATTCTTGTACGTCTTGTCCTGTTCCTGATCACTCAGCTGTAGATGGGTCTATCTGTGACAACTCTTTCATTTGCTTATAAAGCAGATGTGCCCACCTGCCTTGTAACTGAAGCTTCTTGACTTCCAGCTTTCAACTTGACTCTGATTTACCCATGAGGCTTTAGTTAGTGAAAGCAGGCGATTTGTATTTGTGTAAGTATAGTGGCTGAATTTGTTCTGTGTAAGAAGAAACACTGGTGAACACTTTAATAGCAACACTGTTGCTATTAAAGCAGTTAACCAATACCTGAAAGTCTGCAAGTACCTTCTGTCACAAGCAGCTAGTGACTGCTATTTCTCTGTATATCTTCTTTCTGAGTAAGCCTGGCATTATGGGCATCTTCTTTCTTTCTGCATATGGTAGGTTATTAAGCAAAATGTGTTCTTGTGACTCTGAGTCACCTCTAACTCCCCCCAGCTCCCCAGGTCAGTAGTCTGAAAGCCAGCTTTGCCATTCTGGTATGAGTGGAGACTTTTTTTCAGACACCCTTTTCCAAAAGGGGCCTCTACTTTTCTTCCTACTTTGACTAGAACTTTTGTTTTTTTCCCAAGCATATGGAGTGTGTGAACTTGTTGGGGTTTATTCATCATAAATGAGAGGAAGATGCTGTAGCCTAGAGTCAGGAGAGTCTGGTATTGGGGTGTCCCGTGTCCCGTCATCCTGATGATACTCTTTGTAGTTGTTACACTTGAAGTGAGAGTGCAGTTGTGATTGCTGCAGCTGCATCTCCTTGGTTGGTAAATGTGCCTCGGTGGTTCTGCTTGTGTTGGAGAAGCTGTCAGCTTTCCTGGACTTCAGCTGGCTCTGTGCATCTTGGCAAAGAGGTGGGATGTCATGCCAGGGCTGTCAGACTCGTGTAGTTCATGTAATACGAGAGACATGAAATTTGGCAGCCTCAATTTGAAAGAAGTCTGGTGGTGAGACCACAGGAATGTTCTCTAAGTTGATACTTGGTTTTTCATTCCATAGTTAATGTTTTGAATGTAGTGACCTTCTAGGTACATGCAAGATGGATCTGCCCAGGCTGTGGGGTGAGTTTACGCAAATGCCAGCTTCTGCTCATGGTGCTGGTGCTATAATTTCAGTTAGCAGAGCCTGACTTGGGCTTTGTTATTACATAGTTTGGTTCGAAATAGAATCAATTCACCTGTAGTTGGTTTGGAATTCAAATTATTTGCTGATCTAACTGTTGATTTACATATATATTTATGTTGAAAATTTAACAGGGATCTTAGTAAATATATTTTGTGTTGTGAGTGAGCATTTTATAGTTAAATCCTAAAATTGTATTTTGTCCTTGTACACTATAAATTACTCTTTATATCAGAGAGTAAGGTAGAGATAGGCATCTGATTAATCAAGTTAACCCAGCTGCAAGCTCCAGTGTATTATGCACTGAATCAGTGGTTGTGATAAGACTTGTGATTGTGTTGTCAAATAGGTTTTAAAATGTATTTTTCCATTGTGTGGTCATATAAAGAAACATACAGGTACTGACATACAAATAAACCAGAATACTGAGGTTTATTTCATTTTGTTTCTGCATGTGGAAACAAAATATGCTGAGTGAGCTTTTTGAAGTAAGCACAGTATAATAGTGGTGTTTCTTGTGTTCTGTCCATTCTATGCAAAATAACTGAACCATGCGGTAGTATGAAGATGCAAAAATTGGCTGCTAGGCTGGAGCACAGAACTGAACAAGAGAAGGTACTGATGGCAGCAGTGTTCCTGTGTTTGTAAAGATTACTCTGCTTAAACCACAACATTCTCTCTGGCTTGTTGGTATGTGAATGCCAGTTTATTCTCTCTGTGTAAGGCTCTTTGCTCTTTCAGTGGAGTCTGTGGGAATCCCTCAGGTGTATTGGATATAAAAAGCATTCTCAGAGAGTTTCCACTCTCTCTGCTATAGCATGTGATTGGCTTGGATTTCGTTTGTATTACCACCTGCTATGTGAAATTGCAGTTTCTTTATAGTACATGGAATTGCAGGTTTAAATACCTAAATAATTTTTAGGAATGAACATAGCTTTTCCACAGCACTTAAATTTGTTAGTAGCTAAATTTTATTTTGAAATGTGCATGAGAATGCATAACAAGATTAATGGAAAACCCAAATTTGTCAAACTTGGAATTCAAGGACATGTTGGGGAGAAACACACACCATTTTGGTGTGACTACTGAGACAGAGGTGGGTGGTAAACTTTTAGCAACTGGAAGTTTAAGCAGGTGGTTGCTCTTGCTTCTGCCTTGGTTGGGGAGAGGAGAATTTTTGTGAAACAGTTCAAAAGACTTTAGTACAGTTTATTATGAAAACCATTGCTTTTGCTACCTTTCACGCCTGCCATTCTCTGTATTGCAATGATTTGTGAAGAAAACAGCCAAAGGACTCAGTCTATCAACTTCTGCCATGGAAAGCTTGATTGACAGAATTTGATTTTGAGACCAATATGTATGCCTCAGTAGAGGTTGTTTACTTGTCATGGGATCATTTAAGAATACACATTTTTCTCTTTTTTAATTAAAAAAAACAAACTTATTTTTCCTAAACCTTTCTCAGTGGTCAGAAATTAAGTACTCAGTGCACCAGTCAAGCTGTCATGTGCAAAGTCAGAAGAGCAGGACTAACTTGAGCCCTTTAGTACTTGCCCACAGATTGAACCTTGGCCTCTCCTGCATAATTGTTCCAGTTCCTGGGTGCTGTCCTTCCTTCTGACTTCTGGCATACCTCATTTTGATTAGGAACTTCCTTGTGGATGGAAAAAATTCAGTCCAAGGGACTTTTTATTGTCACCATCCTCTTCGTAGAACTATTTCGCAGACTGCTGTTTCTTGTTACTTCTGAACAGTTTTAAGTCTAACCACCAAATATTGCTTTGCAATCCTGAAGACTTTTCTGTAGCTGGACTTTTCAGAGGATGGAAGTAAGTGGTTTCTAGGTGCCAATCCTTTCCACCCCTGGTTCTTGTGAGGCAATTTCCTCTGAAGAAAGTTCCTAATGCAGCATTAATGGCATTTAGTTGACATTTGTGAGCAGTATACTACCCAAATGCCTTGTGAAAACACCTCTGGTATGTTTAATTTGGCACAGAGAGAGCAGAACCCCAGTGGTGGATTTGAAGGAAAAACATCAAGGTAGAAAGAGCTTCCTCTTCCAGCAATATCCTGCAATATCTGATCAAGGAGGGAGAAAGTACTCTTAAATAGTCTCTAAAATTAGAGAAACAGAAATGAGAGATCCAGTGGATATTGTAGATTCTCCTGGATGTTCTGCTCAGCTCAACTTTTTCTTCGTCAGCTTTTGGCAGTTAGGGTTTACGTATTTTCCTGGTAGGACAAGCTTAATGACTTTTCCCCCTATTTATTTTCTAAGATTACTCAGCACTGGGGGTGTGTTGTGGTTTGGGTTTTTTTTATTTTGTTGGGGTTGTTTTTTCCCCCCTGCGCCTACATAGGCAGTCCTTCTATATTCAGCCTGCTCCAGCATTCTTCAATTTCATTTACCAGAGTTGTATCAACAAGCTGTGCATGTGGAGTCCTGATTGAGCAGGACATGAGGATCCTTGTTTGTTCCCTGTGAGTTGTTGAATTTCTAGATGACAATTTAGAAACTGCAGGATTGTTGACCAGCTTGGTTGAACTTGCTGCTGGTAGAGGAAGTAATTTTTTCATGCAAACCTAAACGAACTGAGATTGCTTTCAAAAGGAAGTTGGTTACCCTTCACAGGACAGTATTTGGTTGTGCAAGGTTAATTAACTTTTAGTAGGTACCTGAGCATCAGTTTTTTGTTTATTTTTTCCCAACAGTTTTTCTTCCTCATTCCCTAATGCCCCACCCCCCCCATGCAATGTGCAGCCCAAATACATGGCTGTGTGTGAGAATTGTTTTCTTCCTTCTTTAAGCTGAAATGCAGGAGTTCCTTATCTGAGTTCCAATCTAATGTCACCTGAATGAAGTCACTCAAGTATGCTTGTGTTAGCCCTGTGCAGGAGCTTTCCACCTGCACTGCAGGGTGGTGAAATACTTGCCTTATCAGTGTTTCTGACTTGCCTTTGATATGGATGTTAGTACCATAGATTTCTGTACTGTTAAGTGACTGTTTGACCCAGAAGCTGCCTTTTGGTGCTGGTACTTAGCAGAACTAAATAATGAAGGCCTGTGACCCACATAAATCCAAGAAGTAATATTCTGTCTCAGTTAATGATGAATATGTATTATGTCCTTGGATGAACAGCCTGCAAAGCACAGCTTGTGCACAGTGATGCTTTAAACCCTAGTGCTATATACAGTTTTGAGCTGGGGAAGCTTTGAATTTTGAGTGTGAGAATATAAAGGTATCATTTAAATGCAATCATTGCCTGTCCCTGTGCAGAATCTATAGAAGTTGCAGTAATTTTTTTTTCTCCTAAGAAATGTTTTAGATAGTACTAGTGAGAAGCTCCTTTATCTGTGTTCTTCCAGTTACTTACTGCTGCAGATTTGCATGTCTTAAATGTGTTTTAGCCCAATAAATGGTATTGTGTAGACTGCTGCTAAGAAGACTGAATGTCTGGTTGTAGAATGACTGCTTGAAAGTGTACCATATCAGAATGATGACTTTGAAGTCATCATGCTGCTGTCACTGCCTGTATTCAATTTCACTCCACCAGGCTTATAAAGCCAGTGAAGTGAAAGCCAAAATGATTACATGAGGGGTGAGCAAGTCCTAAAGACTGCAGAGGACCAATCCGTGTATATAAGTAAATTGCCTGACTGAGGGAACTTTATGGCATAAGTTAATGTGTGATCAGTCCTTGCAAAAAAGACAAAGCTGACTCTGAAAAAACCAGCCAGAGCAAGAGAGAGGCAGTTCTTGCTTGTTAATCATGAGACTCAATTAGGTTGTCAGTTATTCAAGGGTTATGATCTAATTTATTGAAAAATCAGAGGGTTGCTTTTTCACTTGTTAGCACAGAGAGCGTGCCAGAGCGTGCAACGTCCTCTAGCTGTGCATATCTCTCATCTAATGGAAGGCTGTACCGAAGCTGAAACTCACTGGGGTATATCAAGTATGGATGTGACACTGGGTGTGTAACACTTCTGTCACTGCCTGTGGCATTTATTTTCGTCAGATTTGAGTGGAAATCAAAGCTAATGTTCCCATGTAACATATAACTGTAGTTCCAGGGTATCTGCAATGATGTGATGATGTATATACACTTTACTCTTGTGAGAAGTTGTCAAGTCAGCTATTAGTTGAATGGGGAGAACTTGTTGAGGAGTTGACATTTGAAGTTATAACATGCAGCTCTCTGAAGAAGGTTTTGGAAGAGGCTTGGCTATACCGTAAAACAATATGCAGTCTATAACAAGCACCATTTGGATTTTATGTTTGACTTCAAGCAAATTGATTAAAGGAAAAATATTTAAAAACTGATTTATACCCCTTGAGTTTTAAGCAAGAAATTTGTAAATCTTTGCCAGACTACAGCATTCTTGTGGGATCTCAGATGGACTGACAGAATGATTTCTGTACAGAAGCTCTGAGTCCTGCTGTTGCCGTGCAGATGCACTCCCTTTCTAGGAGTGCATCCTCAAATGGAGCCTTATCCCAAGAGCCAAGGAGAAACTGCAGTGCACAACCAGCAAGCCTGCATGTCTGGATCCCTCTCAGGGGGTCCCTTGGGTAACCTTGCCCTGGCAGCCTTTCGACATGTGCCCAGCTTGCCGTTCTCTCCAGTCCTTCACCCTCCAGGTCCTGGTGGAATTTCAGCCCTGTTGGAGCTGTGAGCAGCCTGTCATCATCTGTGTCAAGCAGCATGGTTAGCTCGTGCTTTCCAGAGAGCATTGACTGCTCTCTGATAGCCTGCTACCTGATAGTATTGTATAAATTAAACTGTTGCTTTTTTTTTTTTTAGCAGCTCTGCAAAACTGCCACAGCATATTTTTTGCCATTTGCCTGTTTCAGAGGTGCAGTGCTGTGTGTAGCTTTGCAGAGCTGGTCCCTTTTGGATTTGGGGGGTTTTGTCTCCTGGGTCCAAAGGGAAACAACCAAAACATGTAGAAGGTATGCAACTCTTGTATCAGGACTGATCTCACAGTGAGAAAGTTTTCTTTGTAGGAAAATTAACAAAATTTTTGTTTGAATGTAAACCAAATGTGGTTTTTTGGCTTATTTTTGCCTGAGACTACAACATTTGAAACAATGGTTGTGTATTGCCCCCTTGCTCCAGATCCCAGTTGTGCAACACTGCAGGTGAAATACTGGCGAAACTGTTGGGATTTAAACTACTCTCCAGCAATACTTGCTGAAAATCCTCAACAACCATTACTCCTTTAGGACTTCTAATCATTGGGTTGGTGCTGCTTCCTATTTGACTATAAAAATATTATTTCCTGTAATCAGTTTAGTAGCCAAAGTAGTTTTTAAGTCTAAAAGCACTGATTTTCATTTGGCAAATGCAGCATCTTCAGAATTAAATTCTGCTGTGATGATGTTGCTGAGCAAAAGTGCAGTCCTAACTCAGTGGTAGAACTTCTTGATGTGTCAGTGGAAACTGTTCTTGACTGGCTGTAGTCTTTACTAAGTAAATGACCACTTCTGCACAGCAAACAACTTTTCAGTCTGCAAAAACTGCAAGCTGGTTAAATTTCTGACTTGGTTGATGTGAGAAATCCTAAGCATATTGATTAATTCTTCAATTTCTACTTCAAAGCAATATCATGCAAAGGTGCTGCTCTTTCAGTCATTAGTGATCATTTTGGTCTGCTTTTTCATAGAAATTAATCAAGTTATAGATGCATTGCACAGGATACTCCACCAGAACTAAATAATACTGCTGTACTTAAGTGTCTTCAATACAGGTTGAGAGTATTCCAAATGCTCTGTAAACTAGTTGATATCATATGTCTGTGTTAAATATAGCCAAATGCTGAAAGGCTTCTCAGTTGTAGGTGAACGTCTGAAGGACATGCAATGCATAGGAGCAGCTGAATCCGATTCCATTGATACAGTCCATGCAGAGAGTACTGCTAATGTCAGCTCCAAGTTGTGTGGTACTCACACTAGGGCTGTGGGCACTGATGCTTTGTAAAAAGTTCAGGGTCATGTTCAGGGACATTCAAGTTCGCACACAATCTTAAGAACTCTCAGTGTATGCTGCCTGGCACATTGTGGTAATGGTTAAAGCCATTTCTACTCTCTCCTGCCAAGTTGTGACTTATTTTTAGGAAACAACCACCTTTTTTTTTTTCTTCCAAAGGTTACAACTGGCATTTTAGCTACCACTCTTGCAATGTTGTGCTGCTTATGCAGAGTATTTTGGCTTTTGTGAAAGCTTTGTACTTGACAGACATAAGGAGATGAGCAGCAGACAGTCTTCACTTAAATATTATTAAATAATCAGGATATTTAAAATGCAAATTTTAAAAATCACATGCAAACAAAGAAAAAAGCCACCCAAAACCAAACCACCATAAAGCCACTGGCAAAAACACTGCCATTTGTCTCAAGAATCCAAGGTGTTACTACTATTCCTGCTTCCCTGTGTACCTGCTTTTCTACTAGATTTGACTTAGCTAGGGTGAGACAAAAGAATGTGGGGCAACTTAAGAGGATTGACAGGTCTGTAAAAGAAGAGAAACATAATGCAGGGTAGAAAGGTTGGTGGACAGAATGGCCTGTTAGTTTGGAACAGCTTCTGTTTGAAATTGATTTAAAGGAAAATGGGCAGCAAGGGTGCTGATGGATGATATTTTGTCAGAGAATGAGAAATTATGATCAAGAATGTATGATGAGAGGTGTTAGGAAAATTGCTGGATATCTGAAGACTAGCTTGAAACTTGAGTACACTCTTGCAGAGCACAAACCTTATTTGGTCTATGTGAGCAGATAGCAGACGTAGCAGGTGTTGGCAAAGTATTTTTGTTCTGCATAATACATTACTGCCTTTCTTCCTATACTGATAATATTGCCATCAGTAGGGATTAATATTTCAATCAGAGGGGAGATTTCTGTGAATAATCCTGGCTTACTGTTTCATAGCTTCAAGATACCAAAATGTATGAATGTACCCTTTAAAAGATAGCAGTGGACAAAAACAGTTTAGCAGAATTCCAGGAAACAGAGAAGTGATCTGATTTGTAATCCCTATCTAGTCAAATAACTTGAACACTGATGAGGTTTGTTGAACACTGAGCTCTGACAGTCTCAAGCTTGTTTGTGCTTACCTATTCAATCCAGTCTTTCAAAAAGAAGTAGGAGTACCTGAACCTTGACCTTGCAAGGAAGTGCCATAATAAATGTACTGTTTGTTTTCTCAAGTTTCAGCAGCTCCTTACTTTCATTTTGACCTGAAAGTTTATCCTTCCTTGTATAATAACATATGCTCTTGCTAAATATTTTAGTTGTGGTAAAATAGAAAAAGAAAATCCCCAAAGTCTCTTTTAGAAAAGGTAATGTCTAATTTACCATTAAGAAAGAACTTAATGGCATTCTTTGAAGTTCCTAAATGGCAACAGCTGAGTATTGATCTAATGGAAATCCATGCACAGGCTTTGTTCATGATAGCAATGGATAAACAAATTATAACTAAATATATAACTGACCATGTTGAAAACCTTGTGAGTAGTCTGACACTTTTAGCAATGAATGCTGTCTTAACAAAGCTGCAAATGAGAGTCTGATTTACTTATGAGAGTGTGCTGGACTATTCAAGTGAGTGGCTTATTGCTATTCTCATTTGCACGTTCAGATAGGTAGCTTTGGTTTTGTTTGATCATGCACTTAATCTCAGACAATAAAATACACTTCCTTACTTGCAGTGTGTTAGGTAGCTGATATTTGCTTAGCTCTTACTCATGTGAGTTTCATCCTGGCAGTTGCTGTAAAAAAGAGTGGGGGAAAAGACATATGCATTTGCAGAACACTGGTCTAGGAGATTGCATGTAGCTCCAAATCCCTAGAATACTGGATGACATTTCTAGACAATGTTGTTAAGTATCTTGGTTATCTAAGTAAAAGATGGGCTTTATTCTTTTAAAAAAATTACTGGACTAGTGTTCCACTACTGAATACAGAGTTCTCCTAAAACTTACCTAACAATAAAATTTAAAAACTGTCAATTATTAAAGGAAGAACTGTAGTATAAAGACGCTGTAGAAATCTGTTGGAGTATCTCTGTGTGTTATGTGCTTACAAATAGTCTGAAATTGAAGATGGAGAGAACAGCATAATTTCCTAAAAGACAGGACAACAAGGATGGCCAGAGTTTATAAGTAATTAAACAGTTAAGGACTTTTCATCTTAGCAAGGTGGAACTGCTGTTCTGCTTTACTTCTTCCCTATCTTAGAGCCAAGATGTAACTTATTAAAATTAATTCTCCTTGATTACTGTAACTTTTATGTTTCTGCTTCAGTCTTGAAACAGGCTAGCAAATAGCCCAGTAGAAGGCAAAGCCTGATAGTTTATGCCTTTGGAAGTGATAGGACTCCTTCAATCAAAAATGCCAGCATGATTGCTTGCAAACATAAATTGCCCATTATTTCTTTTTACTGTATCAAGTGACTAACATGGTTTCTGACTTCTAAAATGTCTTTGGCTGAAGTGTACAGGTACTGCTTAGCTACTCTGTGGGATGGGTTTGTCTCTGGTTTGGTAGTTTGTTGGGGTTTTTTTGTTTTTTTTATAAACATCTTTACAGTAAACTCACTGATGATACTGTGTGTTCTGAAGCAAGCAATTCCATGACCATATGAGAACTTAATGTAATCCACTTTTAGGAGTAGATAATACTCGTAATGTTATAAATGTTTGTGTGAAGTTGTTACAGGAGTTTAACTTAATCCTTTCTAGAATAATTTGAATTTAGTTTACATTAAAATGTGACATTACTGAGGCAGCAGAGAGAGCTCTGAAATTTGCAATTCTGTGTAAATGCAACATTATCTGAACCATTTTGTGTTTCCTTAGTGCTTTCTTATGGGGCATATTCAAGCAACACTGAACAGCATGTTGGGAGGGATGCCTGATTGGGTTGATGTGGATGATGCATCTCTGCCTTCAGGTGTATGTGCTGAAAAAGTCACACTTCCATGATTGTGTTGTGTTCCAGGACATGGGCACATAAACTGGTTGTAGTGTAATGCATTAATATATGAAATGCTTTGTATGGTTTTTAATTTCAGGTAATCATGACCGTATAATACGGTTTTGTGGGGGAATGCTGATGCTGCATTTTGCCTGGTATCAAAGCATGTTCAGTTAATTAGAGCACTCTAGACAGCCTCCCTGCATGTCTGGGCACGCCCTCTCCTTTCAGATTTATTCACCACCCCATGTCCCCCCTTCATGAGACTTCACAAACAGCTGATGAGTTTCAGTGAATGCTCTCTGATGATTTGCTTGAAAGAATCAAGTTCCAGATAAAGTACCAGGAAAAGTGAGAAATTATTAATGTCTGCATTGTGACACTAACACAAACTAACTTGAATTCTTGTAGCAGTTTGTCAACCTGTGAGTTGAATTGTGTATTGTAATCATCTGGTTTTGATTTCTGTTTACCTCACACTAAACAAGTGACTGTCCCCCTGCCCCTTTAACAGCACACCCCTGGACACCTCTTGTTGGTTAGTAGAAGTGACAAGATCTTACTCTGAGCCCAGTTCTGTATGTTGTAGTGTATTTAGTGTATTTCTCCTGGATCTGGGGCTGTTGGCAACCAATGCCTCCTCTTTTTAGGATAGCCTACGTGACAAGCTTCTTTTGATGTTGTTTTTGGTTTTGTTGTTGTTGTTTGTGTTTGTTTGCTTTTGTTCTATTTTGTTTTGGTCTCTTTTGTTTTTGTTTTCCAAGTGGTACTGCTGTTACCCCAAGCTCTTATTTCAGTTGAGGAAGGGGAAAACTTAGAGCCAAAGACTTTTTCTGCTGTGTGTAAACACTGGAGGTACACAACTGAAGTTTGGTGAGCTGAGCTTTACTGAAGGCAAAACCAGCTGAACTGTTTTGCACTGTGCTGTAGTGTGTTGTGGAGGCCAGGCATTCATAATGTTTTATGTAAGACCAAGTCAAAGCAAATTTATTAGTATTTAGTTTAGAGAATTCCTGCAGTCACTAGTTGCCAGGAACAGTGTGTTCTCGGTGAGGACAACTGTTATGTCTGTATTTCTGCTACTGACCCCCCCCCCCCACCCCCATGGAGGAGATGCTGGGCTGAGGTTTGTTTTTCATTCAGCCTTATATGGCAAATGTAAAACTAATGAATTTCTTTGTTATATCAAAGTTACAGAATTTCAATTCTTTAAGGAATAATGTTCATCTAGGTTACAGATTTTTAAATACCGCAGCTGATCCTTAGGAATACCTCTCTTTTTATGCAGGATGCTTTCAGGACTTTAAATGTGGATGTGAAGCTGGTCTACTTGTTCATGAAAGTATTGATTAATATAGTGAAGGCTTGCTTTAAAACTAAAGTTGAATTAGTAATTTATTTCTACAGATGCTCTGGCTGTGTGAAAGTCCAGAACACTGAGTAACAGACTTATATATGTATATGTCCACCTTGGTATGTGCAACTTTATTGTGCTTCCTCATTTCTCTACTCAGTATCAAATCTGCTTTTATCTTTTTGGAGTTTATTCAGCATCAGTTGAATCAAACTTTACTTACCTACCTGTGTTGTTTCAAATTTTGGCATTACTGGCTACATATGCCGTAAGGTAATGTAACATTCTTTAAATCTTGGGATTTTAGTCTTGCTGAGTCTTGAAATTGCCCATTTTCTGCAGAATGAAAGCTCTTGAAAGAGATAAGACTTCTGGTTTGATCTGAGCTACTGCTGAATCAAAATGGAATCTTAACTTGTGTTGCATGACTAGGTGAGCAAGCTGTGTTAAGGGCAAGTATCCAGACAAGCAGAAACAAGTTTCAATGTGTCAAAACAACAGTGAAAGCAAAGTTTGCAAATATTTTTCAGCAGTTGATTCTGTTGATTGACTTAAACCAATGGAAAATTATTCAGAACAGATTCTTGCCCTGCCTTCAGGGAAGACTTTATTTTAAGAATTCTTCCATCTGCCTTAAGTTTCCTAATTAAAGGTGAAAGTGAGGGTACTACAGTTGTTTGTTTCTTTAGGGATTGAATAATAGTCAATAAACAAAAGATCTAGATCAGTCTTGAAGAAGCAGGAGATGTTTTAGCTAGACAAGTCATTTCATCTTGGGGATGGGAAGGAGGGCAGAGGAAGGTGTGCTGTCTGATCTCAGTAGCTTTTTTTCTTTGTTTCATGGTCTTTTTACCTTCAATCTGAGTCAGATGTTCAAAGTACCATGTTAAGACAAGGTTATTGTCCAGAATCCACTCTGTGTTTGGTTCATAGTGAGCAGAAAAATTCTTGAACTTCTATAGTAGTCTTACTTTGGATGTTGCTGTTTTGTACTCAAAACTGTTTATGGGCCCTGCAGCTTTATACTTTTCATTAGTGTGATAAAGGCTTTATTTTGAATGTAGTCAAGCTGTGTTTCCAGCTGAAGAAAGAAAGGTTTAAGGAAAAAAGTGCATTTTGAATAATGTAAGAAATAACTTACCTTTCCCTACTTAATGTGCTGGCTTCATTTTACACTTTCTGAAGTGCATGAGATTTTGTTTTCTTTCCCCTGCTGTGGCTTCCAGAATGGCTTATATTGTTTCTGTGAGGATTTAAACTTCCTTGTTAAAGAACAAGTCAAGAGTTGCTTCTCAGAACAAACTTGTTTCCCAAATAAGTCTTTCATTTCTCCACAAAAATATGACTAAAGAATTATTCTTCAGTGTACCTAATCAACATTGCTTTACCAGAAGTCTAATATTAGTATTACCAATACTATTATCATCTTTTCTGATCTTGTTGCAACTGTCTTGTATTGCATCCAGTATTGTCACCATAGTTGATACAGTGCAATAGTGTTGGACTTTAATATAATTCTTATGTGAATTATGAGTTATTGTGCCCACCATACTTAATCCTGATGTACATGTCCTGCTGCACCAAATTTCAAATATGTCATTATATCAGTGTCCTTGTTTGAGAGCTCCATACTCTGATATCAGTCTGCATTTTTGTTTAAACATCAGAGACCTGTTTGCTCATTGTTTTTGATGACAAGTGTCCTCCTTCCTGCTCTTTGATTGGAGAGTATGATCTGTCATTCCAGACAGGTGAAGATGTTCAAGGTGTTAATTTTCTTCAGTTGGGAAGCTGATCTTTGTCCATGAATGCATCTTCAGCCAGATTGCCTTGTCAGATCCAATGAACTTCTTCCCATGCATTCAGGTTTTAATTGCTCTGAAAGCCTCCTTCTGGCAGATTCCCCACCCACTGCAACCGTATGTTATAAATCTGAAGTTCTTCCTGTGTCTGGTCTAATTTCTGGTACTAGGAGCCTTTCATATGGAGTGCTACAGAGGTCACCCAGCTTCCTGGGTCACTTTGATCTTCTCTCTCATTCACATCTTTGTGGTTTTGGTACTTGGGTGCAGTCTTAGTACTTGTTAGGAGTTTGTCACTGTATGTTGCAAGGGTTCTGTGCTGTTTGTTGATTGTGAATCTCCACTCCATGTGTGGTAAGTTGTCCTCCAGCATCTGTCCATGTCAATCCTGCTCCTTCACCTTTCTGTTGGGTTTTGGGTGAGGGTATATGGCTCAGCTCTGCTGGAGAGGACATTGGAATTGTTTGGTCATTTGGCTAATATCGTGTCCTCTTTGTGGAAGATGGAGGCAGTGAAGTGATAAGGAATTGCTTTCCAGTGACTCTGAAGGGGTCCTACAGGCATCTACAGTTGGCTGCCCCACCAGCATGGGGGCAGTGTACTGCTGTAGCCTGAGAGCTGATCACAGACCTCCCTCTCCTCTCCATTTCAACTCAGATGTCTTAAGTAACCCTTTCAAACTCTTCAGCTGCCTCTGCTATACATTCCTGCCTCAAAGGGTAGGAAAAAGGCCTTCAGTGCAGAGAAACAGCAGTCTCTAGGTACTCTGCATCAAGGAGTGAGGACTGAAGTTTTTCTTTTCTGGGATTCTAAATGTTGCTTCTATGTTGCTGCTCTGATGTCTGAAGACTAGGAACTTGTGAATGCTTACTGTCTTAAAATCCTGGTTTGGCTAATTTTTAAAAATTTCTTTTTAATTCCAGAGCACTTGAATCTTCTTGGGAAACATGAAAACAAGAAACTGCTTTTTTAATATCTTTCTGGACAATTGACACATTCCAGGGAAAAGAAGTTGGTTTTTTTCCTGCAAAGTTCAGAAGAATCTTCATTCTCTGAGATTTTAAAGAATTCTAAAATGAAAACGGTTTAAAATTTAGCTTTCAAAATGAATGTTGGGAAGTCCGATGACAAAGCAAAAAATGGGTTGAAGTCTTCCTTACTTATAAGGGATGAAAATGGAAATAGCTATGCATGTGACACAGGTACACATTCCTCAGAGAATTGTGCCGCCAAGATACATGGTAGTTCAACTGCCCAAAATATAGTGGCTGAGCATGAAGGTGATGCCATTTTTGAAAATAAGGGTGACTTCAGAAGTCTTTTAAAAAAGCAGTGTATTGAAGTACTTGATCTACAGAAGACACCTGGTAAATACAGCTGCACAGGAGCTCCATCGGGAGATACAGATGCTGCACGCAGGTCTTCTGTGACTGAGCAGACTTGTATGTGCCCTTTGAACTGTGGCTTGGAAGCAACGACAAGCTTAGCGAAAGGTGATTTTGCTATGGCAAAAATGCAAAATCAGAGTATCAAACACTCAGTGCCTTACAGTCAGACTGACTCTAAGTCTCTACTAACTCTACCTGCTTCAGAGCAGAACATGCAGTCCCTGAAAAATGACAGGGCATGCTGCCAGCTGAGCACATTGGATGTTACTAATGTTATAGGTGAAAATCTGAGAACTGACCAAAATGATGACATGAATGTGGGGGAAACATTGGTCTCTTCTGAAGTATGTATCTCAGAGAAATTTGATAGAACCAGCTCAGAAAGAACACCTGATTTCACCTCTTCAGGTGTTGAACACTATCAGAAAAACACTATCAACAATGATAATGAATCACAGGAAACAGAAGCACAGGCTGTAGAGCTACCTGCTGGATGTATAGATCCTTATAAGCTAGATGCATTATCACAATGCATTAATATTAATGAGGATGATCAAGTGAAATCCTTGGAGATTACTCCTTTCCATGAAGAAACTGGGAATTCCACTGCTGAAACATGCATGGATTGTGTTGTAAATAGTGCGCACCTTCTCCCAGTAGATCAAATGGATGTGGAACAAGTATCAAACAAAACTGGTGAAACTTCAACCAAAGAACAAAGTATCTCTGGAAATGCTGCTCTTCAGAATATGCACAACATTCCTTCTGTATCTTGCAGTGTTCCAAAATTAAAGAAGACAGTTATGCCTGAGCTGAAATGCGAAGCAACTTTTTTGGTCTTCAGTCCAACAGCTGATGGAAGCAGTTCATCTCTATGTACTTCAACTCCTAAAGAACAATCAAAAAATAGGACTTTTTCTGTTTCAGCTTTGGAAGAACTTGGAGACAAGTCTTCTAGACTGAGACGAAGTGAAGCATTTGTAGGAGGGCATAACAGGTCTGGGCTTAAAGCTAGTTCAGATCAAACTGCAAGAAAACCAATGGGCAGGTCTCCTGTTGCATCAACAATAACCAAAGCAAGGAAATCAGAGATAGTTAGTTTTCCTAAACCTAATTTTAAAAATGTTAAGCCAAAGGTTGTGTCTAGACCTGTGCCACAGCCAAGAGACAGTGCAACATTAAAACAGTCTCCCCAGTCCCGTCAACTGTCATCTGTCTCCTCGCCTTCAAGGGTTGGTTCCCCAAGGCAATTGTCCTCCTCTCTAAAAGTGCTGAAAAAAACAGTAGATCCAGCTAAAGATACTAAGGTGGAATTGCCTGTAAGTAAGCCCCATAAGCTACATGTTAACAAACACCTTTTCACTAGCCAAGTTGATCATGCCACAGCACATCCCAGAAACGCTTCCCATAAGGTTTCAAAAGCACCTGCGTTAAAGTTAAGTCTGCAAGACGTTGACAAAGCAAGTGCTACCCATCCGGTGTGCTCCTTGGCTTCTGCTGTGCTTCCAGCATCTGGAGACAGCTCAAAAGAGATGTTAAACGATGAAATGGAAAGTTCAAACTTCTTAATGACACCTTGTTCTCAAAACATTGACCTGACCAAAGGTGAAGAAGAGCAAAGCAGCAACATGGGAGTGCTTCTGGAAGCAACATTGGTAAAAGATGCAGCAAATGAAACATTTGAAGTGCACTCTGTTCCTTTGGTAAGTTTTTTTGCTTTCATGCTTACTTATATGTTTTGTACATTTGCAAAAAAGGAGATTCAGTATTGCACAGTATGCAAATTGTGAAATGGGTTTGGTGTCTACAAATGTAACTGTAGTGTTGATTTCTACATGGAGTCTCTCCCTAGTAAAGACACTGAAGAAGTATTGTTTTACAAATTAGTTGCTGTTGCCTTCAGCTGCAGTTTAGTGTCTCCATCTTCATCTTGTTCCACAATACAAATTTTTTTTAGTAAACTGTATTGTCTTTTTCAAGACAAAACAGTTTGTAAGGTGTCTAATAAAAGCAAACAAGTCTTAATTTAGTCAGCCTTGTAAAATTGCCTCACATAATTTGGTGAGGTTTTCTACATACAGCTTTTAATGTACATTTCTTCAAGATTATTCTAGTGGTGCTATAACTTCAAATAGACATTAGAGATAAATTGCTGGCTTTGGAATTTTCTTTCAAAATGTGCTTAAGAACTAGTAGACTTAGAAAAGTAGACTTTTAAAAATTAGTTGTGTTCATGTTATGCATATATGAACAGTAACATTAAGTCACACAAAACCCAGAGACCAATAAGTCAGTGAAACATTTTATTTTTAATATCCTAATTTCCCTGTCTCCTCTGTATAATTTGGGAGTTTATTTGTTTGAAGTATAGCTGGGACTCATTAGAATAGTTGGGAGTAGTCAGGAAATATTTCTCATGCAGAGGGCATATACCTGGTTTTGGGCAGTCAGCCAGCTGGAAGGTGCAAACTTCCTGGCCGGGAGGTATGCATGTGCTTGTTGGTTGGGAAATATTTTGGGATGAGTCAGCTGCCTGTCAGGAGAAACATGTTGCTTTCAAATGCACTGAAAAAAGGTTAAAAGAAAAGGAGAATGTGAAAGGAAGAGTGTCAGGGTTGGGTTGACCAGGATTTCAGGAGATGTAGTAGGGATACAGAATTGAAGTCTTGGGACTTTTTCGAGTCTTTCCTGTTGCTGGCTTGTGGATTCAATAGCTTATGTTAAATTGGTGAAATGGAGGCAGCAGCTGTGGCTGGTAAAACTGTTGTCTGAATTTTTGACAGACCTTAATAATTTGCCAGAAAAATTTGCCTTACTAATTTGCCAGAAAAATTCCAGTGAAGCTCAGTATATGGGGGAGGCTACTTAGAACATTTTTGAAACATTGTACAAGAAAGTAATAAGTACTATTATTTGACTAATAATTTAACTTGAAAACCTAAGTAAGCATGAAAGCAAGGATGATCTGTTTTAATTCTACAGTCTTTAAGAGTTTGCATTCTTTATCAGTCCTTGCCTTTGGTATGAAGAGTTGGAGAGAATGCCTTTAATTAGTTCCATTGCAAAAAAGGAAAACTTTGTGATTTATTGTTCTGCTTGTACCTGGAGAAGCAATAGAGAAATTTCTATAAAATGCATGGTAGACAGATCAGCTGGATTAAGTTTAAGAAGTGGTCTTCTTAAGTGGAGAAGTACCGATTAACATCTGAAAATGAACATGAGGATTGTAGTTGAAAATGGAAAGTTCGGTACTCTGACTGAACTGCTGCAATCAGCTTGAGTCACAGAAAAGCACATGAAGAGCTGAACTGTCAAGTGTGTTTTTATAGGCTTGACTGGAGTGGCTGTGAACTAAATGCTGTATAAACTGGAGCAAGAATTCTGTGTGAAACATATATAAACCAGTTTCACACATATAAACCAGTTATTTCATACCTGACCTTGATCTACTCCTGCATTTATGTTTTGTCTTATGGCACCTCAATGTGAAGGATTTTAAGCTGTTGTGACATAAGACCTAGATCAGGAAACTAATTACAAAGACTGTGACATTTCAGGTAGTACAGGACAACTAAATTTTCAGGGCCTTGAACATGTGTAGTTCATTGGTTAAGATCTTGAGAGTAGGTGTAGTCATGTAATTGAGTGGTTTAATTAGAGTTTGGGGAGGAAGAGGAAGAAATTCTGATGACCTCTGTAACCTCTTTTTAGTGTGTTGGTCATTACTAGTGATTAGCTTCAAACTAATAGGTTTGCATTGCTGAAGGCCATTCAGGAGATTGTTCTTGAGGTTCTGAACTGCA
Source organism: Serinus canaria (assembly GCF_022539315.1). Lineage (NCBI taxonomy): Eukaryota > Metazoa > Chordata > Aves > Passeriformes > Fringillidae > Serinus > Serinus canaria. The sequence goes on from NC_066317.1 coordinate 42,012,708, forward strand.
TATGTGGACACGGGATAAAGACAAAGCATGACTACTTGGGTGGTCAGTATTTCATTACAGATGCTGAGAGGGAGATCTTTAGTTTCTCACACTGGTGGTGTGTGGATTGAATTGCTGTTGGCTTTTTGATTTGTGTCTTTTTCTTAAAACAGATGCCTTCTGTGAAAGATGGGACAACACAAGGGAAAAACATACCAAAGAAAGACCAAATAGCGCTACGAAGTGTATTGACTCCCAAGGTTAAAAAGGTGCCATCTGTGTTGACCTTGAAGAGTGGATGTGAAAATAAAACTATCAGCACTATTAAAACACCTCCTCACAAAGAAGCTCTTATGTCATCAAGCTCTGGTAAGAGAATTTTTCACTGGAATATTACCACTTACCTTAATTTTAAGAAACTAGTTATCATACTTAATGTGCTTTCTTATACAATTTTTAGGGTGGTACAGAGCTATATGTCAGGGTTAAATACAATGCTGTCTAAACTGTAAATTGCTAATAAAGAGTGTGGTGCTATTAGAAAAATCAATATTAAATATTTATATTTGGTTCTATAATAGGATTTTGTGAAATTACAACTAAAATTACTTGAAAGAGGGAAAAATAGAGTGCTCAGGTACAATGCTCTTGTGATAAGCAACTGCATGCTACCCCAATAGGAATGAGTCCTTATTTCAGGACATAACATACTTAGTTCAACCTAATTTTAGTACAGCTCTGTAGTTTCTAGAAAGGAGAGAACATAATTGAAGGTGAGACTACTGCTTGAGCTGCTAATTAAACTCAGACTGATTAATAGCAAGGGCAGGGATGAATCTCTCATCTAGTCTGTAGGCTGCAGCTCAAATCTCATGACTAGAAACTACATTCTGTAACTGTATTATAGGGATTCAGAAGTGCTCTGGTAGATTATGTGCTGGTTTTTTTCAACCAAGTGTGGCAATCTAACTAGTTGCAAAGGTAGCCTGTCTATGAATGACTACACTACAATGCACTGTAATTTGGAGCGTACACACCCAGCTATACCCAGTAAAACCTGTTCTTTTTTTTTTATTTTTTTACCCACTCAATCTAAGATTATAAAACAGTAAAAACAAGTCCTCTTAATTATATACAGGTGATGAAGTGTGATAAAATCTGTGTATGTATGCCTTCATGGAATGAGTCCCTCAAAAGAAAGTGGGTATAGGCTATTCTCCTGCTTGAGGCTTGCTCTTGTGAGGCACTTGCTCAGTGAACCAGGGACCAAACTGTAGGCTGCCAGTTTCTTGGAACACTCATCACCCCTCTAAATACCAGCCCAAACCTTTCCTGTCTGTAATTATGGCCTTAGAAGAGCACACATAGATATAGATACAGAGGTTTCCTTTAGGTTATTAATCCAGATAGGATTTATGATACTGTCACTAGAATTAAATGTAAGCACCGTAATAGGACTAACTTCTTCTCTTCAGAAAAAAAAATAATTACTTTCAGAAGAAACAGAGGTTCAGAAGTAATTTGCTGCTGAAAATAAAAACATATACTCCCCAGATTTGTTTTTTTTTTAAAAAAACCTGTCACTCCTTAGCCAATCAATGTACATTGAAATGATGGCAGTCAGTAGAATATTTTCCAAATTTTTCCTACTGGAAAAAGGCTGCTAAAACTAAAAGCAAAAAGTAGCACTTCAACAATTCAGACTTGTGGTGTGATCTGGTAAGACTTTAATGCTGCACATGAGAAGAAATTTGTTTTCTCCATGCCCTTTTTCCAATTCTATGTTCCTAGTTTACTGGTCCTAGCACATATTACCCTTCATCCTGCTTATGCAGTGTTTTGGTGCTACAAAGTAGGGGTTGATGCATTCAACTGTATCAGATTAACTTCCCCTTCCCTTACAAAGGGAGTTTTTAAACATGTGTCCTTGCTCCTTGGCAAACCTTGTACTGATGCAAATCATAGGATAGGATTATGGGGCAAAGTAGGAGTTATTTGGGTTTGCTACTAAACCACACTATTTGGGTAAAACCATACCTACTGCTGCTTACCCCTTCTGTTTTTAACATTTTTGAAGTAAAACTGTACATATACTTTTTGTGACAAAGGGGCAGTTTGTAAACCAAAACCAGTTGCCTCTTCGGGCTAAAGCATTCCTGAAGGGAATAACTGTTTTTCCAATGGAGTCATTTGAACACTTTGGTATTAAACTTCAGCCCCCAGATAAATCATTCAGTAGCTGTACAGTTGTTTGCTGTCAGGATTTTGTCAGACTACAGACAGACTAGATAAATCCAGAAAGGAAAGGGCTTCTGAAGGTCGCCTAGTCCAGCCCCTGCTGCCTGTAACTGGGTCATTGCTGAATTCAGACTAGGTTGTTCAGTCATTTGTCAAGTTGAGTTTTAAAAATGTCCAAGTCCTAGTGAACTTGTTTCTTCCTGAGGTACTAACATATGTGCAGCTATTTCTTATCCAGTTACTGATAGTATTTGGATCACTGAGCAACAAGAGAACTTTATGTAGTTGAATTTATGAAATACTCTGAACAAGCCAAATGATAGTATAGCTCTGTGTGAACTCTCTCATGTGTATGGTGAGAGACAGAAGTGGTGCATCTGTCCAAAATGTACTAGTGTGTATATTATTCCTAGAGTAATCAAGAGCTTGTGAGGGTTATATTCTTATAATGACTGTTCAAGAAATGAAAGAAAAAAATGCCATGTATGAAACACCAGTTATAAGATCCTTGGAACTTGTCAGGAGTTAAGATTTTGGTAATTTTTTTTTTACCACTTGTAAAACCTAAGTACTCAGTGGTAACATATTAACACAATAGAAAGAATTTCTTCTCAGAAAATTTCCTGATTCTTACCTGAAGAGAAGACAGCAGATGGAGAGCAGAACTCATATCCCAAACGCTGTATTTTTGTGAGGTTATTTGCAGAGCATATTAGGCTAGAAATAACTGGGTTTATTTATTTCAAAATGGTTGCTGAGCATTGTTCACCAGTATTGGTGTATTTTAGCTGGAACTTGAAGTTTTTGCTGAATTAGAAGTAGGTTCTCTAAAAGACAAGCCCACCTTGATCCAGTGTACCAAAGTGATTTGGGAAATGATGAAGCCCCATTTCTGCAACTGTGACCAGATTTCCAGATTTGCTGCAAGCTAGATGCCTCAAAATTATTTCTCTGTTTATCTCGTTCTTCATAAGAGGGGATGACACACTCATTCTAAGACAAAAATCTGAATTCTCTACAGGTAACTTTTCCATGGTGCTGTGTGTAGGTTTCTGTAGTACTGGATGTCAAGTTGTATGTCTTTTGCTATGTTTGTTTTCTGTCAATGAAAACATATATTAGAATTCAAGACACAGAATAACATGTTTGACTTACCCATTTTTACTGGAAGGGATATATAATTTCGGAGCCCTGGTAGATGACTTTGAACTAGTTTCAAAATCAAAGCAGCTGTGGTTTCTGTTCCCATGAAATACACAGAGCCTTCTGATTTGGATGTGTCATAGCCAGTGTGGAGGAGTAATAGCCTGATATTGTTGTTGAGGTGTTATGGTTTGTGAAGAGTCATGTCTTTGCCTCATTTGAAGGGAGGAGTTAAAGGGAATTGGAGAAGCCGGGGAGCTTTGGTGTTCCCATGGAACATCACTCCATGATTTTCTGCTATCATACTTCCTCAGCCACTGTATATTAGCACCTGTGCAGTTGAAAAAAAGCTCTTTGAAGTTTGAGCCACAGGAAATTATTTTAAGAGCATCAAATAGGAAACTAAATGATTTACAGTAAATCTAAAAATGTATATGGCCACCAATGCCTTTTTTACCATCTTTTGCGGATTGCAAGCTAACTGAAATCATGTAAAGGAGAGGAGTTTTACCTGCAAGTAAGACTTCTGATATGCTATAGCTTCATTTCCACTTCTGCCTTAAAATTACACCATTACTTTAAATTATTTCTCATTGTAAGAAACTTCACATTCTTTTGCATGTCTTAGCTCTGTCAAGATGCTTTCTATGTAATAGAAACTCTTTGGGAATCTGAAAGTATCAGTTATAGTGTTCCTCTGCTTACTGTTAAAAGACTTGCAGAAATAAATGGAAACCATGTAGATCATCTGTGTAACAAAAATGTCTCTTGCTATCTCGTGAGGGTTTTTTTGACATTTCAGGTACCCTTTTGTATCTGATTTAAGTCACTGGTATTCTTTCAGCAGTATAGCAGCCCTGTACTTTACTTCTAATTTCTATTAATCTGGTCCAGTGGTCACTCCCTTTTTCTCTTGAGGGTGTTTTCATAGCATATAACAAGACCACTGAAAGCTTGGATACAGAGAAGCTTTAAAGTATGAATTCTGTGTCTCCTTAAAGATTTTTTTGAACAAGTGAGACCATTCCCTTATGACAAGTTGATCATACAGAAGGACCTTTCCTGTGTTCTGCAGCTACCAGAATCATGGGAAAAATAATTTCCCAGCTGGTATAGAAGATGTGTCTGCAGGTTTAGTGATTCTTTGAAAGACTGATTTTTTTTTTTTTTTTGTAGTTCATAATTGCTAAATTCCTGCAGCTGAATTTTGGCTTGATCATACATTAAGTGTGTGATTGAGAGAAGCTTCATAGTTAAAAAGAACAGGCAGTGACAGATTAAGACTCAGTTTGTTGTTGAGTGTTATTGCTGTTTATTGCACAAAGAAAGGCTTCTCAGATGGAAAATTCAAACCAAATGGTTTCAGTCAGTTTTTAAACAGCTGGAGACATACATAAACTTGATAATTCAGGACTTCTTGGTACAGCCTTTCACAATACTAGTGAAGCAGGACCAAAACAAGTTCCACTAAGCATTCTCACAGTCCTTGAGTCTTTGTTCTGACACTGAACTAGGAGCCAACCCAAATATAGTTACTGAAAATAATTTTTTCAGCTTGTATCATTCCTGTTATCTACCATGTGACACTTTAAAGCTGGATTGACATACTGCCAAGAGGAAACAAAATATTTAAAAAGACAAACATAACTTCCAGGTTCTCTGGATTTAAACAGTCATGACTTTACTCAAAATCCTAGAATAGACAGTCACTTGTAAAGGTGTTCATATATTTTCTCATAAACAGGTCTGGAATGCACCAGGGTCTACAAATAAGACTTAAAATTTTGTTTCAGCCAGTCTTTTTATGCTTTCCTTTTACAGAGCAGCCATCTTCTTTTATGGATCCTAAAAGCAGGTTCTTCATACACTAGCTTACCCAAGATGATTATTTGTCCTTCTTAGTCCAGATTAGTGAGTTTCATTAGTCTCATTTTCTTTAAAATATCTGTACTAATTAAAGCCTGTGTTAAAAGTGAACTTAAAACTTGCATGTTTACCTTCAGAGGTATAGGAAGGAGAAAACTAAAACATGGGTCTCCACAGAACATAAGATCTGTAGTCCATAGTATAAAAGCTTGTGTCATACTCCTTCTTTGGTCATCGTCATCCAGACACCTTCTCTGTGCAGTGATTCTGTGTCTCGTAACCAGTTCTCTAAACTAGGGAAGAACTTACACCATGTATCCGGAAGGACTTTTGTCCAGTTGATGAGCTTGTGAGAGTTCAGAAAACAGTGTTAATTGTGAGGGCCTCAGAGCCTTGCTGTTTACTGTTTCTCCAGTCAGTTGAGTTGGACTTGCCTGGTAATGTTTCCAGTCTACTTTGCCCTTACTTCCTGGACATCCTCAACAGGAATGGTTTGCTGGAAGCTGCCTGGAGCAATATATTTACTTGTGCCAAGTACTGACTGTTAAATTCCTGCCCCAGGTGTTGATCATTCAGCTACAAAATGGTCAGTTCACAATTTGAAGCCAGAAAGGAGCCATGAAATTATATAATCTGAATGTAGCTTTGTCAACTTGCTTATAGGCTTGACCACTTACACTATTAGAAAAGCTTACCATAATTTTGACACCTATTTTCTTTTGTTACTTTTCATTAACAAGGAACTCTTCCTGTGGGACAGGTTCAGCTTGTGTTTTTGCAAGCCTTTCATAGGGTTCATCATAAAAATGTATTTTGGAATAAAATACTTCCTATTTAGCTTTGGAAGTCAAGTTAACCCTGAAAAACAAGTAAAAGTGAAAGGGTTTTTTTTCTGAAGTGGTATGGGATCTGTTGCTGTGAATGATTTCAAAGCAAGCTGGGTTATTTATCTCTGTATAACTTGGATGTGGTTATCTGAGTTTTGAGGGGATGGGAGAGAAGAGGCAGAGGGAGTTGGAAATATTTGAGTTTATGGTTAATTCAGATAATATGGCTTTCAAAAGGGGTCATTTCATTCTGTCAGCTTTGCTTAAGGTGCCATCAGTGACCATAGTTAGGGAAATAAATTTTTCCCATATGTTCCCAGACTTTTTACAAGCAATGTTGTGACTAGCCCCATTGAAGTTTTATATGCTGTACCTGTACCAAGAAGCGTGATCGTACTTGCAGAGACTGATTCTAACAGTCAGCATATTGACGCTGTCAGAAATGTGAATGTATCTATAAGAATATTCTCCTTTAGGAGAGAGGTGTGCACTACTTCCCTGCAGGGAAATTTCTTGGTGCCTAGTCATTTACTTGCAAGGACATGCTGGTGTGTCTTCAATAACTCTTTACCTGTACTGCTTAGATGTGAATTCTCTCAGGGTAGGTGTAAAGGAGGAGGGAAGTACGCATAATTGTCTTCCAGAAGAAATTAGTATTTGTTTTGCTGCAGTGAGCTTCCTCTTTCATTCAAGAAACACATGAAGTCTCGCAACAGAAAACTTAAGATTTGTAGATAATGTGAGTTTTAAAGCTGCAATCAAAGTCAAACAAAATTCAGTGCCTGACATGAAGGGTGTGTGGTATGGAGAGCTGGACAATAATGACAAGCATGATTGGATGAACCCCATCCACCAACCCAGTGGTTTTCTTTTGCCTCAGTTTACCTTGTGGTACATTGGTTTGACTTTTTGAGCCCAGTACTCCTAAACAGACTGAGCTTTACCACAGCTGTGTTAAAGCTAGTGGTTGGGATTGGATTGTTTAAGTCAGCATGCAGCCTATGAATCTCCTGGCAAAACCAGAGTGGGCAGGCTTTGCCACTACTGTGCCTGGGAAGCTGGTGTAAAACTATCTGCTGTCCAGAAAGAGGCTTTGCTTGGAGTCACTGGAGGTTGGTAGCATTACTGTGCAGACTGCATGGTCTCTCATGGGGCTGCTCTAGTTCAGTCTTCAAAAGAAAAAACCTAAGATGGACTAAATCCAGCAGGCTTCATTATGGGCAGACAGGAGATGAGAGAGCGGATGTGAGTTCAAACTTGAGGCCAGGGTAGAGAAGGGCTGTTTCTAGGTGCTGGAGAGGTAATAATGCAAGGGGTCGAAAGGAAGATGAGGAATGGGGAAGTCTCTGATTGTGGAAGGGTTTAACTGGGAGCAAATCTGCCGCATTTCAAAACTGGACCCAGGGAGGGGCGAAAGGGAAATTGAAGAGTTGGCATACATGAGACACTGCTCTTTCTGTCTCCTCCTCTAACTGAAAACACCCCAGTCACTCTTCTGATGGTAGGATCATTTGAGGGAAAAAAAAGGGCTGTTTTGGTCATTGGTAACTGCTTATAAATGCTCTGTAGTAGTGATGATCCATTCTCCAGTTTTAGTCCAAGAATGTTTAGCTGAGAGGGAAAGAAAACGTGAACACCTACCTGTGTGGCATGGCTGCTGACACCCTAGTGAGATTTTTGGCACTAGCTTACTGCTGGTTCCTTGCTACCTGTCTGAGGATTGTAGGGGAATGGGAAGAATGCTGTCCAGCTCTGTATCAATGGAGAGCTGAGTCTTGCCTTAGTATATAAACTGTTCTCTAACCAGCTGTTACCTGCTAAACAAGTAAATTTCTCTCCTATAAATATTTCAAGACCCAGGAATAACTTGAAATTTCATGTTTTTTTTCCATGTTTATGGTGAGCATTTGAGCATTCGTAGCAACCTAATGTAACTGTGTCCTGCCTTTTTGGTAATTTTGGTAGTAATTTGAGACTTTAAAAGGGAGACATCATTAGAAAGACATTACCTTAGAACTGCAAAACATACTGTAACCGGTCTTCCTTCCTTGAAGGAACACTGCTATATGTATAGCATAATAGATAGTATAGTTAATAACTGGGGAGCTTGCAGCCATCAGAAAACTGTTAGTATTGCTACTGCCTCACACTGTTTAAAATGGCGCGCATAGGCACTCTTACATGTATGTCAAGATCAGTCTGCTGGAAACAATACCAAAGTCCAGTTTGTTTTTCCATTATTTACTTGCACTTTTCAATAGGTGCCAAAAAAGCATGTTTTCTTGGAGGTTTGCTCCCAAGGTGCTTTATCAAGACCTTGTACTGTGAGCTTAGACAGGACTTTTTCGCCAGCTAAGAAGTTTAGCATTTTTAAAGCAGAGCCCTTTGGATTTTTAAACTTGCAGGGAAAATCAGAAATGCATTAAGCAAAATTCCAAAATTCAACATTTTCAAGAGGTTAGGCATTGAAAGGCCAAAAAAACTATTAGTGTTAGCTTTAGGTTTAAACAAAAGCAGCAACAACAAACAGTATACTTCAAAAAACTCTTTTTGCACTTAGTGCGCCCAAAACTTGTATTTGGAAAAGGCTTCCAACCACTCATTTCCAGGTACTGTGTAGCTCAGTGAATGCCAGTTGCTCAGTGTTCAGCTCTAGATGTAAAATGTGTTGATGTGCTTTGAAATGGTGGACGTGAAATTTCAGAATTTGTGAATATGTATTTGGCTTTACAGCCTGCCTCATGTCAACATTGTGTCATTGTGTGGTTTTTTTAGGCGCCAGTGCTGTTTAAAGGAAGCCTTAACTTTTTCTTGACAATAACCACCTATGATGGATTGATATGAAAGGATCATTTGAGATCATTTGATATGAAAGGATCAAATGATTATTTGAGTAAGGATATGAAAGCTGACTTCAGAGCTTCTTGAAGAATGAGCTTTGTTCTTTGCTTATTTCCATTCCAATACAAGAGAGACTTTAACACAGTTCAAGTACCATGGTTGTTGCATGGAGATTTTTTTCTAAAGAATTGCCAACTCATTAGTTCACTCTAGAGGAATGCAGTATTTCTGGTATCCCACTTCAGTGACTAGATTAAATAACTGATGAAAGTCTGATACTTTGATGCTACTGCTTGTTTTGTTTATAATAATGGTTGACTAAATATCCTGCTTTTATGCTCATTTCCAATACTTTAGTTTGTATTCCATATCTTCCTGCTTCTGTCTTCAAAACCTTTGCATTTAATTCTGTGTAACTCCTTTCTTAGGAAATGGTACCTATGAAAAAAACTTTAAAACTGTTAGCTGAAGTAATACCTAGAGTAGTTTCTTAATCATCTTTTGTCATGACTTAAATTCTCCCTCAAGCTGGGCTTTTGAAAAATGCATTTGAGTGCTTGAGTAATTATTTTAATAGAAGCATTATAGGAAAGTACCAAGCAGCAGAAAAACTAAGAGAGAAGGTTATCTGCTTAGAAAAGGTTTGACATGCTTTTGAAACTGGGCATCCTAGAGATTGCTCTGCTCACTGGATGGGTTTGTACTCAGAGCACTACCATGCTGCAGCCTCTGCAGAGAAGTTGGGTTGCTACAGATCATATGTAGAGAACATGTTGTACTAGACAAGCCTCAGATTTTTGCATGCTTACTTTGACCTCTCTTGAGGGAAAATCACTGTGAAGAAAACAGGATTTTGTTCCTGTATGTTTTGGAATGGATGAATGAGTCCAGCACAATAGCAATCAAACATCTTACCTTCACCTTTAAATACAGCTGATAAAATGCTCCCTTTTGTAGTGTAGAACATTAACTCACTAAATCATGCAAACTTAACACAGTGTTTGTACAGTGACACTTTTTTCTGTTTGTTTTTTGGGGGAGTTGTTTGGGTTTGTACCTTGTTTTTCTGGGAGGCTATTCACAAAAGGAATTCTGACTGGTTTGGATTAGTTATTTTCCTGATATGTTTACCCATTAATAAAGAAATTTTTAGAAAATTGTGGAAAGTTCTATAAAGCTGTCAGGTTTGTTCTATGACATGCAAATGGACAGAAACTTTTTTGGTCAAACACAAAGTTATTTCTGTTATGTTGTCTGGAGTGCTGTTTCAGAGGTGTTTTTAAAATTATGAATTTGTGGTTTGTGGTGTTCTCATAGCACAACAAAGCTTGTATGCTCTTTAGCACGTTCCATATATTCAATTGTACCTTTCAGTAACTTTCAAAAAAATTGTAAAGTATGGCTGATAAATTTGTCTTGGAGGTTTAATACTAGGCTACAGCAAAGCTATGTACAGAATCAGAGTTCTGCATAGTAATGAAAGGTAATAAAAGTGTACCTGTGAGGAGACATCTGATGAAAAGCTTGTTGAATTGCTCATTGAAACTTGTGTGTTATATTCTGTGACCAGTAGTATGTAATAGGCTAATGCAGGTTTAGTATATATTATGAGGCTTCTCTCTTGTTTCTGAATTGATTGAACTGAGGGAAGGAGCCTGGACATACCTTCATTTACCAGTCCTGTTCCTGGTTTTGTCTACTTGATACAGGATGTTTTGAGAAGTTACCTAATCCTGTCACACCACCTACTGTTGAAAGGCAGACATTGGGCATGTTTTTCTTGTCTAAAATTTAATGCAATCCCCTTAATGTCATGATTTCCTGGGTTTGGTGCAAATTGCAGGTTCCTTGGTTGTTAGTATTTAGGAGTAGCAATTGTGTAGTAAAACTAGTGTTGCTTAAGGTAAAATTACTAGCTAATTTTGTTGTATTTCAGCAGTTCTCTAGCTTAAGCAAAGTTTAAGTGTTATTTATAGTGACAAGAATAAAGGGAAGGATATTCTCTCTAAATAGAAATTTGATTGTTCTGTGTCAAGTCTGAGACACTGTAGTTGCTTCTTTTCCATTAAGATAAACTTTCAGCCTTGAAAATGGCAGTGACATAAGAAATCAACATATTTTAGATATGTTAATAAATAACAAAATATTTTCCAAAAAATATAAGTCTGTCTTCTCTGTTTTTGTACAAAAATGAAAACCTCTTATCCATATTAAGAAAGCTGATACTAAGATCTTGATACTGGGTCTGAGAGGATTAAACTCAGAGCTGCTAAGAGAAGTCTGTGTGTGTATAATTTCTCTGAGCCACTGAAATTTTAATCTGGGTGCACACTTTTCAGGGAAAAAACTGGAAGCCTAATTTGTCTAAACTTAGGTTTTCTGGAAAGTGTATTTGCTTTGTTAGTAATGCAAGAGTGAGCTCCTCCTACACCTGTCTCTTGTGTAGGTGCTTTTCCTGTTTGATTAGCTTAGCTTTTGGGTGTTTTTATATTCAACAAGCTCAAATGAAAACTGGACTTAATACAGAAATGTTTCTGCACCAGCTGGCAGAATTAAGAACTTGGGTTTGGAAGTGCTTTTAAACTAGTTCTGAGGAACTACTCAGTTTTCAGCATATTTATTATATGAGTACAAAGCAATTTGATACTCTCATGCTGTCTTATTCCTTGAAAGGATATTATCTTTTAGAGTATTCTGTCAGAGGGGAGTGGGGTTGTGGATCTGTTCTGGGGAGGGACAAACAGAAAAATTCTTTCTTAGATTGTCTTTGAAATGGAGGTTATATTTTTGTGGGATTGCCAGTACAGTGAACCATATTGTGAGGTAAGAAAATACATAGACTTTTTTAATATGTGCAGATGTCTGCACTGAAGGCAAATCTGTTAAGCTCTTGACTTGTTTCTAAGGCTTTAAGTCCTTGGAACTGTTTTTCTGCATTTACAGCACTTTTTACCATGTCAATAAGAAGTAGATTAAGCCATTTTATATGGATTTTTACTGTGTAAATATTTTTATTTTTAGGCATATGTGCAAAAGAAGCAGTAATTTAAGCTTCTTTCCTATTCCTTTTGTTCTTATTTCTCCCTCTTCTTCCCCCCTAATTGACAGGTGTAGGATCTTTGCCAGGAGAGAGGCATGCCTCAGTGAAAAATTCTCCAGCCTCATGGACTGGCTTTGGTAAATCCCTTGCCAAATCCAAAGTGCCTGTCAGAAGATCAGTGCTTGAGAGAACACCTAGCCTCTCATCAGTTAGCAGTGCTCAGAGTGAGCAAAGTCTTTTCAGCACTAATTGTAAGTATATGTGAAGGTTATGGGTTTTAACTGATTGATAGCCAATGTCAACTGCTTGTTGCTAAAAATCCTCTTGAAAGGGAGTCCTGTCTGACAAGTGCCTGTATTAATTCTGATTGTACTACTTATTAGTTCTAGGTCTTACTCTTTTTCCCTCTTCTCTTAGAACTTTGATTTTTGAGACATACTGTCTGAAAGAGCTTTGAGCCCTGGATTTTGGGTTGATTAGAGATTTTGGTACAACTTCTCTTCCATTGTGAAACACTACATAATCAGCATGTCTTTTTAAGCTCTTAGTGTTTACAGGTAGTGTAATATGTCTGAACAGAATGGTTTACTTGTCATAATATTTGGAACAGTGTGTTACAGGTTTTCTGATGCTAACTGTTTTCTTGAACTGGTTTATATCTGCTTTTGGCATTTTAGGACAAAATATGTAGATCAAATTACAGGCACATTAATTTTAGAATGTGAATCTTTGTATGGGTAGACGTCTGTAATTTCTAAGGTAGCTGTGAACACTGGTGTATGACCTAACCAAATCAAGCTTGATTAAAATTAGTGAGAATATTACCATGACTTGCTTTGTTTTAAAGTTCTACAGCACTTTTTAGGAGTTCTGAGTGGGAAAAATATTAAGAAAATAACATACAGCTGACTATCAGACATATTACTATTCCCAGCTATGCATATTTAAATAAGTTCATTAAAATATTCCGCTACTATTGTATCACCTGTTTTATCTTGAAGACTAGGCAAAGGTCTTTTATTTGTGCCAGATGTCACTTAAATCTGTCTTCAGTGGACTGAGAAAGAGAGCTGTGATTTAACACTTGTCTGTAGTTTATATATGTGCATATGCATACACACAAAACAGCCCCCTCCCCACCTCATACTGCCTTCATTAAACTAAACCTAACATATTCCTCAAAAGAATAAGAGTATGTGTAATAAAATATGCATGTGCATCTTGCTCTGTAATGGGATCGGTTCTGATGCTGTGACAGCCATGTTGACTTTTGCTGCTGAGGTTTAGGACTGTATCTGGAGTTGCTAAGCAGCTTTGTCCTCTCTTCATGTTGCTCCCTCATGTAACAAAGGAAGGGGTCAGCGCCTCATAACAAAGGAGTGTATTCAGATTAAGTATCCAAACAGATGACTCCTTATTTAGCCTGATTTGCTAGCTGCTGTAATCTGTTTTGTCCACTGCCTTCAAGCTTACAATTTTTTCCACTCCGATTCACGAAGACCAAGCAAGAGCAATATGAGAGGTTGAACATGGCTGCAGTCTCGTAGACTTTAAGCTTGCTTAGATCTTTTTTAAATGACTATACCAGGAGGACTCCGCAGTTGCACAGAAACTAATTTTTCTCCTGTAATTTTCTTCAATTCTACACTAACACCACCGACTGATTCAGGAAGCCACTATGATATTACCTTACTGACACTGCTGGTAGTGGGGTCTTACAGCTTTTGTATTGTTCCTTTGTTAGCCACGTTTACTGGGAAGAGAAGTAGGTTGTATTCCTTTTATTTCTATTCTAAAGCATGTATTTTGTTTTGTGGAGGTTGGTAAATATATGTAATGTTTTGATCTGCTGAATTTCTGTGATATTATTTTTCTTTAGGGAATTTTTTACACTTGATGAGAACTATTTATATCTAATAGTAAGGTTTTGTGAATATAATGACTTAAGATTATGTGTAATTCATATGTTAATGAAATTAGACTTTGAAACAAATTGGAAAGAACTAAGGAATTTTCTTTGTTTTCTAATGCTAAGTACAGTGCTGTTCTTGTTTTTTTTTCCTGCATTTAGTCTACAATGTTATAATTTCAGAAAAAAAAATTTGAAGCTTAAGTGTTTTTATTAGTTTGGTGGGACACACAAAAATCAGAATGGGAGGCTTATGCTGTGTGTGTCATGAAATGTATGACAAACTACTGTGACCCTGTCAACAATATTAAATCAAAAACGTGCTTGGCTTGTTTGGAGTATGTCCTCTGTTAGCAGGGAAAAAAGATGGCAAGCTGCTACTTTGTCAGCTCAGCCCTTTGTTATGGGATGTCCTTGGATTGGTAATTCCATGTGGCAGCATTAGGGCTTTATTTTTTTTTTTTTTTTTTTTTTTTGTCTAATGAGCACTTGAACTTTGTGATTATTTTCTCTAAAATGACTTCTTATTTGAGAAGCTCAAAAATCACGAGGTTTGAAATGCTATTGTTACTAAATGGATATTTTGTATGCAGTCAGTTTGAGCATTGAAAACCAGACTTTTTTTAACAGTAATCTCAGTTTTAGTGCTGAGCTGAAAATGCTATCCTTTGAACATACCAAAATGTTTAACTCTGAGGTTAAGAAAAAACCTTAACCTTCCAGATTTTAATTACATTAAAATAATTGTATATATAGTAAATAGTGTTTCAAAAGTTAAAAAGCTGATCCTAGAAGTTGACCTGCATTTTTGTACAGTCAATACTTCATTAAAATTCTTCTAATAAGTTGAGTTTTCAGATCTTTACTGAGATCACTTCATACCTGTCTATCTTTATTCAGGATTGCAATAGCTGCTCTGAATTTTAATACAAAAGGGATCAAACTCTGTAAACCTGGGAGGGATCAAACTCTGTAAACCTGGGAGGTTTTTGTGGGGTCATTTTGGTTTTTTTTAATTCCTGCGCACAGCCTGGTTAGCTGACTCCGGAGTTTTTAATAGGACAGAACAGTTTCCTAACTAGTCCTGCACCAGAAGGCTGCTCACACACCCAAAGCATTACTACCATCGTGTGCTGCTGATTTAGAAGAGGAAGTAGCATGCTAGCTTGCAGGCAGTTGTTAACTGCTTGCAGTGAACTCTTGAGCACACATCCTTAATTTAGTAATTTACAAAAAAAGTTAAGGACTCCTTCATGCCTTGTGCTTCACCAAAATGAATTGGTTTTAATTATATAGTGTTGATCAGGGTCAGATTCCCACACAATAACTGTGTTGCTGATGTGTCATGCAAATTGCTCCTCATGTATAGATTTTTCTGGCAAATATTTTTAGCTTTTGTGTTTTTAGAGAGGCTCCAACTTCCTTTTTTAAAAAAAGCTGATGGCTTCAGTTGCATGTGTTTGTTAAAGGGAAACCCTCTTTCTGTGGTAGAAAATATTTAGTGGCCAAAAGCATCTTTTTGAAGTAGTTAACTTATGTGGTTTATTGTCTGTTTAAAGACAATAAAATAATCCCAAGATTGTATGCACCATCTTTTGATGAACGATATTAGACATGTAGTTCACATTGCCTTTGAAAAAGACTGGTCTCATTAAAACACTTATCTGAGGCAAACCTGATAATAAATGCCAAAAGCTTCCCCCTCCCCCACCCTTTTGTTTTTCAGTGACTAGACAGAAAAGCATTGCTGTGACAATTCCACGGTGACTTAATTTTTTCTTGTCTCTGGTAAATGTCATGTGAATTCTTATTCTTTAACGTGTTAGTATACATAATTGGGTAGAGCCCAAACCAAAGTCTACTCAATCTGTACTTATTTTAGAAATATTTTCATATTTTTTCTGGACAACAGAAACAATGTTTCCCAAAATTTCAGTTTTTTGGTTTTCATGGAAAAATTTCTCTTGTGACCATAAACTCAAACCTCTTTCAAGGTTATTTAGTCTCTGGTAAAACTGACTTGTCTTATGATTTAATTTTCTCTAAACTGTATATGCCTAGAGCAAATTCCTTTGTGATTCTGTTTTGCAGCTGCAAGTGCCACAGCCATCAGGAATGGAGAATGGCCTTCAAAACCAGCCTGCCAGAATGGCACTTCGGGGTCTGTCCCTTTGAAAGCACTACCAAGACCTAGATTGCACTCGTTGAGGTCAACTCCAAAAGGTATATGAGTCTGTTTGTAGACAGAGGAGGTAAAATCACAGCAGTGGTGATTCAAGTGTTGTAAGACTTCATAGGAAGGCTGAAATATTCTTTGTATTGCCATAATTGATGGAGGTGTTTCAGGGAAATGAAGAGGTCTACGCTGTGGTACAGCTCAGGTTTGCATGGTACAGGATCTAAATGCATCTTGCTGTGTGGCAGGTGACATCACATGGGGTTGGTGTTGTTTTAAAGAGTTCTTTTCCCTTGGAAAATTCAAGTCACAGGCTCTGTCACTGCTGGTAATCTGCAGAACAGACATACCTGAATTTATCCTGAGTGTATGGTTGTTCTTGTCTTTATGCAGACTTTGTATTATCTTCACCCTTTTCAGGACTGAAAGGGTCTTGGGGGATGGGGATATATTTTGAATGAGATATTGTTAGAATGTATCTTCTTCTGTAGATAGATGTCCCATCTTTTGAAGGGAAGAGTCACAGAAACTTAGCTTTTCATGTTGCTTTTTCTTGATATTCTTCTTGGGCTGAATTAGAAGCTTTAATGGAGATGAGACTATTAATTGTGTTTTATCACCTTATGCTAAAAGAAACATTAAATGTACTTCCTGACTTTGTATTAAGCATTGTTCAGGTTCCTATTTTGATTCGAGCTAGGAACTCTTGATTGGCTAGCAGTGACACTTCCACTCAGGCCCCAAACAGCAACTGACAAGTCATTCTCTGACCAAAATTAAAGACATAATAGGAGCAGATAAATAAGCTTGCTGTGTCTCTTTCCTAAGTCCTAGCTGTAATCAGCTTGCTTCTGACCATTTTTGTGGTAAACTGGTTATTGTAATTGGATAAAACCTAATTAAATGCTGTACTCCTGCATTAGACTTAAATTTTAAGCTGGTATCTGATATAATGGAGAATAAATAAGAGATGCCTGCCAAGTGTGTCTCGCTGTAATGGCGTGCTTTAAAAGAGTAAACAGTGAAAAGAAACAGAATTTGTCACAAATTGTGAGTCCCTTTGAAACAAACATGAATCACACAGCTTTCTGACAGGCTGATGCTTTCTGTAGGGGTCCAGCACATGCAGCACAACTATGCATAGCTCATTGTCTTCAGTGACCTGGCAGTGTGCCTTGAGCACCTGCAGGAGCAGTGTGACCAAAGGAAGCTGGTATTCCCCTTCAGATCAGTGTTACCTGGACTGTGGTGTTGTGTTTTGGGTCCTTCCCAGACCAAGAGGGTTGTTTTGAAACTGGAAAGATCCAGTGGAGACTTAATAAGATGGGTGGGGTCTCTGTCCAGTGAGAAGAGGTTGAGGGAGTTGAGCCTGTGCAGTCAATAACTTGAAAAGGACAGCTATAAAGGTCATGCTGCCAGACTCTTCTCAGTAGCACCAGATCATGTAGCAATCAGAAATGCTTGCAAATTGTAGAGTGGGAGATGCATCCTTGCCCAGTGGTGCTGTAGAACTGCCCTTCCTGGAGGTTTGCAAGGCCCATCTAGACAAAAGCATGGTCAGATGATCTCGTCTTAGTGGTGACCCTGCTCTGAAGGAGAGTGTTGATATCTGCCCTCTGGAGGTCTCTTTCAGCCAGTGTTTGCTTAGCTGCATTGTATTTGCTGCTGTTTGGAGACTTCAGTAACTTGATCTTAGTGCTAAATGAAATCTTTACTAATGTTTTCTCCTGCTTACAAGGCTTTTAAGTTATCTTTTTATTTCTTCCAGGATGAGTTCTAGCAAAGCAGATATAAGTTTAAATACAGCTTAAATAGTCTAGGCTTCTCTTTTTGTGTTTGAATAGATTTGTGGATCTCATACTTAAATGTAAAAATGTAAGATATGTCTTTAATTACTTTAAAACTTCAAATAGTTCTACTTTAAGGTTCATCTCAGCTTTTACTTTTAGGAGCCAAGACCAGGTCTGCTTCACTGAACCAGTGCACACCAAAATCATCTGGGCCTCTACACTTAGCAAGGAAAGCTGGTGAGACTAGAGGTAATCAGCTGTTGGGTAGTTAACTTTTCACTTTTTCTTGGATCTCTCTGGCTGGAGAAGGATCAGCTTTGCTTTATGATTTCAGAAAAATTGGGATAGTTGACTCATTTTCTTTGCAGTTCACCAAATTGGACACTGGCTCTGCAAGGTTCTGTTCCTTACCTATTTGCTTTAGGGACATTCATTGTCTACTGTCTGCCTGAAGCTTGCATCCCATAAAGACTAAAAATACAGCATAATTAATCTGCGTGTTAAATGATGTTCTGTCACCTGCTTATGAGGTTGCATGCTTGCAAGACACAGTGTAGGCTAGATTTTGCCAAGTTGGTGTTTAATTTAAGCAAGATTCTTGTGAGAGCATGCTGATCAGCCCTGGCTGTTGATGATATTTACTCCGCTTTGTTTCTGTATCAGATGTTTGTTTTACCTTTAACTTTGAATTAAAACTAGTTATTTCTGACAGAGTGAATCAAAAGAACAGATACAAATCTTAGGACAAGGTTTGTAAGACCAAATTTTCACTTTGGGAGCAAAGCTCTATTTGTAAGACTGAGGTGGGGAGCAAGTACAGCGGTGGTACAAAGCAGCTTGTTTCCTGAGGAAACCTGTGCAATAGGATCCTCACTATTCCTAAAGCCTGCAGAAACTTGTTGTCAAAAGACCTTTTATAAACTTTTGCACGTGACTTTTGCACTTACACCCAGCAGTCCAAAAGATTGCTTTCATTCAAATCCTTCAAAATAATAAAGTTTGTAGGTCAATTTTCACATAACTTTTAAGTAATGCAGGAAGGGTGGGTTAACTTTCTCAGGGCTGTCATGTATATCTAACTTGGTTGTTAGCACATTTGAGAATGTTGTTAATTTATTGCTGCTCCATGCAAATAAAATAACTGTAGCATACAGAAGGAAAAAAATGCTACAATACCAGTATAGATGATAGTTTTTTCATTGTCTGTGGTCCTCTTTGAATGAGTAAAGTGAAACATTGCTACCTGACTTAAATGAAATATAATAGCTCTAATGGGATAATTGTAATTGGGAATGCATCCTGCATTTACCAAACAGTTTCTTATAATGCTAAATCTTGCTGTAGATCATGCCGTCAGCCATCAGAAGAAAGAAACTGAAATTGCAAAGTTTGAGGAGCTTATGTGGAAAGAATCTTGAATCTTAAAAAAGGCAGCCCTACTGCCCCTTGAAGTATAATTTTTTTGTTTGTTTGTTTCCTTTCTGAAGGTACTCCTGGAAGAAACTTACACCAAAGCCTATCTTGTTTGGGTCCCGGTGAGTTTCCTGAGTGCATTTTATATTTTTTGTGGTGCAACTTAAGTTTATACATTATATTAGTATGTTGGTTCTTTGGGAAGAACAGATGCACAATGGATAATTCTGTAAACTATCACTGACTCTAGTTTCAAGGAATATGGAAAAAAGCCTATATTCCTGGGTTTTGTCAACTTTCTGTCTTCTGGCTACCCAGCTAAGGCTATACAGTCTGTTCTGTTCTGTTTCCTGTGGAACCTAAGGAGGTTTAAACAGTCTGCAAAAAATAAAAGGAAATGAAACTTGGATGTAATTTTTACTTTTTAGCCAAAATAAGTAATGAATGAAGTTGTGTGTTGCAGCATTAAAAAAAAAAACAAAACCAAACATACAGAAGAATCCCACATAACCTTCCTTTTCTGGAACGTTCATTGTAGGTCACCTGTTGGTGTGAGCTGTCCTTGTGGATCACTGTAGAGTACGTTTGTGTAAGAAGTTGAAGTAATCGGAGCGTGTTGATGTGTGTGTCTGCTCATGCGGCAGAGGGAGAAATCACAGCTGATTAAGTGGCAGATGGCGTTTCAAAATCTGGCAGAGTTTTAAGGACTGCATATTGGGTTTGTTTTTGGCGTTTGTGCCAGTCAGGACACCTGGAGCTAATTTCTATCTGCCAAGAGACTGAAAAGTCTTCAGATGATGCTTCTACTTGCAGCAGTTTCCAGGTCTTTTCAAGAGAGTTGGCAGCCTAAATTAGTTTCCCGGGAATCAGTGTGTATTTGTTGAATTAAAAGCTACTTGTAATTAATTACTCATTGAAAAGCCCTTTTTGAAAGATACTGAAGATCACCGGAAGGCCCTGTGTCCCCTGAGTGAATAGCAGATGTCTTTCTGAAAGAGGTGCTGTAGCCAAGCAGATGTTGTAAATTTGAGTCTGAAATTAGTGAGCAAATCAGTTCTGACCTATAACTCTGGTACTGTGACAGTATGTTTTACATTTCCTGTAGTCATAACATGCATTTAATGCTTTTGTCTTTTAGCTTTTGGGTGTCAAATATATTCATATTAATTGTGGCTGAGTACTTCAATATCTTCTGTTAAGAGTCTGGGCTCCTGTCAGACTTTGCCCAAAGTTCATTCTGTTTGTTGCTTTTAGTGGTATTTGACTGAACTAATGTTAGTTTAGGTAAAGCCTGACGCTGAGTTTCAAGAGCTCAAACCTAGTCTATTGTATACTCATGTAGGGCATGATTCAGCTAGCAACATAATGTCTTGATCAGCTCAGTTGAGGAAACTCCTAATAAGCAATAAAATCCACAACTGGACTAGAAACTAGAAAAGCAAATTTATCTTACACTTAATCTCAAAATATAACTTTATTTGCCCCAAAATTCAGTGTGCACTTTCTCACTACTTTCCAGAGAAGTAGTGTTCTCTCTCCTTTTTACTGGTTTAGTAGATTTTTGCTTATGATTCATCTTTTCTGACCTAATAAAGCATGTAACTGCATAACTTTGAAGTGTTGGATTTGAAAAACACAGCCATAAACTCCAAATTGACTGTAATATTTAGCAATATTTTAATTAATGCTCTTTACTCATACTTTTGCCAATAAAATGGCTAAATTTCAGTGTTTGTTTTAACAAACCCAAACTGCTTACTGTGCTATCAGCTTCCAAAACTAGAGATGTTAGGCATTCAACTTAATACATTTCTAATTTGTACAGAGAACTCGTCTAATATCCCATTTATGAATGCAGAGCTGTCTGGTAGAGTATTTTGCACTTTTAAGAAGCTTTTTTTCCATCCTTACAGTTGCAGATAGTTCTTACAGAATAAAAATACAGTGTCACTGCATGGGTATTCTACAGTACAATGTCTTACATTTTAAGAATAGACAAATGATCTTTTTTGAAATAAACTGAAATAATGCCAGCCAGTACCATGTAGAAAAAGGCCCACTATCTTTTTTTCTTTTTCTTTTGGCTTTGATATTATAGTGAAGCTTTGTTCTAATGACTGCAGCTAGTATAAAGCTTTTGTTGTTTTATTTCAGTGCCATAGTTAAGTCTACAGTTTTAAGCCTTATCCAGTCAGAAGTTCCAACCCCACTTCTATTTCTCATCCATGTGCCCAGGACTAATTTGTTACAGCAGAACTCTGGTAATTTATTAACTCTTAATTAAGAGTTAATATTTTAACTCCTACTATCAGAAATCTGATATTAAGGTATTAATTAAGTGTCTAGCTCAGTTGCTCATGCTGCCTTTCACGTTTCTTCAAGGATGAAAAAATAGCAGGTTTTTCTAGATACACTTCTGTTCTCTTGGTTCTGTTTCTCCATTTTCCATTCATTTACAGCAGTGATGCACAGCCAGAATCTGCTTGATGAAGCAAGCCACAGCATACT
This sequence comes from Serinus canaria, assembly GCF_022539315.1. Lineage (NCBI taxonomy): Eukaryota > Metazoa > Chordata > Aves > Passeriformes > Fringillidae > Serinus > Serinus canaria. Next base: position 42,034,438 of record NC_066317.1, read on the forward strand.
GTTAGTGTGCCTGTAGAACTGGACAGACTTGCCTGTTTGCAGGTGTTTGTTTCTTGTTTGTGTTAAAACATTCCCAAGGCTTTTTCTGAATTCTGTATTTTTCATGGGTGATGTTCAGTGCATCATATAAATTCTACAAGTTCTATGGTATATTTCTTCAGCACTGGCTTTAAAGCTAAGGCAGAATTACGTTCTTGGGAATGTTTTATTATACTTCTTAACTTGCTAATTTCAAGTAAAGATGGTAATGTGCACTCACTCTAATGTCTTAATGGAAATATGAATAAAAATGTTCCCTCTTATGAGATGGAATTTTGAACTGTATGCAGAACTGCCTCTAAAAATGCATAAAGTAAGTGCTGTTTCCTTTTTACTTCAGCTTCCCTGTAGAAGGAGCTGGCTGTGTCTAATCCCTCTGTAGTATATTACAGTGCAGTGTGTGTGGGTGCAGTGGGTATTCACATCTCAGGTCTCTGTTACTGGCCAAACATTAAGTTACAACACAGTAATCTCTGAACCCACGTAAGCCAAGCAAAAGCAAATATCCTGTTTGGTAGTTCCAAAGGTAAAGCAATCACTTTGGGAATAAAGCATGTGAATATTTGGCTTATCCTGTTTTTCCATGGCCCTGAAAGGGATCTGTGGTGTATTATGGATAACAAGTTAGACTTATATGTGCAGCATAAGACTGTCAGGACAACAGCAAGGACAACTGATGGATACACCTGTAAAGTGTTATTCAATATGAACATTGTGATTTATGTTGTATGTTTTAGCACTGTGATGGAGTATGCACCATAGAATTGGTTACTAAAGGCTGTAGAAGCCATGAAAACCAAAGCAGCTTTATCAAAAAATGGTACATGATCCACCATGGTGTTCTGTTTTCTTACTCTCTCTTAAATAAAGGATGTTTGTTTTAGTTCAACCCTTTGTGAGAAAATAGAACACTGAGAGAGGGAAGAAATTAAGTCAGGGGGTTTATTGGAAAAGTGAGTAATAGTGCGGATCAAGCTCAAATGGAAGAATAATGCATAAATATAGAATAATATAAAAAACAGTCTGAGAAGTTATCCCTTGTAACAGGTTGTTATCGGTGGGGTCTGACTCTTCACTCAAACCCTTTTACTGGGATAAGATGATTTTGCTAACAAAGTACTCTTGTTCAGACAAAAGTTGCAGGCGTACTTTAAGGTTCAGTTTACAGCCCTTTCTTTCATGCTCTTAGTCATTCCTGTTGAAACTTGAGAGGAAACAGTTCTTATGTTGTAGATTCTTTGATAGAATAGGTTACTCTCAAAATACTTTTACTTTCCAGGTCGGAAAAACAAGGATTGATGTTTATCACACTCTGATTGTGCTTTGTCAACAACAAACAAGACTTAATATTTTAAAATTATATGTTATACAGTGTCAAAATGTGTATTTTTGTTAAAAATTGGGAAGACTAATCTGAGATGTCATTTGCACTGTTCTGAGTGCCAAATACTTAGGTCTGCAGTTGACTGTGGCATTCAGCAATGGATGGCAAATTACCCCAGCTGTAGAGGGATACCTGCTCAAGTAACTCATTAGGAAACTGTTTCTCCTTTTGTATCTGATTAGAAGATATTTAGGGTTTTGTTATTGACTGGGGAGTGGGTATTTGCTTGTAAGAGTTTTTGCAAGCGTAGAAGAATCTGTGCAGTCAGTGGTGCTGCTTGGAGACTTGGAAAGGCCTTGATATGATATATGTGAACGTACATGCTCTGACAGCCAAGAGGTGTAGGTGTTCCACATTGCAGAAGTGGGACTTCAGACTAGCTCTAACTGAAAATTTCCATATAGATGTTTTGGATAGACTGGATTCTCAGTCTCTGGTGTTAAGAGCTTCAGATTTGTAAGTAAGTTGAGTTCATCAGTTTTTCTGTCTCTGTCCCTGTCTCAAAAGAAAACCCAGGAAATCCTGCAGAAGAACTTGGAACAGTTTTCTATGTTTTGGGGTGACCAGATTAGTACAAGATTAGATTCTGTATTCATTTAATACAGTTAATGTTTTACACACTGGAAATTCTGGGAGTTGAACAACGTAAATTAATATTTTCACTATATCCCTTGAAAAGCAGCAGACATCAGGCTTAAACTTCTTTTTACAGATATTTTACTGTGGCTGGATGATTTTGTTGCCTTTCTAGCTGCAATAAAAAGCTTTAGTCTATTTTTAGATGTATTTTTTCATTCATGTGAACTATGAGGGCTATCTGAATGACTCAATTGTCTTGTGATCTAACCTTAGAATACCTTCAGGCTAATGCTCTTATAAACAGACAGCAAAACTAAGAGTAGCTACTGCATGTGAGCTAGCTATGAACGCTGGCATTTGTTTTGCCATTTCTATATAAATAAATGCATATAATCTAAATGTATGAATTGGAATTTCTTAATAATTGTATTCTTTTGGGACATATATTTATTTTGAAGAGTTAAGGGAATATCTATAAACCTGAAATAATCTTTGAAGCACAATAGCTGTTGTCTTCTTGTCCAGATTTTTACTCTGTTACTAAATATGGTATAGTACAGCAATTGGATCTAAGGATTTAATTTCTTGGGTGAGAACTAGAATGCTCCAGAAGTCTTCAAAATGGAATGGCTGGTTTTGATAGTCAGAGAATGCCACTCCAAATTCTGAAGTAATCTATTTTGAGTCGGGTTTTTTTGGTTTGATTGTTTTTATTTAGACAAATGGTGTTTTCCTGATGGAGTATGTTTGTTAGAATAGGCAATAGGGTGCAAAAAACCCAGAGGTACCTGACAACACAGTCTTAATGTATTCCAGATTTAGTCCCTTCAGCTAAATCTATCAGTGTATTTGCATTCATGTTCCTTGTGTTCTTCTCAGATTTGATCTTCTGAAAGTTAACCATTTGGGAAGGTTGTCTGTTGTTCTGTGCTAACAGTCAGCACTGTTCCCTGTGCCTTCAACAGAAATTTTTACAAAAAAACAAGGAATTCCTAAACCTCAAGGCTTGCTATGGAGTAACATATGAGCCATCTAATTCCAGTGGTAGTAGTACTGTGTGGGCAGTTTGTCAGATTGATGGACTGAAAATGTTGGGATTTTATTTAAAATTCCAGCAATGAGGACTTGGTAGGAGTTTTATCAGTTTTGCTATCGTGACAGACGATCATTCTGAAGGCCTTTTGTAGCCCAACCAAAATGGTTTTCACACTACAAGGTCTGTTTCTTCTGTTAATGCTTTTAAGTAAGGACCTGTGTTCTGGATTAAAGGTTAGATATTTCAGAGTTCTTTGTTATTATTTGGTTCCAAACTTCTGTGAGAACCTTGCTCTCCAGCTCCACACATCCATACTCCAAAATAGTGGTGATGCAGAAGTATGCAGGCTTTCTACAGCAGGAATGTTTGTAGTTTATTTCTGTGGTATTTATTCTGTTGTGGGGAGGAATGTCTGGTTCCCTTCCCTGTTATTTATTTTGATGTTTCACAATAACAAGCCACACAGAGGAGAGAGCACAGAGCTTTGGTTTTCTCACACTTGTCTAAATATTGGATAGGCCAGCCTCTTTGTGAGTAGAGAGAGCAGCTGAAAGGGATGTCGATACTATCTCCAGACTGCATCAGCTCAGTCCAAGTGATAGAGAAAATTCCCATGTTGGGAGCTGGAGTTTCGTTGGACCCTCTTAGGGGCTTAAGTGGACATAATACTTGAAAGATTATTGAGCTGTCACAGAAATGGGAAACATGGCCTTGTGTCAAAGATGGTTAAACAACTTGTACATCTACCTTTTTTTTCTGCATGTCTGGGGTAAGGGAGAGTGTACAAAGCCCACACAGGTAGGTAAAAGACAGTGAGTTATCTTGAATGTGCTTTGTGCTCTCCAGATAAACCACTGTCATGTCTTAGGGCATATACTTGCCAAATTGACTTTATTTACAATATTGCTCTTTCTTGGAGGCCCTCTGGGTATTGTTGTGAGGCCATGGATGAAATGCATGTGCATGGGGAATATAAATCAGTCTTGTGTAAATAAATAATAGATCTGTAGGCTGTGGGTCTAGTTTAAGCATTTATCTTTGCTCTGTTGCTTGAGGTTTGAACTCACAAGAACTTAAGCATACACCTACCCTGTTTCTGAATGGCAGCAAAGAGGTGGTTGCGGGTTTTTTTCGCATCTGGCCAGATCATTGAAGCTTCCAATTTTAGGGCATTTTACTGTAACATTAGTGATATTGTACAGTGTTGTAGAGTAGTAGCTCTGTAGGATTTTGACTGAGGAAGTCTAACCAAAATGCTGTTTTGAAAGGGACATCCTGCAAGTGTACTTCCCTTAAATCAGAAGTTAAAAATGAAATTATTCTTGTAGTGTTTTGTGGCTATTCTCAATTATAAAAGAGTGAAGATAATTTAAATACCACTGTTGCATGTCAGAGACACAGATCAGCCTGATTCCTGTATCAATTTACCTGGGAATCTACTGCAGCATCCCCTTCAGTTTGACAGGCTGCTGAATTTATAATGATTAAAAGGTTCTGTGTACAGAAAGAAGAAACATTAATTATTTAGGATTTTAGTTCCTGCTCTGAGGAAGGAAGATGTTTCCTTTTTTCTTCAGGAGAGGATTTGAGCTTAAAATTAGTTGTGAAGCTGCAGTTTGCATTCATTGTGGCAGCAGGTACTGTTGCCTACAGGACGATTAGCTTTTCAAAGTGGAGCACTGGCTAGAGCAAGGAGATCACAGGAAAGTGGAGTGGGAGCAGTCATTTTCCAGAAATAAAAATGAGGACACAGATGACCCTTTGGCTCTTGGCAGGTTCCAGCTTTTTGCATCTCTCTTTGCATAAGCAATTACCCTTCAGTTCTTCCTGAAGTATACCCGGCCAGTAAAATCCATCTGCTCTGCACTGCTCTTGCTGTCTTGTGACATGGAGCCAAGTGTCCTTTACATGGACTACTTGGATCTAAATATCTAGCTCCTGATTCAGACCTTTATACAGTGAGACACTTAACTGTGTTACAGTGGCATTTTTAGACGTTGTTGGATGAGGAGAGAGGGAAAAGGACAGCAGAAATGCAGACACTGTGGATTTGGCCTCATGAAGCTGAATTGAGACCCTATACATGCCAGTGCACTTTGCTCCATTTTTTTCATATTGCTAATGTTCCCAGGAGTGGCAGATATACTAAATCTGCTAGGGTTAAAATAGGTCTGGCCCCTCCATCAATCTGATGGTGTCATCAGGTACTGATGCATTTAGCAACCCAGACTGAATTACACAGTCTTAACAGAATAGAGCCCCTTTGTCCATGTTAATCACAAGTTCTGCCCTTGGAGTCCGAGGGAAGCCAGCAGTAAGATACTAGTAATAAAGTCTGTCTTGTCCTTTTGTCCTGTGCGTATTACTTCCTATTTTATTCTGCTCTTTTCTGGTGCTGTTTTCTATCACCCTTCTCTAATGTCAAGAAAGACCTGTCTGTGATCCTCATGTTATGCATGAAATGTAGACAGTGCAAGCTCCTGGCGTGCACTGTTAAGATCCCGTGGATTACGCCCTGGCTTTGTAGTCTGGCAGCACGAGGCCCTAGATGACTGTCGTGGGAGTGCAGACAGGAGTGGAAGGTGCTGTTTTCCTGAGCCAAGGAAACCATGCTAGCACATGCATGGCCACCACAGTGGGGCTATTCTGTGGTGTGACGCTGAGCTCTGGAAAGATTACTGGAGGAACCTCTCTGCAAAATGAGTCTTGCCTGGGAGCTGTTCAGACTGGCATGGGCAATGCTCTTGCTGGCTGCTGTCAGAGCACTGGGTACTAGATGGCACTAGATGAGACATGCATCCATTGCTCTTTATTCGTGCTGTCAGGTCTGCTTCTGAATAACATAGGCTTGTTTCAGGTTTCTGGTGTTTCATACAATTAAAACTCTAGAGGCTAGAAAGGCATTTTTGACAGATTAGAAAGGTTTTACACGTAATATGATGTATCTGTTTCTTCGTGGTCTATTTTCACCCTACCAAAGAGCAGGAAAGAAGGGGGAATAAAAGTATTATTTGTGTATCTTGGTAAAAGTAGTTTTGGCCTTTCCTAAAAGGATTTTGATGTTCATATAGAGCTTTAGTCTGCTCATATTTTGTATGGTGATTCATTCCTTCTGCAGTTTCCAAACTGGTTCATTACATCATGTTTTTCCTGTAGAGATTCTTTGTTCTAGCTCCTATTCCTAGGAGGTTTCTGTGGGGTGTTCCATCTTCTCTGGTTCTACAGCCAATGAGGAGTTCTTTACCTTTCTGCTAAGCACTGATGCAAGGATGGGGAGAAGTGGTGGGTTGTTTTTTGGATGTGTTTTGTTACTTTACAGTGGTTTGGGTTTTTTTTTTTTTTAGCCTGATTGGATTGTTTCCATCTTTTTGAGAGCATCAGATTGGGAAGGTGAGAAAATATTTACTACATAGGGCAGCTTCTCCCTTGGAGGAATGTGGGAACAGGAGGGAAATAAAATGGAGTTCTTCCGGGGGTGCCCTGGCAAAAGGGTAAAACTTGGTGTGGCTGGCTAATAAGTGATGTTTGAAGACTGGCTGTATGCCCAGTAAAAATCTCAAAATGCCTTAATTAAGAAAGGATTTGACAATAATGATCTAATATTTGATGAGATGTGCTAATGAAACTGTGCATGTGTGAGTGCACAAATCTACTGAACTGTGCTGTAACAAGCCTTCTGGTTTACTGCTCAGTGTGGTTTTCAAGCATCATAATAATGCAGCCCAGAAAGGGGCAATGTCTTTGATAATAGCATTGGATTAGCAAAGAGTCTGGAACTGCAGGCTGTTGGAAAGCTAGATGAACACACATTGCTTATGCCAAAACTTTTCAGACTAGAAGGAATAGATGAGGTTTTACAACAGTAATGACATGCATGCCCTGCTGTGTGCAGAGGCTGCCCTGGGAACCAAACAAAAAACCTAATTTACTGTCTTTGTACTTATTTTGAATGGTTTTGTGTGGACTGAAGATGTATTATAGTATTTCAGAGTTGGTGTTTCATCAGTGTACTGGGAAATAAATATTTTGGTACCTGCTTTGCAAACATGCTGGTGTATTCTCACGCAGTTTGCTGCAGTTTGCTGTGGAGGTTGCCTTGGTGGGGCTGTCTCAGTGCTGTGCTGCAGCTTTTCTGCTCTACATACAGTGAGCATCTGCTTCACTGTCACTGCACCGGGCTCTGTGTGATCTCAGAGATACCCAGATACAGCAACAACATGCTATTTTTAGTTCTAGCTGATGTGGAAAATAAGCTCTATGAATTTAAAGTGCATCTTGAGCAAGTAAGACATGCAATTACAATATGAAAGTTAGATTTGTGGAGGTAAAGAAAAGAGAGGTAAGGCACTACTGGAATGAGACCTGTCACTGTGATATTAATTTGGCTTATACCTGCTTCAGACTAAGTTGAGGTAGTTTTTTCTGGAAGTGGAAAAACTGTTCAAAGGAATAGATGTTAGAGAACATTGGCTGGGGTTTGCTGAAATGGCAGGAGTGCAGAATCAATGGAAAAGTACCTAATTTTGTTGTCTCTAAAGAGTGACAAAGTCTGTGGAGGCCAGCTCTTCAAACAACGCCAAAGAAGTATGAGCTGCCACTGTCTTGTCTCCAACACTGGCTAAGAGTTCTTGGGTGGTCCCTGCTGCAGCAGCTGCATGGTAAGGCAGGTGCTGACCTCAGGAAAAGTAGTCAAATGTTTCTTCTTGCACAGGAAGGTGGCCAGTGCATGTATGTCGAGTCATGGTCACAGGTAAAAAATGTGACTTTTTCTAATATGTAAAACAGTTGCTCATTTACTTTATAAAATTTTTTTAATTTAATTTTTGCTAGTGGCAGTGGACTTCAGCAAAGGATATGCAAAACTTTTCAGCTTGTTAAATAGTAAGAGGAAACTTTTTATATGAGGGCTAATCAAATATGGGAAGTACATCTATTTTGTAAGAATTCTTCCAACACTGCTTATTTGCCTCAGTGTTTGGGTGCCTTTAAAACAGTTCTCTCCAGCTGGGAGAGAACTGTTTTAATGTGAATTAATGCCTGAGTCCTTCTCTGATGGTAAATGGAAGCATCTGCAGTGTTGAGCTGCCAAGCTAAGCAGAATTTCCCTTAAGCAGCTCTCAAATACTGAATTGTTCTTAGAGAATAGATGTGTCTTTGGATTTCTTAGTACTTTAAATGTGGACATAACATTTAATTGAAAGAAGCAGTTTTAAAAAGTGCACCCTGAGAAGATTTTTGGAGAGTGAAGCTGAGCTATGCCTCTAGGAATATTCAAATAAGGTTCCTTACAGTTTTCAAAGAAAAATTACATGGACTGTGACATTGCCGGATGATATATTCAGCTGGTGAGACCACCCACTTCCTCCTCCTCCCTCCTCATCCTCCTCCTCCCATTTCTCCTTTTCCAGTTCCCAGCCCACGGAGTCCCATAGCAGATTGAGCATCGGTACTGTGATGCAATTCAGAGGCTGTTGGTTTTCGAAATCACTAAGTCGGTTTTATTCTGAGGACGAGCTTTGTTTTCAGAACATCTGGTGAGGAGAAGCTGCCAGCAGCATTTACATTGTGGATATCTGCTTTTACTGATTTTTTGCTTGTCTGTGCATAAGGAGAACCAGCAAAGGAATGAAGACCTGATTATTTCTTCAAGCCTGTTTTCTTTAGGAAGAATTGCTCACTTCTGCCAGTAGTGATTTAAAAACATAATATGTGACAGTACATGGAGGCTATTTCTTGCTTGTTTGTCTTCCAACTGCACTGAAGACATGTTATGGTCCCCGAAATTTTCCTTATCCAACATGCGCATAAGGCTGACAGCCAAGGGATTGCTTCGAAACATTCGTCTGCCTTCTGGCTACAAGAAAAGCACTGTGATATTTCATACAGGTTTGTGTATTTTTAATATGACAATTAGAGCATGCATTGAGTGAGTATCTTGTTTACTTTAACAGCATCTTATTTTTAGCAAGTAAGAACTGTACTGGTCATGAAAGTTTTTGAATTTCAGACAGAAGTCTGAGTTTCAAGCAAAGTAGTTTCATATTCTAAGTTTCTGCATGTGTGCTGAGCTGCTTGTTTGGAAGATAGTTATTCTGTTTGTGAAATGCACATTGGGATTTGCTTTTTCCTTGCACAAATCCAAAAATAGTATCAGGAAGTCTGTGGTATTAAATATTTATCTAAAAATTTTAATGGTTATCTGCTGAGAACACTGTCTTTTCTGTATCTTGATAGGGTGCAAGGGGGGAAGGCAGGGAGGGAAGTGGAATGAATACAGGCTGTTATAGTGTGGCTTTCTGTCTGTGGGAAATATTTGAATACTTACCTGTAGATACCTGTTATCACAGTTGTGCTAAATACATCTTACTTGCAAATGGAACAAACAAACTTTTGTGCCTTTTCTTTCGAGACAAACCTAAAAGGTACAACGTTTTGAGACACTGAAGACAAGTGTGTGTGTTTAATTCATACACACACACAGACACAGAGAACACAAAACCAAAAAAATATTACAAAATTCTCAGCTGCGTCTGACCTGATTTTTATTTTCAGTGTCAGGTGAAGCAAATAAAGCAAGTTTATGGAAGGTGGGCTTTATTCCACGACATTTGTGTGTCATTTTGGGGATGAGGGGTGGAAGTTGTTTTTTTGTTTGAGCTGAGCTATGTGACATCTAGAGATACCCGAGAGCATCTTACATAAGTATTTTTCTCCACTGTACTATTTACGATTTTCTTTCATTTTACTCAGAGGGGAGCAAGCAGCTACATAAGCTAGTTTTGCAGAAGCTCTTCAAGAATTTCCTCTCTCACTTGAATACCAGCCTTTTTGCTTTTATTTTCTTGGAGTTGAGTGCTACCAGTCAGCTTTCCTTACTGTCCTGTCTTTCCATACGGCAGCTTAAACCATTTGCCTTGTCATTTCTTATCCTTGCCAAAGTAAATACAGCTTCAAAATTCTTCTGGGATGATAAATGCATTTATGAACATAATACAGGCCAACTGTACAATATAGGCTTCTGTTTGCTGGTTACTTGTGTTGGCTTTAAACTAAGATTTAAATACCTTGATGCCAAAAACTCTTATGTAAAAGGTGTCTTTGTGCATACAGCTCTATAAAAAATGTGAAATTTCTACATAACACATACTCCAGGACCAAAAATCCTAAAGGAGAAGATAAGGGGAGATAATGTTCAGTCTTCCAAATGTTCATTAAGTGCTACTGAAATTTATGTGATTTTGGAAAGTAAATGCCAGTGCATGCATCAAGAGAATTTTACAATTATAAGAATCAGCTTTTGGTTTCATTTATTTTGAGTGGATGTGAAAACAAAACCTACCTGAAGGTCTCTGTGAAATAGAACATGTAAAATAGATTGCAAGCCCTGTGTTCTAGTTGAGCAGCGCTACATTAAATAAGAAGTGCTGAATAGACCTTTTGTGTGTTTTCTCTATGTACAGTATGTACAGACTAATAGCACAGCACTGAAGCCTCAGAGGTTTTTGCCTGCTTTTCCCCTTCTGCTTTGCTGTCCTTGTGTCTTATAGGAATTTAGTATGTTAGCAGAAAGATGACCAGTGGTTAGCTAGAGCTGAGTATACCAAAAAAGTAGGGCATATGGAAACCAGGTCATAGTCTGTAGTGTAGAATGCAAGTATGTATAGATAATACTGTGTGTTTTGAAGCAGCAGAATGCATCAAAGCTTGTTAGTGATTATTTCAGGTTCATAAAACTCAGCAACAGTACATGAGGCAATGACTGTGTATATCACAAGCATTAAAAAAGGTTATTTTCTGTTGCTCAATGCCAGGAGGAGCCATATTTAGTTTTGCAGCACCAATATGACTGTCTTTTCTTGTAGTGGATTAATTTAATTAAAAGACATGTGGCTTCTTTCCAAGGTCACATGAGCAGTAGGCGCAATAAGCAGTAGAGAGTGGGTCAATAAATAAGGGAAGGGGTAACTGCCAGAAAGAATTTCAGGGTCCATCTAGGAACATGAATATGTATGAGTGTTATGTAAACAACACTGAGTTCCAGTTTTTATGTAGATTGCACTTCTAAGAAGCATTATCATGAATTTCATTCTTTGCTCCCTTTGATCACAGCACAGATTGACTGCCTTTATTACTATAGACCACCCTTGAGATCCTTACAGCAATGGTTGAAGTGTAGAATTTTAAAGTCGTCTAGAGCACGGGTCAGGTTGGATTATTCTGTTTTCATATTGTGCTTGACAATTGCAGTGCAGTGACTTGGTGAGGTTAGAATGTAATCACTTTTGGGAGGAAGAGGATGGAACTTGTTCTTGGGTTTTCAGTCTGACTCAAGGGTAGTTTGCAGCAGCTTGATGAAATTTTTTCACATGGAGCATGGGGGGACAGAAGGTTGTTAAGGTGTTAAGTTATTCTAGGTTAGTCATTGCACTTTAGCATTAAATGGATCCTTGGGCTGGATATCTTTGCTCTACTTGTATTGTCAATCATGTGGAGGTATCCAAGTACCTAGAGTAATTCAGATATGTTGCAGCATAACCATGCAGGGAAAGCCGAATAAAATCAGATGTTTTTCCCATAGGAAGGGAATAAATTCAGGTGAAATGTAATGTAATATTTAAAAGTTTTTAAGGTGTTTCAGCTTGTTGCCTTGTGTCTGTCTTCCACGACAGTGCTCTGCACTGCTTCAAGGTCAAGATATCCAGAAGTTTCTTGTCTCTCCTTAAATGCAGGCAGACATCGAAGTATCAATTTTCTCAGCAACTGGAAGTATACTACACCTGAATTGTTAGCTGCATGTAATGAGTGCCCACTTCAGCAAAATAGAATCCTGGTACCTTAAGGAAATAATTTATTTTCCCATCCTGTGACTTATGAAACTTACTTGTTGCAAGTAGCTGCAAAAATCTAAACACTTCAGAACTGCATAAACATGGCAGAGGAGAGTGGGAACCACTGTCTTTCAGTGATGAAATATTATATTTTCTTCCTTTATTGAGCCATTTAGGATTTTTACCAGAGTGACTAAAGTGCTCTTATGTTCTTCATGCTTCAGTGGTGTGACAGAGTAAATCATCATCTCTGTGTAGATCATCAGTTCTGTATAAACTGTGAGAGAAAGACATTCTCTTATGAATGATTCAAAATAGTAGTTTTAAATTGCTTATGTTTTCTCTTGTATAAAGAGAAAAGTATAGACAAGAAACTAGCTTTGCAAAAGGAGGTCAAAGCTGTTGTGCTTTTTGTTGAAAATTTTTCAATGTTTCTAGATTGTTTTTTCTCAAAATGTTTTCATCCAGTCTCTTTTGCTGCTTTTCCACTTTCTTTCCTTCCCTTAAGCAAACTGTACTTGGAGCTCGTGTCTTGCTGGTGACGGCTTACTAAACATGTCATTTCAGCAATACCAGTTTTAAAAGCTCCCTGGCTAATAACAAGAAAACATCATAAATGTGTTTACTTGGAGAGCTGACATCCTTTTTCAATGACTTCTTCCCAAAGATGTTCTCTGATCACATTGGGAGCTATAAAATTCTGTGTGTTGCAAAGTAGGGTTCTTAAAAAAGGATTCTAAAAGCTTGAGATGCTGTGGGTTGCTTAACTGTTCATATCACTTTTTTCCCCATCCCCCTGAAGAATAAGTGAAGTACTGGTTAAGTGTCTGACACTACAGTTTAATACAGCACCACAGAAAGATACCAACACACTGAATCCTGCTAAGTATTCTAAATCCAGAAGACTGTTGGAGAAATTTTATACAGGACAAGTACGTTAAATATTTGTGTCACCCACCGAGGAAAAAAATAGTCCAGAAGTAAAGCCAGCTCATCTGTTCTGAGCAAGAGAAGTTGAATAGCTGGAAACCATTTGTCATGGGGGATTTTAAATTTAATCATGTTCCTGTTTAAGTCAATGACATTCTGCTCCTGACTTAATCTATTCAAGACTGCATACTAAATGACCTGCCTGATGTGCCTGATTTCAGTCTTAGTAGGTCATAGCTTCGAGTAGGCGGGTACATGAAAACTGTATGGAGATTTTTATTTTCAAGTGTCACAGCTATGTGTTTCAGGGTTTGTAAGTACAGTTTGTACTTCATGCAAGTCTCATTCAATAGATGTGTTTACAATAGCTATAAAATAAAGATAGCGCTAGTAATTTCAAAGGTAGCCTCAGTAGCTGAAAGGATCTGCCAAGCTCATCCAAAATCCTGTCCCCCAAGCAACAAAAGAAATTCCCCAACCCAGCAAAAAACGTGCCAGAGTCAAAACAGAGTAACTTACATGTGATGTTAACATTTAACCTGTGCATCTATTTAATAAAATGTGAAAAAGAATTGAAATGGGGATCTTTGCCTCAAAAAATCTGAAAAAGAACAACTGGTATGCTACTGAAAAACAGATGCATAGCAACTTGTGTTCTACTGTAGCAAGTGATGTTGGATTTTGTCATTCCTTCACTTAAATAGATTAATTATATGTGAAGGATGCCCCAGGTATTTGCCAATATGAAATAAATAGAATTGTTGCTTCAAGCACAACCTCATAAAAGAAAATTGGAGAGTAAATTGTTGGAGTAAATTGGAGAGCAAGTATAAAAGATAAAACAAATAATCTCTACTAGTGCCAATGCATATTCTAAGTGTGCATTTTTTCCCACTTGACATATCTAATAGGTGAAAAGGGTCTGGCTGCAAGTTCTATTGCTGTAAAGTAGGTTCGGGTTGGAAAATGACAGGCAGCTACACTTACACTTAAAAACTTGAATAGCTTTTAAATTACTTCAGGGGATTTCCAGTGTGCTAAAATGAGGCTTATACTTCTAAATCTGCCTCTTCTAGTTTTGCAGCTTGTGCAGATGAATCTGTTATCATAGTAGAAATGGCTTGCAGTATTCAGACAAATGAAGTATTACTACTTATTCAGCTCTTCTAATCTGAATTTCCTAAAACATACAGCAATAGCTTTCTTTTGAGGAGCATACCATGACATTTGAGTGGTAGAATGCAACCTTTTGAGGGTCAGCCAATTGTCTCATTGTCTTGTGTTACCCTTCTTTCTTTGCTGGCACTGAAAACTGATGTAGAATTTCTTCCATTTCTAGTTAATTTCATTTTATGTTAAGTAATGTGTAGATTAGGACCACAGTTACCACTCTTACTGCCATGAATGGCAAGAAATCGCAATTTCTGTTTATAGAGATTTGCTGTTAACTTGGTATCACATAGTGAAGCAGCATTGCTAGTTTTTCTTATTTAAAAAATTTGTAATCTGTCAGTATTGCAATGCATAGGAATAACCTGGGTCCAAAGGCGATGGATTTGATGACTTTAGGGAAGTTGTGGTGTTCCAAACAGCTCTTGACTGTTTCGTCCAATATCATGCCAAAACCTAACTTATTTGGAAAATTATTTGCAAGCAGACCCTATCTCTCCTGGCTTGTCTTTTAGAAAAAAAATCTGTGAAGGCTGCCCTGGTCAGGCAGTCCAGCTGGAATAGTGTTGCTCCTGTAAACAACTAAAAATGTTAGCACTATCACCAGCACCTTTCTAACCATGTCCACCAACAGGTCACAGAGTATTGGTTCTGTTCTGTCTCTTACAGGGACAACAAAATACCATTTGATTTGCTGAAAAATGAATGTATTGGCAGTGTTACTTACATCTTAAAATAGTGTAAAAACACTCCCAAAAACCAGCATCCCATTTAGTTTAGCTGTCCAGATACTCAAATGTGGAAATAACTCACCTTAAATAACCTGAGTTCTGTCTGCACATGATGTTTCTTTACAGTTGCTATATACGAACCTTTCATTGGTATCATCTTTACTGATGTGTAGTTATTATAGCTAGGGCATTAAATAACCTGGGGTCCTGTGTTCAGCTCCTGGTTAAATTTATATTTGCTACTTTTTGTCATGATAGTGTGCTGCTTGTACACTTATAGCAAGTAAAAGATCTTCCTCAGGATCCTTGTGTAAACAGTTTGTATGTGATGTTATGGAAATACTTCTAGTTAGGCAGGAAATAGAACGGCTGGGAACATCTGTGCTGAAATTCTTTTAATGAAAGCTCATCCTTTCCTGAAAAAGAGCTAGCAGTCCTTCAGTAGAAAAGTCACAATATTACAAATGGTAGTCATTTATTGGTTAACTTCTGTAAGAATAATTTTAGACTTTCAGATACTGCTTATATCAGAAGCATCTAAGTTATTAAAAATGTTATGTTTGTATTTATTGCATGAATAGACTTTGCGCAAAGCCTTGTCAGCTATTTTAAGTCATAAACCAGGATTATTGTAAATGTTTTCTGCAAAAGGATAAGTGAACTTTCTTGGAAAGCCAGTTGCAATTATTGCACTCCAAAGAAAACAGAAGACTAGAAAAAATTTACTTTTCTTAGCCTTAAACATGGCTATGTTGTGTAACAAATATTACAAGGCTTGCTTATTTCCACAAATATTACTGTACAATTTTCCACCTGCTTAACTCACTTATCAAGTTAAGACATTTTGCCAGTTAAAAAGATAAAAGGTCCTGATATGAAATGAGTAGCATAACCCTATTAAACCTGTATTTCTGTATTTCAGGAGGGACCTCAGGATATAAGGTAAAAGAGAGCAAGATGTATGTCTAATATGCAGTGAATATTTTTCTTGCTGCCTTTGTTAGTGGCATAAGTAAAGGTGCTCATATTTGGAGATTTTTCTTGAGGATTAACTCACATATGGATTTTGGTCCTTGTGATAAGTTAGGGGTACGCCCCAGTGAACACCACACTTACCTGAGGTGTCAGCTCCTCAAGAAGATTTCTGTTGTCCTGTTTCCCTCCCTCCCTCCTCCCAGCCCACCATCCGGTTCAGCCAAAATGTCTGCCATCTTTGTAGTTTGCTTGCTTGCACAGAAGAGACTCAGGGGTACCTAAAGTGTTAGGAATGGTATGTTGAATGTTTTAAACCTTCTCCACAGGAACTGCTTGGTCTCCACAGGCAGCAGGACAAGCAGTCCCTCCTTGATGGAAGCGCTGGTAGCTGTCAGGCAACATTTGCCAAAATGGTGTTCAATTGTGCAGCTTGGTTAGGAGTGGCTGGAAAGAGAAGTCCCTTAACTGCTCAGCAAGCAGCAGAAGGACTTTGTGCCTCTCAAAGGGTGGAGACATATATTTAGCTGATGAAAGTGCTGGATGCTTCCCTGTTCCCTGTTTTGTTTTCAGCTTGGCAAGATGTTTTCAAATAGGCTCCGAAATGTTGCACTTAGGCCGTTCCTGAAACAATGGTGTGCAATGTCCCAGGCACATCCCTGGGGAGATATCTTTGCTGTTTAATAGCAGGAAAACTGCTTAACATGACAGGAAAAACGCAAATAGGTCCTTGATGTGGTGACTGCCAAGATCTATATAAGCACATTTAGTGTGTCTTTTGAAAATGTGGATTTCCAGCAGCACTTAGAGCTGGTATGAGGCACTTGAGATGTGCTATTTTCTGTCTTGAACTTGCAGTGAAGCATGGAAGATTGAGTTCACATGAATGATTTTAACCAGCAGCAACTGAAGTGCTCTTATTGAGATGCTGCTCTATTCTGTTGACCAGCAAATGGTTTTCCACTGCTAGGGCAGTTTTAAAGTACCATTTCAAGTTTAGTTTTAGACACATGTTCATCTACACTGGTGTTCCTTAAAACATGCTATGCTGCTGTCTCCTTAAATTTTCCTAAAGTTGTGAGTTTAATTTTGATAGTTTAAATTTTCTTTTATTCTTCAGGGACTTAATGTTAATTGTTCTGATATATGTAATCAAAAGGATGAAAAGCACAAGTGCTTAAACTTCAGATTAGAAAAACAACTTTCACTTGTGTGACCAAGCCCAGTGGAGGTGATCACATGCAAGAAATATTTTTAGTGCTTTAGAAAATCAGTACTGATCTAGAGTAACTCAGAGTCTTAATTGTGCTTTGAAACAATGTAGGAATAGATAACACTTTACTTAGGCACAGAAAAGTTTATTGCAACTTCCCTGTGATCTTGTCATGCCAAGGTACCCATCTGCCAAGAGGGTAATGGTATGTCTCTGCCCTGTTGTGTGGAAATGATGGTACAAGTTAATGCTTCTTGTAACGTAATTGCTTGGTTATTTTTTGGTCATGGGAAAACACTAATCTGGGACTGAACCTGAACTTCAAGTCAAATGAAGTCAATGCAGCTGGGAAGGAGCAGCCTGCTGGGTTACCATTTTGGGCTGTGGTTAAAACCAAGATAATGATTGGAACAAAGTCACTGATTGATGCCATAGTGAACAATGTTGAAACCACTGCATCAGCGTTTTATGCATAACCCCTAAGAGTGCCAGGACTGATTCTTGAAGGGATTTGGGAATTTGATCAGTTACTGTAAACTTTAATTTTCTTAGTTCATTTCCAGCCTATAAGCTTAATCATGCCTATATCATCACAGAATTATTATTTTTTTTAATCTTTGGAATAAATTAATCTACTAGCTTTGTCTCTGAATTGGGTTGCACTCTATTTTATACTCAGAAATTTGTGACTTCTCTTACAAAGTGAATCTGTATGTACCAAAAAAGAGATTTTGGATGCTAACTGTTAGTTTTGTAACTTGATATTGCAAACTGTGGCCATCAATTTTTTGCAGAAAATGTTTCAATTTAACTTCTTAGTGATCTTTTGGTAGATAAAATATGATTATATTGGATAACTTAGCCCTGATTATAGTGCTTCCTACATGCTTAGAAATGCTGTCACCTTGCTTTTTAAAGAACATTATTAGAAAATTTGATTTTTAATCTGAATTTGCTTTCAAATGGCTGTAGGGTTTCATGAACACAGGAAGATGTGTTTCAGCTTCAGGAACACTTTCGGTACAAAGGCAATAATGCAGGCAAGGCTTTGGAGGCTCTCTAAATTCCCACTGTCTGCCCTACTTTTTCTTCCATAATATCCTTTAGGCAGGATTTCAGTGCCATAGTTAAGTCAGTGACATTTGTTAGAGTCATATAATATCAGCTCACACTAGTGTGATTAGATAAATAGCTTCTGAGTTCAAACTAAAAGCCATTCTGCCCTCTCTATCGAAGATAGCTGCAGATACTGCACAAGGGAAAATGTTGCATATTTAATGTACTAGTCTTGTGGTCAAAAATGTATTTTTCTTTGTACAGTTGTTTTCAAGGGAAGATTATGATTCTTTGCAAATTACTAAGCCTTACATATGCTCTTCTCTGAAGGATTTTGAGTAGCTGAGGAAAAAAAAAATCAAGTTCTTGAATCTAACACTAGTCTGAGCTAATATGTGTTCTTTTAGCTAGTGTGTTGGTTGTCAAGAAAGAATTACCTTGTTTAATTAGAAGCAGGCACAACTGACAAATTGAAGTTCAGTGATTCAGTCGAAATTCCAAATTTGTTCCGGTTTGATTGGTTTGTTGGTTTTCTTTGCCTTTACTGCAACAGTAGACCTCTATAGTAGTACATCAGCAGCAAGCAGTTGGCAAATTTAAAATATTAATTGTATATGCTATCAGAGTCCTGTTTGGAGTTCTTGCTAGTCCTTTCTTGGGTTGTTGAAGCCAAGTTTTGTATGTAGATACAGATTTAATTTATGATGCAAAAAATTAAGTCTAACTTCTCTTACTTGGATTTGTAAGTAACAGTATCTCTCCCAGTCACTTTGTTTATCCCTAGCATAACTTAGAATGCTTGCCAGCTCTTTCAGAAGGAAGCATGTTAAATAGTTGAAAAACAATTAAGCTGTTCTCACATCTGACTTTCCAGAACATAGGAGACTGCTCTGCATGTGTGAGAGCAGTAGAGGAAACTCAGCTAGTTTTAGTATCTGTGTGAAATGTGGCATGAAGAAAAACTCAAGTCAGTGATTTCATATATGTGAAATCAGGTTGGGTTTCATATTGAAGAAAACATACAATGAAAAAAATGCAGCAAGTCTCACCTTCTTTGTGATAACACTTGAGGTAAAACTTTTGAGCAGTAAAAAACTTTTTGAGGTAAAACAATTGAGCAGTCTGGTGAAATGGCTTTTGTGTCTAGGTACTGTTTCCCTTGCTTCAGCAAGGAGTGATGTAAATGGTTTCAGGAGGCTTTTTCCAGCCTTGTATTCTTGATGTTGAGCAAGGTGGGGTGGACTGTAGTGTTAAGGAAGGAATACATTCAAGTGTTGCAGCTTAAAAGGCTTCCTCCTTTCTGGCTGTGTTTCAGCCATTTCACCCATGGTAATCTGTAAGGGCTGGGATCTTCACAAAGGCTCCAACAGGAAAGGGTCTTTATTGGCATCCTTCTGCTCTCAGGTCTTGTGTGAGGGTTTCCTACACATGTCTGTAACACACACACTCTCTGAGTGTATCCAGGGAGGATATGGAGAAACAAAGGGATCAGGATTTGTGCTGGGGGGACAGTTCATTGGATCTGGGAAAGTTTGCCAACAGTATGAACTAATCATGGTGAGACCTCTGTCCCCAATAACTCTGGGTCCTAATTTTGTGGACAGAGGCTGCAGAATTAAGGGCAAAAATGTGACATATCCTGTACTTGCAATGAAGCAGTAGAGGGCACCAGACAGTAAGGAGCAACTTTTTGTACAGGAATTAGGGAGAGAACAGACTCAGAGGAAATAGGAGCAGAAGGGAGAGACACCTGTCTTCAACATTACTCCATGCTTGGGCTTGTTTTTTGGGAAGTTGTGTACTTCATGGATGGCAAGGCACAGCTACAACTATAAGAAAAAGGAGAACTGCTTCACATACTTCTTTGCCTAATCAGAGAAATACCTGAACTAGAAACTTACTGAAACATAAACCCCTTATGTAAAATAAATATAGCTTCCAGTATATTGTATATTTTAAAGTTAGGAAATTCAAAGATTTAAGGTTGCTTGCAATGTATATGATGAACTGATGTAGCAGAGTTCAGATACCTAAACTGAGGATAATACATTGAGATGTAGTTTAGTCTTTAATTCAGTCCTCATTGGCCAAAGCATCAGTGCACTGTAGTATCCTCAT
The DNA here is from genome assembly GCF_022539315.1 of Serinus canaria. Classification (NCBI taxonomy): domain Eukaryota; kingdom Metazoa; phylum Chordata; class Aves; order Passeriformes; family Fringillidae; genus Serinus; species Serinus canaria. The sequence continues at coordinate 42,054,494 of NC_066317.1, forward strand.
GCAATTACTTTCCATCTTGTTGTCATCTTTTTCATTAAAAATGGATGACAGTGGGGGTTTTTTAAGGTGGATGAGGTAGTTTTATTAATGTAGATATGGTCAGTCCGTCTCAAATAAAAATACCCATGCTCTAGACTTTCTAGTACAATAAACTAGTTCTGCCATCTGCCTTTTTTTTCCCTCCAGACAGTGGTATGTAGCGCTGTATGGGTAATTAACGTGTGTTAGGCTTTGTCCTAGTTCAAAACAAGCTAAAAAAAAAAAAAAAAATCAAGAATCAATATCACCTGTGGTTGTTTGGAAAATAACCAGGATGACCCTGATGCACTGGTAGCCTATCTGGTGAATGTTAGAGTTGTTTTCTGTGAATTGCATTGCATTCCAAATTTGTTTGTTTTGTTTGTGGTCATCTCTGAATGTATGGTGAGCTTATTAATGTTTTTGTCTTTGTAGTAGACATGTGACTTATATTTGTGCTTGCTTTTTACTAGCTAGATCACACATAATCATGCAGAATATTCTGAGGTGGAAAGGACCCACAAGGGTCATTGAGTGCAGCTCCCAAGTGAATGGCCATAGAGGGATTGAACCCACAACCCTATCATTAAAACCATGCTCTAACTAGCTGAGCCATGAAGACTTAATTCAGTTCTACATATTACCAGTCCTGCTAACTTGACAAAATACACTGTCAATGTGGAGGCAAAATCATTTTGTATAGTAGGTGTTCAAAGCCCAACTAGTGTTTCTGTAAAACACACCTGTGGTACATAAAGTAAAAGATGTGATGGGAACCACAGTGAGATTTTAGAAGAACATAAATAGTTCTGAGATTTCCCTTTCCTTTTCATTACTGTGTGTATAAAGGTAATACCCAGTTCTGGCTGGAAATGAGGAATGAAAAGGGATGGTTTTAAAATTTTGCACTGAGGCTACAAGTCAGTGCTGTAATAAAGTCAGTGGGTAAGGACAGACAGACTTCAGGAACAGTACTTCAAACTGGATGCCTGGGATAATATGTGATGCCTCTGCACTCTCCCTCCAGGCTGTACAGCATTTAAAAAATACATGCTGAAGAACCTTTGTACCCCTTAAAAAAAAAAAAGGCAGAGAGATTTCTGCTGTGTGTATTAGTCCTGCTGAGTCAGTTGAAGCATCTAGGTCATGTTTTTCTACCTGCAGTTAAATTTTGTTCAGTTCTTGCATCTTCCTTAAAAGCCTCTGTGGTGGTTGATTGGTTTCTTCAGAACAACTTGAAACGGATTTGATGACAGCTGAAATAAGCTGGTGTTCCTGGACATGGACTAGTACTAGACATTAAAGAAGGGAAACTCAAGAGGTTACAGTAAGAGTAGAGGAAAGGGAGAGCTGCTGTACTGCTTTAGGAAAGCATTTTAGTTGTCTTCTTGGGCTTCACATCAAGTTGATGCAGGAGGAGATGCAAGAAAGTGCTGTTTCTCGTCACCCATTTGCTTTGAGGCAAGACCACAGATAAAGAAGCTTTTGAGGTACAGCATCTTAAGCGTTTCAGTTGAGCAGACGATCCAGGTACAACTCTGAAGAATGAAGTCTCTTTGCTGCAAACTAGAACTGGCTCCTGACTGGCATGCTTGAAGTGTGAACACAGCAAGTTGGGACTGTCTGCACCAGCTTATACAGACAGGCCTGAGGCAGAGCTTAGAAACAAAGCATCACTTCTTCAGGAGTCTGTGTTTGTACAATCACCAGCCTGGACTGTGAGAGGCACAGGAGGAAGGTGTGTGTTCATCACTTGCCAAGATGGATGCAGGCAAAAATTACAGCTGACCAAGCTGTGGAGGGTCTGGGGGGGGGTTTGAAGACTTCCATCCAAGTCCAGCCCTGCCAGGCTGTCTGCAGACACCATTAATTTAGTTTTGTGACTGATATCCCTGTGTATTTGTCTGACCTGGCTTACATTATAGCCCAGAGCAGGAGTTTTGGAAGAATTTAAGGTGGTAATTTACAGCTAGCTGAATTTCCAGGTCCTCTCAAATGTAATGTATGTACCGCTGCAGATTAAACCCAGCGGCTTCCTTATTTGCATGGGTGTTCTTAAGTTGTCCTCTCCTAATGGGCATAGCTTGTCACAAGGCAAACTTTAAAATTACAGCCATGAGATTAAATGGCAAATCAGTCTTCCTGTTGCATTGCTCACATAACTTCTACACATTGTAATGGGGGGAAGGCATAATTAGAGCTGTAGAAATACAGATGCTTTGTGTTTGCTGGTTGCCAGTTGTCTAAAAGATTTTTGTCTGTAATGTGAAAGAAATACCTTGAAAACAAAACAAAAGACACCCCCAAAAAAACCCTCAAACATATCTCATACAAAAAAGAGCAGATTTTATTTAAGTAAAGTAAGTCCTTTTTTGTTCTGCCCTAATTCTTAATGTACAGTTGAGAGGAAATCCTCAACAGTGGTTGATCCATGTTACTCTATGAAATCAGGAATTTTTTTCCTAAACAGGAAAAACTGTTAAAACACTTAAGATACATCAAGGATAGAGACATCTTCACTGGAGCAGAAGCTGATGTGCAGCAGGTGAAATGGGTAATTCTGAGACAGTGAATTCTAGGTTCTGAAACTTGGGCATTGGTAGAATGTTCTCCATCTGTTGTTGGCTATCAAGTATTCCTGTTGAGAGACGGGTTGTAAAATTCAGAGTATCAGCAGCTTCTGTGGACTTAGATTTGCTTTGTAATATTAACCTATAAATTTAATTGTAGGTAAGGTTTTAAAGAGTGTCTTCCAGAGTGGAGAAAGAAAAGGAAATGTGTTTGAAATCTGTGTCAAGAGGGTGATCTTTACAAATTGACAAAGATTGCTTATGATCAGTCAGCCCATCTTAGTTTGAGTGAGGAAGGTACCAAACACATTGACTGCATTCTGGGTGGAATTAATGCGTTCATATAGATCAAGAGTGCAGCTTCCAAGGACAGGTTTTCTTCAGTGTATTACACTATAGCAGAGAACACTTGGCAACTACGGTGGGTGTGCACACTTGTAGAAAGGAGGCTGCAGCTTTTGGATTTGATGATGTTGGACAGAAATGACAATTACTGCACCTAGTTTAGTCACCTGAGCTTTGTCAGCCAGGCTTTCAATGTAGCTTATGTAGAAAAAGGCTTCCTTCAAGCTCTTATTGATGTTGTAGTTAAGATTCTACAACATCAATAAGTTGTAGAATCTAAGTCAGTATCTACAGGAACCTGTTCCACTGCAGAGGGACCTAGGAGTATCAGTTGGAGACTTTTTTTTAATCCCCTAACATTTTTATGGTGCATTTTGGTTGGGTTTAGGTCTTTTGGTTTTGTTTTTTTGTTAACTCAGCTGAAATCACTGCTTCATGGAATTGCTCTTTGTGTAACCATACCTTTAAAATCCTCAGAAAGTGAAATTATGCAGGATGGCACTTGAGCTATTTATCTTATTATAAACACAGGATTCATGTTAGCTGCCTAAAGTTTCTAGGAAGATTTAGATCTTGGAGGTTACATGCATGAGTCTGGCAATACCCTCCCTTTCACCTGTTTTCCAGCTTTATCACAACAGAACCAGTGGAAGTATTTTCAGGTGGATTTTGCTGTCTGACAAGGTCTTTGCAAATGGTTCACCAAGTGAGATTTTTAGGAACTGCTAAGGTACAGTGAAGAGTGGAATGAAAACTTACACTGCCTAGCTGAATTACTGCAACTGATGGTCAAGGGATGCAGAAGTACTGCTGCTGCTCTTATCTGGCTCTCTTCACCTACCTAAATCTTTTGTCTAACATGTTAGCTGGATTCAGACTTCAGTTTGGGCTTCTGCAGCCCATGTGCTAGTCTTTAGTGGTGCCTCTGTGAATAATAATGCTTAGGAACTCTTGGGATAACTATTCAGCTAGGAATCGTGCAAGGAGCCAAAAGGGGAGGAAACTATACTTGTGGCCTGTAGCTGTGATGGGAAATTGCATCAGAAAGTCCATGTGTGGCCTTCTGGCTGGTGATACAGTGACTTGGAAAAAACCTCTAGCATTGACTTTGTGTTTATCAGGGGATGTGATAGCAAAAGAGTTGGGGAATCCCTGCAAGGCATGAGGTGCTGTGTCCGGAGGGTGCATCTCTGATACCTTCCTGGTCCCATTAGTGTGCCTGGACTAGTGTAGGAGGAGCACTGGCAAACCAGCAGTAAACTTTCACTGAAGGCAGGAGTCCCCAGATTGGCCTTTTGCCCAGCAGCACTGTGGTGTTTTGGAAATCCTGAATCTTGCATGCATGGGCTATTGGCATTCATAGTGGTGCTTCCCAGCCCAAAACAATGCTGAGGGGAGTTATTGCAGTTATTGATGGATAGCATGGGTTTCTGCTCTGGGATCATCACTGCCTCTCAAAGCATCCTGGAGTCATGACAGGGCCAAAGGTGTGGTGTATAAGTTCTCCTGAGTTCCAGGTTGTGTGTTCTGAGTCCTTGTTCTGCTGGGTGTTGTGCTGAGTACTTGCTCACCTCTTTGAAAGCAGAGACTGACACCTTCTGTTGACCAAGATCTATATGGTATTGGTCATTTTTTCCAAATTGAATGCAGTGACTGTGTAATTAAAGTGCTGTATAACACAACAGCTAACAGCCTGGTGCCATTAATCTGCCTGTTTTCACATGGAGCCTAGACCTATTAAGAGGTTTGTGCTTAAAAATAAGAAGCCTTAGCTTTTCCAGAGAAAAGTTAGCACTTGACCTGGTAGCCAAAAGGCTTGGTCTCCTTTACATGGCAAAAATATCTCATTAGTCATTTTCCCCATATTGCTGTGATAAGCCTTTATTGTTTGTGGATTAGAGGGTTTCCTCAGGAACTGTGTTCTTCCAGAGATTGCCAGAAGGGTGTTTGTTGCTGTGTGAATAAGGAGAGCACTCAGAGAGAGTGGGGCATTATCAAACGTGTCCACAGATACACACCTGAACCTCACATTAGCAGGACAGGTGCATAATCACCTTGTTGAATACACAATTGAAATTACTGCACACTGTTGAACTGTTTGGCTTTCAGCCCCTGCAGGCGATTCAGGCTTCCTTTGAGCCTTTGTGTCATACAGGAAGGGCCAGTGCGTTCTCGCAGAGTGTTTGGCTGCGTTGCAGCAAACCTGGTTACTGATGCCCAGGCATACTTTGATGCATAGATCAAATGACTGTTGGGAGTGGCTTTTGGGGTGACGTCCCACGTACAGTGATGTCAGCAAAAGATTTTAAAAAATTCAGGCGTGGCATAATCTGCCAATTAAACTGATTAGTGCTCTGGCTGAGTTCTGAGAAGGCGCTCTGACTACAGCCCTGCTTGTTGAAGTCTTTTATGTAGTGCCTTTGGCTCACCTTGTACGAGACTTTCACCAAGTGCCTTCACTGCAGGGTGCTGTAAATTGTGGTAGGATACCATCCCAAGGGCTGTGTCCTAGCTGGCTTGACATCAGGGGAAATCTGATACTGGCTCACTGATGTCCCTGACAGTGTGGAAGCTGTGACACTGGAAGAGGTCCTGGGACTCCCGTGGGATCGGGATGGAGTGCATCGCTGCTCTGTTGGCAGAAGTGAAAGCTAGCCAGGAGGCAATGCAGGCTGGGCAGAAGGCACTAAAGCATGATGTGGAAACATCTCAGAAGGAAATCAGAACAGTGTTAGCATTGCAGAGGAGTCAGCAACAGGTGAAAGAAGATCTCAAAGCAGAGGTGAAGTCCAGTCACTTGGATATAAGAGCTGTGCTTGAGGAAATCCAGCGAGTAAGAGAAGAAATGGAAGCTCGATTAAATGCTCAGGCTGATCTGGTGTTACTGATCAAAGAAGTGAGCACGAATTTAACATGTGTAGACAAGGCTTTCCAGAAAATGGAGGAGAGGCAGAAAGTTTTTACCAGCCTGCATCTTCCCACCAGAGAAAATGTTGAGCAAGGACTTTTCTTTGAAAAATGCTTACACCAGACGCACGTGGGTTTTGAAAGACCTGTGGAAGCTAACAGTTTGGATGATGAATGTGAAAAGAAGGTGCTTGGGGGTAAGACAGTTGTGACTGTAAGTGTGGGGAGAGAAGTGAGGTTGTTTCTATTTGTGCTTGTCAAGAAATTTGTTTAGTCTATTTTGAATGCTTTTAAGAAATTTAATTGGTTTTAGAAATGGAATCTCTTGCTTAAAATAATTTGTAGTTAGTGTAGAAACTACTACACATACCTTCCTAGTACATGATATGCAAAGGAAGGCTTTGATTTGATTCTACAATCCAAAAAAAGTGTGTTAGAGATTTTTCTGGTAATCCAGCAACAATGCACAAGATAGGGAGGCTCAGGAAACCAGTAGCACAATGCAAGCTCTGAGATAGCCAGCCAGACAAATACTGTGTCAAGTACTGGGCAGAACCCCAGCACCTAAATGTAACTTTGTGGAACACACCCTGTGTACTGACAGTTGTGTATGTCTTGCCTCTGAACTGCTATTAACTTGAGAAGCTATGCATGAGAAACAGTTTGCTTCACAGGGAAGCTTGCAGTGGTTCTAATCCTCTCCCCAGTGAACTGGAGACTGCTGTGCCATCCATATAATGGCTGTGGGGGGAGTGAGAGGATTTGTGGACCTTTTCCAAGATCCAAATCAAATCTTCTGTGAATGATACAATCATCAAAAGGCTTCGTCTTTGCAAAATCACTGCTATTTTTTTCTTTATTGGTGTGAAGGACAGGACTTTAGATGGTGATTCTTTCCAGTTACTGTACTACGTACAGTACTTGAAAATCTGATTTTCTGTCTTCCAAAACCAAGCTTTCCAACTACCAAGCTTTCCATTGGGTAGAGGGGTTTTGAGCCTGCTGGAGAGGGGTCCAGAACCTGATTTAAAGTTGGAAATTGTTCTGTATTACAAGTCTGACTCTTATAGAAGTGGCAGGTGAGCCAGCCCAAGTGAGAAGGGCTTGGGCTGTTAACCAACACTGTCTTTAAATTAGACACTGTCATTGATGTGGTGGTATCAGTAATCAGACTCAGGATGCTCTTTTACCTTCTTAATGAAAGCATGACTTTTGTTTTGACACCACAGCCTGCCTTCTATACAAATCTGGAAACGATCTGTCATTGCCCAGAGGTACATAGGCCATAAATAAACACTGTAGTGTCAGTGGTGTTAATCTGTAGAGGCAGTTCATGCTACAGAGTGCTCATGCTTTTCAGCATTTGAAGTGGCTGAGTATAGCACATGTCTATGATAAAATTGCCAATAAGAATGTCACTGAGTTTCACTTCATGCATGTTTTTTGTTCAGCTCTTTTTAGTATAGTATCAAGGGCTGGCTTGGTTGGATGCTTGAATGAGCTTCTTGGAAAATACTTGGTGGTCTGGGCAGCAGGATAAACGCAGTGGTATGAAACTGACAAAGTGATAAGGGCTGGCTGAACTACGGAAACAATGGGTATTTGGAGCCTTTTGTCATTTGTGGTGAGCTGTTGTATCACTGTATTTAAATGAAAGTTCTTCATTAGGTAACTAACTGTGTGATGTAATTTTTCCCCAGTGTAAAAATTGTCTGCAATTGTTCAGGTTTAACACAGCTCTGTCAGCCTCCTAGAGATGGTTGTAAAACTAATTTCAAATATTTAAATAAATTATGACACTAGCATCTGTATTAGTGAATTTACCCAATACTCCTACATCAAGAATAATGCTCTAGTTCTCTATTTGTCATAAGTGGAGCATTCAGGAAGGGGAGGTGGAATATGTGAGAGAGTAGGAGTATGTAAGGCAGTAGGGAAGAACTGACTCGACATGTTTATTCTCTAGTCCCTGCTCTTTTTTCCCGCCTCTCTTCTTGATTAATATTTTTAATGATTTTTGAAGGAGCTTCAGAAGGTAACCAGTAGTTTCCTACACACAGTGTTATCCATAGGATTGCTGGAAATTTGACATGGTTGCTCTCAGATGTGAACTGGCATTTTTGTAAAAGTGTCTACTTAAAAGATGTTGTTACACCATGAGAGAAGAAGTGGTCATATTAGTTAAATAGTGGTAAATATAGCTAGAACTGGCAGCCAAGCTCAATCCTTTTGTCCTACAAATTTGTGTTTTGATTTGGGTTGATTTACCTTTTAATAGCTCTAATATTAAACTGCACAATGGTATGTTTCTAATTTTAACAGTCTTTAACAGTCTGCATCTCTGAGCAGAAGTGTACAGATATCTCCAAGAATACAAGGGTATCTGAACATTATAAAGCATGATATGATGACAGTTCTCTAACTAGCGGAAATTCTTGTCCAGAGAAGATTTATCTGGAAAATTAATAGGTTCAGGAGGCACTTTATACCAGGCTCAATAAGGAAGGCATAGAGGGTGTTAGTATTTTGAACAAGAAAACTATTTTCAAAGACTTTAAAAACAAATGCAGGCAGTTGAAGACTGATATATTAATACAATGCTGATATGTCAGTCAGATTAACATTGACTGAGAATTACAGCTTTTGTTTTTAATGCTTTCTCCGGTTGTGAGATTGAACCTTACACTGCTGGGATGATTCTAGGGTCATTTGACAACCTTCAAACCAGGTGCTTGGGGTTCAGAAAAGATTGAGACTTGTTGTTGAGTTTGTCCCCTGGGTTTTTTTTTGCATGTTCCCAACTTTCTTTTATTCAAATCTCACCTCTCGGTTTTTTTCACTCTTTCGTGGAGAAATCTTGTTAAGTTGAAACTGTACAAAGTAATCTGCTTAGATGTCTTCATTAAATTGCCAAGGGATATTTATCTATTGCATCAGCCTTTTATTGCAAAATTGTTTGCTCATTCCCTTTGTGATCATGGGGGGAAGATTGGCCCTATCTGCACAGCAGTACTGTACTCCCTTTCCAGTCTGAAGGCAGCAGAGAAACCTGAAAATACTGTGTTTATGAGTCAAGTGCTGATTTATGTAATCTGGTTTCCTCTGACATGAGATGATTGTGTACTGTGAAAGCACTGAGGTTGCCACAAAACTAAGAATATTAAATCAATAATGTAATTTCAGGACTGTGAATATATATTGAAATACATTACATTTTAGAGCTTTCTTCAAGTCTTATCCTTGTGACTGAAAACTGCTAGCACTAAGAAATGCTTCAGGACTTCTAGTTAATAAAGCTCAGGCCTCAGCTGCAAAAAGAGGAGTTTTTACAATTAAAATTTTAAAAGGAAGAAAAATAACAAAGGAAATGTAGAGAAAGTGGTTTTGTATTCAGCAGTACTTTAGAGTGCAGGAAATACGCATTCTATGTTGCACACAAAAGAGGACAACTCTTATGTTAGAAATAAGTTACTGAACAGATAGGAGGACAGATATCTTGCATTTTATAAAAGTATTTTTTCAAAGCCCAGTGTGAAGAGTATGCTGAAAAGTATGCCGCAGAACACAGGAAGGTGAGGATGAAGTACAGAACATGGTATCCAAGGTTGTGGTGTTAGGAATTAACAAATTGATAGTACCTGCTCTGCAATGAAATAACCCTTTCTCCTAGTTAGTATTTCAGCTAGTGTTTGTAGGAATTCATAACTACTTTCTTTTGCACCTGTCTTTACATTGTGAGATTTCAGCATGAAATGCATATTGATTTGTTGTTATTGTTTTCCTAGTTGACAAGGGCAAGCAGCGGAGTGCCAAGAGCTCGTGCATACGGACTCAGTCTTCCACAGATGCACGTTCACCTGGCACTAAAGCAGCCGAGTTGACACAGTACAAAACAAAATGTGAGACCCAAAGTGGAATCATCCTGCAGCTGAAAAAATTCCTGACGTCCAGTAACCAGAAGTTTGAAGCGTTAACAGTTGTCATCCAGCACCTGCAGTCTGAGGTAAAAACTCACAGCTTATCAATTTTGGCTTTAATTGCTTGAACTTTTCTCAGCAAGGGCTTCAGAAAATATTAATATATTGATACTAAATTTTGTGTTTCCATTCCAGTGGTTTCTGTTTTCCTGTATATACTTATATATATACTTATATATATATATATATATATATATATACACACACACACACTTTTAGCATCATTTTGCTAGGAAAAAAAATCAAACCCACGACCCTGGGCTTTGTAGCCTCTGCATGCTTCACGTGCTCTTTAAAAGAGTTTTTAAATGTTTGTAGTCAGAGAGTCCTTCAGGGCTGAGTAGCTTTCCAAGTATGTACTTCAAGTCCTGCCCTTGTAGGAAAGACGAGTTTCAACAGATAATCTACATGGCCTTGCTTTGTTATCTGACATTGGATGGAAGAGTATTTAAGGGGTGGATGTGTTTTTGAATACTCAGAATAAAGTCTGAGTGGTTACAGTTTTATTTATTGAATCCTGCATTGTTGATGGGGTCTTAAAATTACTAATAAAAATACAGAAATGCATTTGGAATTACAGAGTGGAATGAATTGGATGTGGCTTAATCTCAATTTTTCTAATCTGTTTGAAATATGTAATGACTTAATAAGTTGGATACTACACTAGAAACTGTTGGTCTGCTTTGAAAACTTTTGAGAAAAGAAAAATGTAAAGTCAAGGAAATTATAACAGTTACACATTTATACTGCACAGCTGGTGCAGGCTTTAGTAGCAGTTTCCCTTGCATTTACAACTAATGTTCTAAGATTGGTATCAATTTCCTTTCAACTCCTCTGCTACGTGGTGATTTTACAGTCTGTATACAAAAAGCACTAAATTGTCATAGTATTCTGGCAGAAATGTAACATTCTCATGGAATAATGTCTGCTTGCTTTCATTTAATCTAAAAATACTGCATTTATCCCCTAGTCTGGTTCAACTCTAAGAGCAGTGGCTCTTAGCCAGTTTTCTGGGATTGGTTTGGTTGGGTTTTTTTAAACTCTTGGTTGAAACACCTTTCTCTTGTCTAGTAGAGATCTTCAAAGAAATTTGATACAGGATTTTTGGATGCCTGTCATCTAACATGATATTGTGAAATTTTAAGTGAAATTCTCCCATCTGAACTTCTCTGCAATCTTCTAATTACAGTAGAATAAACACAATGATTTTTTTTTTTCAGTAACTCTTACGATTAAATGTCTTGGCCTGGTTTCTTCCCTCCAATATTTTTTATTGCAACATTTTAAAACTTGCAAATTCTTTATAAATGTCATGTTTAGTAAGAAGAAGCCCATCATACTAATTTGCTTTTTCTAGGCTATTTTACAGGCTCTAGCCTAAATGTGTGGGTTTTTTAAAGAATATTCAGGGGTTTAATTAATGAAAAAGTGATTTTGAAGGAGGGAAGAAATAACTGCATGGAAGAAACTAGTGATTTTGCTCCTTATTCCTCTTTGTTAGTCTTTTGCAGATGGAAGGAAAAAATATCTCTGTCAAATTATATAAAATTAGTAATCTTGGACAGTTAAGTTTGAGCACATGAAATTGAGCTAGATATGGCACAGTGATGTATTTTCATACCAATTATTCATTTTGAGATTGCTCTCTCCTTTCCTGGGGTAAGACAAATACTTGCTGAAGACTCATTGCCTTACTCATGTGGAAGTACCACAGGGATGAGAAGAACTCTTCTGCCATGGTGCTGTAGGCTTAAGCACTACTTGTTAGTATACTGTGGCAAACATCCTGAAGGATTTCACTGTTCAAGGGAACCCTGTGAAGAGTAGTTTTAATTTTGTTAGTTTGTTTTTTTCCTTTATGGTGAGGGGTGGAATCTGCTATAACTAACAATCTTAGCTGCCCATACAGTTATTTGTCTGAAGTATCACTTGGGGAACTCTTTGATGTAGTTTTCAAACTCTGGATAAACTCAGGAAAAAACTTTAATTAGGCTTTAACTTATGAGGTAGGTTTTCAAAGGTTAACTACTGCATAGCCAACTTAAAGTAGCCTCAGCTTCTCTGTCTTAAAAAAAACAAAAATTAAAAACCATGCTTAGCTGATTACACTAGGAACAAAGCTGTGCTCCCATTCTTCCCACTGGAGCAAGTGTGAAGTGACATGATGCAGCCTGAGAAACAGCTTGCTGGAACCAGAGAGAGGACCTGCTCTGGACTCTTCTGGTGCTGCTCTGTCCCTGCAGAAAGCCAATTCAGCCCACCACTACCAGAAAGCTAAACCAGCCAAGGAGCATTTCTTTGCCAGGTGCTGACACGGATTGAGCCAGTGTGAGGGTGAGATGGGGCGAAGGACAGGCTGCCTGGCCAAACAGAGTAAAGTACTGGAGTGAGCACTTGGGTCACTTCAAGGCTGGGCAGCCCAGCCTGAGCCTCTTGGCAAAATCTGCTGCAGCTTCTCCTGATCTATCTCCAAAGCTGAGGTGACTGGGATACAATTTGCTGTTAGATTTGTTTGGTTTTACTGTCATGTGGGGTTTTTTTTCCCCTCAAGAGTTCCCAATATACTTCTGCACAAAAGATTAAAGTTATTTCTTATGAGCTCATTTGAAGTGGAATAAAGCTGGGAACAAAATCAGGACTTGCTGGCAATGGCTTCTGTCGAAACTGCAGCTAGCCCATTGGAGTGAGGTTGAGAGGCTGCTGTCAAAGGGTTAAATGGGATTGAGCAATGCTGCTCTGATGTTTCTAGCTGAGCAGGAGTCTCTCAAAAAAACCCTGAGCTCAAACCTGTTTGTTGCAAGTTACCTTGGAGCTGTCAATAGTAACAGCTGCTTCTGATAAAACCTTCCCGCTTGGTCTGTTGGTGTTTCTTTAGGGAGGGTGGGGAGGGTGTCTGTGCTCAGCTACCTTTACCAAGACTCTTCAGAGTTAAAAAATCCTAAAAGTTTGTTTTCTGCCTCACAGGAGCTATTGTTGCATTGGGTTAATGCTAGATGGAAAACCTCTTGGCATCCAGAATATTTGATGGCAATGTGCAGTGTGGCTGATGAGAACATGGAGTTTTTCCATTGTTGGACAGCTGTGTGTGTGCTGGCAGTGATAGGAACGCATGTTAAACTGCACACTAATCACAAAAGCAAGTTGAATCTTTTAGAGTACTGTGCTTCCCCATATCTCCTGGTAATTCCTGTTACTTCATGACTACTTTCCTTTTTTTAAAGTTCAAACAAGAAACAAAAGTGGCAGTACAGAGGAAATTATGAAATTGGCCATTTACAATAAGCTCATGAAGTGCCAAGGAAAGCAGTTTTCCATTAACCTTCAACTGCGCTGAGCTCTGAAATTTGCACTACTGCATTTGAGTTGATCTTTTAACTTCCACTAAAATTAATTTTGAATTTATTGTCCCTTCAGTAAGAGATATGTTCACAGGTGTTTCAAATAATTGGTTAGCATGCTTGTGGTAAGTCAGGTTGGGGATGCCACTCTTGCAGCTCTCCCCTCTCTTCCCTAGCCCTTGTGTATGTTTGGGCTTCTTTGGGAAGCCAGTAAAAAAAAATTACTATAGGTCTAGTTTTACAGGTCTGTCCATGTCGAAAGTGTTTTGGGTATGTCCCCATGCAGTGGTTCACAGTGAGAAGGAGTGGAAGTGAAGAACTTCCAGTGCTGGGGTGGGGTGGGAATGTGTGCCTGAGAGGTCTGCATCTGTGGCTAGGAGCCAGCTGCTTCTTTGGGAAGCAAAAAACCCCAGTACATCACCAGCTGATGAGGCTGAGGCTGTGGCAGCTCCTGCCTGAGCCTCTCCTTCCTGCCTCCTGAGAGGTGTTCAGCCCCTTCCCCTGCCTCAGGGCTGCCCCCTGAGGCTGTGTGGGCCCTGCAGCTGGGCTGCTCTAACCTCCAGCTCACTGCTGTGTATAAACTCTTCCATCTTTGGGAGTCGAGGGGGATTGTTTTAGCAGTGTGGTACTAGCTTGGTTTTAAATCTAGTTTCAAATTTGTCTGTCTAAGGCAGATTTAGCTGTCAAGGAAAGGGTAATGTGTAATTAGAATGGCTTTGTAACTGTTCAAAGTGTGAGTTGATATTTCATCTTCTCATTTTAGGGCATAAACTGCTACATTCAGAACTACTACCTAAGCTGTTTAAAAAAATTTAGATGGTAAAATGTTTTGAATATCCATTTTTATTTTCCTAGCTTAAATTATTCCAAATTAAGCATTTCAGTAATTCTCTGCAGATTCTTATATAGAAATGGGCTTCAAATTTGTATCTGTGAAACAGGGTACTATATAGAGATGAAAAGAAGCTCAGTTTTACTGAGCTTTACTGTTTTGCTTCTGTGTTTTACTGTTGTGCTTCTCTTGGTATGGTCATAGGAATGCAGGCTATTTACTGGTCAGACTTTCATTGGGAATGCTGTGGTGCCATCTTTAAGAAGTTTCCTTAGTAGAGGAAGAGGCCATTTGAGAGGGTATAGAGCCTTGACAGTAATGTGTGGGTAACACTAATTGTGGATGTGACACAGGAAACAACATGAGGAATATGCTGGAAATGGTGTGACTGAGCAGGCTTCAGCATTTCTAGGTGGAAATAGAAATTGGCCATTAGTCTGTGATCTGTTGTAACTGGCATTTCCTGACATGTGCATGACTGTAAGAGTCAAGATGCTAGTTTCCTTGGGAACTTAGCAGTTTAAAATGGGTTTTTTTCCCATTTTGGAATACATGAGCACATCTATCAAAAATGTTTGTCCTGGCCTTTGTGGAAGTTCCACAGAAAATGTTTATATTTATCAAATGAGAAGGGCATATCTAGGTTAAGGGGCAGAAGTACACATTGCATCACTAGACCCCAAGAGTTTTGGAACAGTCATATCTTTTGACCTCTATGTCCTGTTGTTCAGAGCAGCTGTCTTTGAGGAAAGCTTTTAGTTTTGATTTTCTAGAACTTAACATCAAACTTGGCCAGTTTTCTTTAGAATTTTCATACCAGGTGTATCTGGCTACCCAAAATATGGACATAACTTTTTACCAGAGAGAATAAGGATATGTAATTGAGATAATTTTTGTGCTTACTTAAAAAAAAAAGAAAAAAGAAAAATCAGTTAGAATTCAAAATGTAATATCCTGATTTTGAAGAATGCATATATTTTCTGTTTTGTAACAGAGAGTATTTGAGTAATAGCACAGTAGTTTGCCCCTGTAGAGAAGACCTAGGTTCTGGAAGCCTGTCTGATGAGTAGCAGTTGGAAAGCAAGGAAGTTTCAGATGATTTTCAATGTCTCTATAAAATGTGGTATGAATGAGCAAGAATGTTTTGGCAACAGACTGAAAATTTGTGAGTTCTAACATCCAGAAAAAACATTTTAATCCATTAATTACTCTGAAACTAGGCTCTGATGGAAATAACCTTTTAGAAGATGAGTCAGTTAAGCAATTTAAATGGTACACCTGTGTGTTCAGAATGGGTTACAGCTGAAGAGAATTGGGAGTCCTGTCCTATTGCTACTCCTAGCAAAAGGTGTCTTGGAAAAAAGCACCTTTGATTGAAACAAACTTGATGTTTCAGGAAACCAGTGCTGCTTTACACAAAGATCCTGATTTTCATGACTACCTTGTTATTTCTTGTAATTATTTTTTTTTTCAAGAAGCTGAAGCATTAATGACAGGAGCAAAATAGAGATATCTATTGCAAAATTTAAGGGAACAGTTAGCAAAGAAAGAAAGCAACATGTTTAAATCTTGTTTCCTTCTTGATTTGTACTACCTTTTCAGGTGAAATTCTAAACAGTCTTAAAAATGAAATTAATAGTGCATGTTATGCTCAGGGGTAGGCTCTTATTCCAACATTTTGAATAACTTTTTTAATGGTAATAATAGTTTTGTAGCTGTGAGAAAAATAGTGACAGTATAACTTGTCAAAGTTATAAGGTATCTGGTGGCTACTGTGTCATTCAGGTGAGTTAGACTGAGACAAAAAGCTTTAAGAGAGAAGTGAGAAATAAGTGATCACTTGGATGAGGTAAATTTAGTTTTTATGAGATTGGAGTTTCTACAGGGAAGGAAGGAGTCATTCTCTGTGAGAAGTAAGAACTAATGTTAGCATTCAGAGGCTAGCATTAGTTAGCTGTAAAGTAGCTGTAAAGTAGCAAACAGGCTTTTATAGAGAAGTAAAATTAAATAGCCCATATTATTACATCTGGACCTGTCTTTGCAGGGCTATTGCATGAAGGTGGGCATGACTTCTAAATTGGAAAACAAAGATCCCTGCGAGCTTAAGATCCTATGTAAAGCTTGCAAAACCGTAAAGAGCCCACAAGTAAATGTGTTAAATACATAGTGACTCATAGGAATCCTGTTTGGCTGGTTCTCTGTTTTAGTGGTTTCTGCTTTAGTGTTTCATACATTAAACATCAGGGAAAAAACATCTGATTCTCCATAGATGTACCTAGTCGATAAAAAAAGTAAAATATTAGAAATTGCAGTAAATCTCTATCAGCTAATCATGTAAATGCTGTATTCTGAGTTTTAATTCTGCTTGAAGGATGCCAAGGTGAAAACTGATGGCATATTTCATGTGGTAAGAAGGCAGTGCCTAACAGAAATGAGGCCAAGAGTAAATGAGAAGTATTCATTTCACTGTATATTTATTGATTTGAGTGGGTTAATAACATTTATATTTTAGCACAGTAATAGTCTGCTCCTTTCAAAAATATGGATGGAGCAAAGGGTGTAAGTCCTGTTTGTTGTACTGCTTCCTTGGCTCATGTCTTTAGCTTGCTTTTGCATTGAGTGATGCAGAGGAACTGACACTACAAGGGGGTGTTAATTGAGGTCTGGAGTAGGTGAGTTTATAAGAAATCAATTTCTAAAATTGCTAATATCTAATGAGAAGTCTTACTTAGAGGACTGGATTTTGCTAGGAAAGAAGGAACAGGGACAGGTAGAAATACTGTGGTATAAGGACCAAAATCCTCAAGTCAAATGTCATACTGCAAAGCGGATATGAATGGCCCTTTGGTTGTCCATTCCTAATTACCTCCAGGCTGTAGCTGATGACACAAGAGTGACTGGAGTTTATGCAAAGATGTGACTCAATTTCTACACTACAGCCAATGATGATGATCATGTTTTTATGACTGGAGCAGCACAAGGATGGAGTAGACATAAATTTCTAATGCTTTTTCCCCAAGAGGAATATCTCCTTGGATGAGGCAGACATCCTGTTGACAACTGAGACTGTACCAGTATTAAAAAATATTTAAATTATGATGGTTTTTCATACAATCTCAGCACATCTCCAGTAGGCTATAACTATACATGTTACAGAAATTCTTGCAAATTTACTAATTTATTAAGTTTTTTAAATGCTCAGCATTTCTCTCTAAGTTTAATTTTAGAAGTAAGTGCTTGTGGTTTGGTTTGACAGTAAATGGCTTACAAAAACCAGACTCTTCTTTCCAAGAATAGAATTAATTTGGCCCTGTTTATGATAGTAAAACACATTTAAGTGCTTCCGTTCTTTGCATCGATGGATTTGTTTTATGCACTTTGAACAAATTTTATTTAGTTTGTTATAATAAAACGCTTTTTAAAAAGAGCATTGTGATGCTTTTATATTTAACACCTAATTTTCTACTCCTTTAAGTTTTGAGTCTTGAAATTACTTGTTTGTGAAGTGTATTGCTGATGGAAACTAGAAGGCTGATTACAACCTTCCCAGTCAGAGCTGTTCCCACCTGCCAGTTACACCAGTGAGAGGTTTGGCTGCTGTACTTTGCCTGAGACCCAGAGCTGCCCGTCCTGTCTGCACACTGCAGGGGGCCTGGTACTGGCATTGTCAGAGCCCTTCACTCCCTGGGCAGGGACCACCTTGCATCCCAGCACTGAGATGAACATTCCAGGATGGCTGCTCCATTTGTGTCATGGGAAAATTCCCACAACACGGCCTGATTCCCTGGGGTATTTCATGGCCTCAAAGTGAGTTGTGTCTCTTTCTTCACAAAGTACCAGTGCTTTGCAGTTTTTGGTTGCAGTGATCTATAATGCATCTTCTGAATCTGTTACTGGGGTAGACTAGGCAACTGTGGCAGGTAGCTTATCACATAGATATCAGTGGGATATAGCTGCTTGAAATTTAAAAAGCAACAGTTACTGTATTTTGGTACGCAAATGTGAACTTTTCATTATTGGTTCTTGTGAATTTTTCTTTCTTTAGTACAGCTCCAAAAGAGTAAATATTTTGTTTCCCAAAGGAATGTGCTTGTTTAAATGTGAACTGTGATCTTTGGATAATTACTACCAGATTGGGCAATGTTAGTTGATTTGGACACTCATACTGTTTTCTGTTGTGATTTGCTTTTTTATATGGAGTAATTGTTGAAGGACTTGCAGCTCTTAACATGGAGAAAAAACTTGGAAAAGGTGATTAGGACTTTTTGACCAGGCACAGCCTATCTGTGGCTCTCAAAGCCTCAATTTGCAGGAAGAGCATGGGGCTCCCACACCAACATCACCCCACCTGGCCAGGAGCAGGAGTGTGCTGAGAAACCTGGAATGGTTAGTCTGGCTAGTTGCACATCCTCTCAAGGAAATACAAAGTTGCCAGCTTGCTTTAAAACTTCATGCTCTTATATTTGCGATCTGCAAAGATGCTGTGGCGTACTCGAGGAATGCCCACCTATTCTAGCTTGAGAACTGTTCAGGACCTGATGTCTTGGAGGTAACTGGGTCTGTCTTATGTGAAGATTTGGTGTAGGTATGTAGCCAGGAAGGCTGTTTGTTTGTGTGCTTGGTACAAATATCCCTCTTGCTCATTCTGGAATGTGGACTTTAGTAGAGCTTCCTGCTTTCAAAGCAGAGCAATGGAAACTGTTCAGACAGTGATATGTCCTCACCCTTATTTGTATCTAAAATGACCCTAGGCTGGTCTGTTTGAATCTCAAGCTATAGCAAAAACAGCTAGTTGCCAGGAAAAATACTCTTAAGCCTGTAATTGGGCTACATAACTGCCAACAAAACAAACATGAATGACAAACTTCGTAATTTATTCCATTCCTGACTTGGTAGTTTTTGTCATCTTGAAGCTGTGGTGTTCTTTAACCTTCTCCCTTGGGCCTCACCTGCTCAAGTGTCTTTGCTGTGGGGCATATGTCTACTTGAACTTGTCAAATTTTTAAAATGTGAAGGATTTTTTAACTGGCTAATTTTCCTCAGAACAAGAAATGTCCAGGTCTCCCTTATGGTGAAAACTTTTTTGTAGCATTCAATGGCAGAGGTGCACTGCTCTAATATTGCCTGTGGCAAACCTTTTATCCCTAAACTCTGTTCTCATTCTTTCCTGAAGCTTCCAGGTTTATGGGAGGGGGATATTTTGGTTTAATGCAACCTACAATAGGTTCTTTGAAAAAAAAGAGAAAAACAGGTACCAAATAATCTACCTGATCTTTACATAAGTTCATAAGTTGTACCACAAGAAATTTTAAAGGGTTATGAACATCCTTCATGAATCTCTAACTATTGCTGGATTTATCTGGATAACAATGCCAAAATTGCTCGATCCTGTATGCTCCAGCTTGGTTCTGCTCTTCCAATTTCTTGTACTGATTTTTCAACTAGAATCTTGTTAAGCATAAACTAGAAGGTTGCTGGATATTCCAGCCCAAATCATATGCATACCTGTCTTTAAATTAAATACTGAAGATAGGCCCTTACTGGATTATTCAAGTGCTTTTGGTATTTTGCTGCATTTAGATTTCAGATTTTGGAAACTTTGAAGTTTTCTTGGGGAAACCCCCATATCTGCAGCTTTAGTTCTCTCAGAATTTAGATAAAAGTGTACTAAGTTAACTGCTAGTTAGTCTGACTACTTTAGGTGGCTGCTTATCCACATGAGCAACTTGGTCTTCTTATTTTAGGCTGGCAGTTTTTTTCTGAAGGTATTTGTGAGCAGGAGGTGATGATACAAATCCATCTGGATTTCTTGGATTTTTTAAACTATGAATGGGCAAGCTAAACTGAGGCAACAGGTTAAACAACACCAGTAAAAGGCAATAGGGCTTAGGAGCAGCAAGAAATATGAAGAAGATTCCAAAGGCAGTGTTACTCAATTTTGTTTTGGATTTTTAGTCTTAGCCTCTCGTTAGTCTTTATAATATGCTAATCGTACATGCCCTTGTTGCATCAAATTTCTCTAACTGAAAGCAAATACAAAATGTGTAGACCACGAAGAAGCCCTAAACACTAACAAAAGAAACACTAAACAAAAAGGTTAGCATGTCCAAAGGGTCTGCAGCATGATACAGACACTAGGGAGAATTTGAGATCTTTTACTGACTAAGTGGGCTGGACAAAAGCAGGTTGTGTACCAGTGTGCAAGGATACAGCTCAAATAACTCACTGTGGCGTTCCCGTTTTCATCATCAGATGCTGTGTCCTTAGTGGGAGCACTCGTATTGAACCAGAGTAAGATGACTCATCTCTCCCTTCTGAGCAGAGAAGCAGGGAAGAGCAGGGCAAGTCCCTTCAATAACTGAGCTCTCTGCTCCCCTGAGAAATTACTGTGGAGGTGGGGCGTGGTTTTCAATCTTAGCCCACTGACACTGTAAAAAGCCTCTAAGTGCTTAATATAAAACTGCAACACAGTGTAAAGTGTCCAAAGAATTGTTAAGTCTGCTTAAATTGAGTGATTAAAGGGGAATCTTTCTCACACAAGGTCAGAAATACAAATATTTCTAGTAAAGGGCTGGCAGTTTCTTCTAACCAGCCTTTGCAGCTGCATAATAATTTCCTAAAACTTGCAAATGAGCGCGTAGCATAAAAATTAATAATTTTGATTAGTCTTGTGTCAGACCTTAATACATGACTGGATTTGGGGTGCTTATTCCTTCTAGTTTTTCCTAAGAATGGTGTATTTTACTGCTTTATTTGTTCTGCAGGCATGCAGTGAATATTTCCTACCTCCAGGATGGAGTGCTCTTAAGATGCAAGCCTGTGGTCAGGCTGCAGTGAGAGTGACCGAGGGCAAAGGGGGAGTTTGCTGTTTCCCTGGGAAGAACCAGCTGTAGGTGTGGCTCGACCAGTCTGCAAATTCATCTACTGTGCTCAGTTGTGGACAAGTGCAAGGATTTTTGGGCCAGTGCTTTTTTTTTTTTTCTTTTCCCTCATGTATCCTCTCTAAAGGAAAAGCATGCAAAGTTTAAAGCTATTTGTATGCACCGGGGCTATTGAATATAAGCCTGGGCATTGCCAGCAGCAAAGCTGCTGTATCTGTGGCTCTCTCATTCAGTTTAGGCCTCCTGCGGTTTATTTTTGCATCAACAAATTAAGTGTGAAAGCAGCGTACAGCAAGCTCCAAACCGCTAAAAAAAGCTCGGTTATCTTCAGAGAAAGGGCAGTGTTCCCTCGGTGATCCCGACTGCTGTCGGAGCAAGTGGAGATCGATCGATCTAATGTCTGGGCTCGCCTTGCATAAAAGAAGGGCTGTGGCTTTAAGTAATCGCTGGCTGCTTGTGCCAATTGCAGGAGCTGCAGTATCTGCCGCTGTCGGGAGCGCTGGGCGCGGACGCAGGATAACCTGCGGAGGCAAGGTCCAGCCTTGACGCTCGGCCCTGGCCAGACCTGCCCGGCTCGGTGGTGCCGCCGCCGCCCGCGCGTCGCCGATGAGGGCCGGGGGGCCGAGCGGGGGGCTGCCGGCGCTGGAAGATGGGCTGCTCTAGCAGCAAGCTGTGCCTCTATTCTCAGTGCGCTGCAGCAAGGGTAATGCGTGCTTGTTTCGCAGGGAGCCGGCCGGGAGCGCCTTGCCAGCCGGGCGCATGGACCTTGTCACCTCCGCGCGTGGCGTGAGGCGGTGACCGCCGGTCCGGGGGGCGGCTCTGCCCGGCCGTGCCTGCGCCGCTCCCCGGGCTGCCGGCTGGGGCACAGCGGCCTGGCCTCCTGGCCGGGGCACAGCTCCTGGGGAAAGCAGGGAGATGGGCGCTTCTGCTTTGTTATCATCTGTTCACACGTGCCTTGTGATTCTCTCCGTATAAGAAACACTGTCTGTCTTAACATTAGGAGCTGTGAGCGGCAGGGTGGGTTGTATTCAACTTTGTGCAGGGCTGTGCCTTTTCTTCATGGAAAACTAAGCATTTAGTAAAGTTGATGGCTTTCTGTTTGAGTAAGCTTAAGATAAATATTTAATGCGTGCCTCTTTCACATATACACTATACTTCTGTGCCTTTGACATCTACCACTTGATTTGTTCTGGAGGCTTATGTTGCTACACCCACCATAAAATATATAATTAATTGCGGCAAAATAGGATTTTAATTGCAGAGCTGTCCAGGAAAAAGCTGTTCTTTGTTTTAAAGTATAACTTCCTTAACAACAGAAGAACATCTGTGTATATTGTAACAGCTGAACTGTTATCCTAAATGAGTCATATCTTGGCTTCTTGCTCTTGTTTTTCCTACAGAACACATGGAAGTTAATTATTGGAAGGTGCCCTGCTCAGACCACTAGTAACCAAACGTTTGGGTTTTTTTGTTCTTTTCTCTGCAGAGGGAGGAAGCTCTGAAGCAGCGGAAAGCATTATCTCAAGAACTAGTTAACCTTCGAGGAGAGCTAGGTAAGAATTTATTTTCGCATTCATCATGAAACAGAAATACAGCAAAGCAGATCTGCAGAAGGCAGATGCCCTGGTACTGTAATGGCAGTCATTTAATTCCCTGACTGAATTCCGCTCAGATGCTTTAAGTGCTGTGGAGCCCTGACAGCGTGACCCCAGGTTCACCGAATTCCTGGCACTGATCTGACTGCGCCTTGCGGGGCCTCCTTACAAAACGTGTCTGATGACCAAAGCACTCCTAAAAAATGGGAAGATGGCTAACAACATATATACTTTTGTTTGATCCCTTACTCATTTGTATGCTGTCTTCTAGAGACTCACTGGCAAAAAGTTAATAGACCTGTAAAACATACTGTGCAAAATCTGCGTTTTTGCTTTAGTGACCTGTAGGTGAATGAGTGTTAAATTAAAAGAAGGAAATGCTTTCAGGCTGATGAGATTAAATCTTTGAACTCATCCTAGTGGATGGCTGTGACATGAAATTGAGCTATTATGTGCAGGGGCTGGTTTTGTCAACTTTGAAGCTTGATTTAACTGCATTTAGAGGTAGCTCCATGTAACGTATTTGAACTTAGCAGATGTTCCAGGCAGGTCACAGGTGGGGCTGGCTTTGAAAGAGCCTGGCCTTCCCCTGCCTTTGCATCCCTCTGTCCTCCTTGTGGCAGCATTGCTGCAGGGGCAGCCATGCCCCCACCGATGCAGTGAGCTGCCTGGGGACCTAAGCCAGCTGAAACTATTGCCTGGTAGTGCTGTTTTGCCAAAGCTGCCTGCCCTGACTTCACTATGTGACTGAAGGAATACTGGGACCGGAGCAGAGAAAGGCGAAGGAGTAGCAAGGTGCAGGATCATATCCCCTATCAGCTGCAACTGATGTTTCTTTTACCCTAAAGTGTCAACAGGACTGGAGTTTTAATGTGGAAAAGGCCTTGCAACACTAAAAAGTTATGTTATAAACTTTATAAACCAGATTTCTTTTTATTTATGTACTTAATGTGATTCTCTGAGCAACCCCATTTGTTTACCTCAAGAAAACTACTTCAGGAGGATTGCTATCAGAGCAAAAAAGTCTCTTTCCTTCTCTAGGCTTGCATCTTCAACATTATTTTTCCTCTATCGACCTAGGCATTATGTTTATCACATATGTAGAAAAGGAAAATTCTGTTTAGATGGGTAGACCAAAAGCTGGCCAGCACTTTTGCCCATTACCACATTTGAGGGTTTTGGTGAGGTTTGGGGTTTTTTTTGAATGCTTAGCTCTTTGTAATGATGCCTCATGCTTAAATGAGCATTCCATAAACTTGTTATCTTCCTGCTTTGATTAGCAGCCTGCTGAGCTCGTAAGTGAAACTCCCATTGCAAGCATGTGCCATTCAGTAGGTTGATAAGTAGAAAAAACTTCAAATGCAACTGTGCCTGATGGATCTGTGACACCCGAGTGCCCAGAGCTCTCAGACAGGGATGCTGGCTGATGTGCTGCTGGATGCCATCGTCAGCTGTTCCCCTTGTGGAGCTGACCTTCCTGGGTCAGCTCTGCAGGAGCATCTGAATAGCAGCCTGGGGCTCACTTCCTTTGTAAGATTTCCAGACCATGGTTTCATGAAGCATTTATTTATCTTCATGCAGTTCCTTTGTCTTAACCACGTCACACGTCTAGCCTGTCTGTACTGCTCTCCTCAGCATGTAAAGGGAGTGGATTTAATTACAGAAATGAAAAACTATCCAGGTCTTCAATTCTATCTAGCTTTAAAAAGAACTTGGTTTGGGTTTTTTTTTTTTGATGTTAAATTAATAATTTGTTGACAAGGTGTGAGAAAGGCATTCTTAAAACAGTAGCTTTAGCTGAAAATAATCTGCTTAAATACATACCTGCTAATCAGCTTTCTGTTTACACTGTTAAATGGATACAGCTGAACTTGGGTTTTCCATAGACTGTTTTGATGTAAGTACTGTGGATTTTCATTCACAGTACAATCTAAGCATACGTTTGCTGGGAAAGTTAAATGCAGTTTGAATCTTATTTTGGCCATGTAGGTGTTTTTTGGAGTCCCAGCTGCCACGTTTTTAATGACTGTTGGTTTGCAGTTTGGGGACAGTCTGAGAAGAGGAACCGGGTGTGCACAGCCCAGTGGAGCCTGTTCCCTGCGTGCTGCTGAGTTTCAGGGTATCCTGAAGCTTGCACAGTTTAGACTTCTCAGTTTCTTACTTTGAAGTTTAACTGTGCACATTCCCAAGCTTCTTGATTTACCTTGCAAGACCAAATTGACTTGCTGTCAGATGGTCTGTTTTGCTGGATTACTGTGTATGGCCATTTCTACCAAAATACCTTTTTGTTTAATGGTTTAAATAGGCATTTCTGTCCCAGAATGTGACTGCACCAGCCAGGGGGTGATACTTTAAGGAAGATTACCAGACAATGCTTTCTGCTCTCAGTAGATGGAAACACGTGCAAGGATTAGCAGTCATAGGTGTTTGGGGATGGGCTTTTCCAAGGGAGTTCAAATTCAGTAACAGCTGGGTTCTGAACTTGGACTTCCTTAAAATATCCAGCCACAAATACTAAACTTTGTAGTTTGAATGTAAGCACCATAGTTCTGGGAGCCTGGAGCAACTAAGGATGTCCTGCTTGTCAACTGTTTCTCTTCTTAAGATGCAAGCTAGTGCGTAAACGTCTAATTACTTGTTTAATTATGTAAGTAGAAATTGCAAGGGCTGCATATTTCTTGAGAGGTATGAAACTGTTCCTCTAAATCAATTGCACTCCCAGTTGTTTTAGAGCTGAGTCCTGCTACAAAGTAGCAGGTGCAAAGTTGACTCAGCTGGTGCCAACCTTGGCCCTTTGAACACTTCCATTCATGAGCCTTTCTCTGTGGCCTGGAGAGGCCTGTGTATACCCTGGACAGGCAGCCAAATGCCAAACCCCTCTCTCTCACCTCCAGCTGCTGCATGGCAATTGATGAACTGTATTTCCTTCAGAATACCTTCAAGTTCTTTTTTTATTACTAAATTATCTTCAAGATACTTTGGAAGTTCAGATAGAAGAGACCACTGTGTTTTACAGTGAATGGGATTTGATTTTCAGGTTAAGGTGATCTGTAACAATACTTAATAATAGGTAGATGCTTCTTTCACTTATTTGAGACAGAGCCTGACTTGCCACACTTCACAGACTTGCCTGTTTGCCTGCTTGAACACTGTCACTTGTTGTGTTTGTAGCATAGGGGATGTGAATTTACTTCCCAGCAGAGAATTGAGTGCTTCATGTTATTTGTTCAATCATACCTGCTTAAATGTTGCTTAAAGCAGGCTTTTTTGGCTACCTGCCTTGTCTAACTTGCCCAAGAACAAAAATATGCAATGTGGTTTAATGTCCTGTATAATTAGTCTCATTATAGAAGTAACACCAAGAGAAACCTGGTCATAAACTTGAAAGCATGTTTGGGCAGAAGAATTTTCAGTATTGAGAATCTGCCAATACCATGAATTAATTACTATATAGATATAAAAATACATATTGTATAGAGAAGGAAATGAGCCTGTCTGAAGCAGACTTACTGGTCAAGTGAACATACAGCTTGCAGTGTGAAATACAAGGTTTGAGCAATTAAATGTTAGTGCAGTGTAATATCAAGTAGTACTAAATACTTGAGCTTTTTTGTGGTAATTATCCCCATTTCACATCCCCCACATCTATTAAAATGCTGACAGTTTACTGTCCTAGGGAACTGTGGTTTAGAATTTCAGACAGTCTAATGCCTTTTCATAAATCATAGCTAGGACAGTTAATGACTTGGACAGTTTTATGACGATAACTACTGTTTGCAAACCAGTTAATTCAGGGTTCAAAAAATTCCATTGTATTCTATCTTAGAGCTATGGTTATGGTTGCTTTTAGGGGAATGTAAGTTGAAAAATGTTTAATCTAAGCAGTTTAGCCATAACAGCTGTATTGGATGATGTTTTTTAATTAGAACAAGAAAAAAAAGTGAAAGGAGATGCTCCACAATTGTAAGGTCTTATCTCTTGTCTACTTTTAGTGAAAATACAAAATAGCTTTCTTGGAGATACAAAGGCAATTTTTGTAGTCCTCTCCTTCAGCTGCAGCCACTGTTGCTGTGGTTTGGATGTGCTGCTGTTTGCACTGTGCAGGGAGTTGCCATGTGCCTCGTTCTCCATGCTGCTCTTGCAAGCATTTGGTTTATGGTTTTGGCACTTAAAAAGCTTCATAGTGAAATACCCAAGATACAAGTGGCTGATGTTAACTACTACAAATAAAGGGTAATTTTATATGTCAAAACCAGCATTTCTGCACTGAAGATTTGCTGTTACCAAATCTCAGAAACTTTTCATGATTTCCAAAGGTCATGGTTGGGCCAAAAAGAACCAGGTTCTTCATTTATAATTAGAGGTGTTAAAGAAGCCTAAAACACAGATTAATCTTGCTCCATGCTGTACTGATCAGGAGGGACAGTTGTATGATTTGGAAGAGAGGCTGGGACAACCAAGTGAAGGAAAAATTAATATTTGGAGGGAAAAAATAAATTAATGGCTATCCTATATGAATAAAGAAGTAAAAAGACTGCTTCTGGCTGTCAAGTATAGCATTCCATATGCACTATCCTTAAAACTGTTAAGTTTTACAGGTAGAATTGAGCAGACTTCACAGAGACATAAATACTGCATCTTTTCATTTCCCTGGCTTGATTTTTCCCTGAAATGCTGTTGGACCATTTGTTTCCTGTTGTTTTTTTTTTTTTTTTCCTCAAGGTTTGTGGTCTAAAGTTGTGGAATTGTGGAGAAAAGTGCTTCAAGAAGGGAAAGGAAACACAGTAGTAGTGTACAAAAACTCTGAAGTATGCATTTCAGGTATCTCTGAAGTGGACGAGAAGTTGAAATAGATTTGTGTGTTTGCTACTGGAAGAACACATGTTGCAGTTACAAATTTTCTTCAAAGTTTAGAATGAATTCAGTGAGAATACTCTTCAGTTGAGCAGCAGTTAAGTTTGGTTAGTCAGTGGCTAAATGGCCAAATTAAGGAATTTGGGACAAATCATGGAAAAGACAACTTCCTTCAAAAAAAGCAGAGCAGTTGTAAAAAATATGATTCAGTCTGCAGAGGGATAGGACTGTGCAAAATACTTGCTGCACACATTTCAGTCACAAGTATTTAGACAAGCTTTGGTTTATGGGGCATCTCATAATTTCAAATTAACAGTTCTTTAGCTGGTGTTTTTCCTGAAGTCAAGAAAAACTGGTCAGTTTCTCGCACCATCATGATACTGGGAGCTCACTGGTTGTGTAGTAGTTCTTCTTTGGATGGCAGGGATATAAGTCAGGCTTGTGATCTGCAAGGAAGCATTGCAGCCTCCAGCTTTGTGGAGGCCAGAGTTACCTTTATGGTAACAACTTTTAACTGCTAATGCAAGTTTCAAAAGGTGTTTCTTTGCCTTTATAACATTAGTCCTCTCATAAATCTGAATTGCAAACTGCCTGAAGGGGAACTGATGTGTCTGTTTTCTTTGACAAAGGCGTGGTTTGCTATTTGCTTTTTTTCTGAAGTGCTTTGCATCATCTGAAGTTCTGCATGCTGACATTTAAAGATAAGGCAATGATAGGCAGCAAATTCTTCTGGCTAACTGGAGGCAAATGAATAGCTCTGGCCTTGCAAATAAGGAATTTGATGCTTCTTCCTCTTGGTTATAAATGAAGTGGATCATTTGAAGCATTTTGCTGCAGTTACCTCAACTGATCCATGCAAGTTGCTTGTCTCTCAGCTATGACTTTACTCTGCTGTAGAAGGTCAGCTCCATCTGCACGTGGCTGGCTGTGTAATGCCTCCATTTGGCCTGCTGCCTGGCTCTTGGCATTGTAATATAATGTCCCCTAACAATGGTGTTACCTCTTCTCCAAAAATGTGGCAATGCAGAGTATGTATATTCAATAACATTGTGCCACTGCAATGTGGTAATAGTGTGAAAGCTAATTTATTTTTTTCCCTTTCCCTAAGGGAGCAGTTGTAAGAGAAGTTTCTGAAACTAATAAAGATAGGGGAGCAAAATTTTCTTCTAGTGCTGCTGCAGAAAGTAGCAAAAACTGTGAAATCTGCTTGAGTTGCAGAGAATGTTCTGGTAGGTTTCAGTTGAGCCTCTGTTGCATCACTGCCAGTCAGAGAGTGAAGAGCATGGCCTAAATCTGTCCAGATCAGCACATCTTTTGCACAGACCCAGCATAGTTAAGCTTGCTGTTAACCCTAATTCAGGTAGACACACATGTAGATTGATTTCCATGCAGTACAGCTCACTCTCTTAACACTTTCTAGTTCCACTGCAGGTTCCAAGTGATGGTAGCAGGGCCAAGACTCTTTACAGTTCCCGTAAAAGACAGTGCAAATATCATCCATCAAGTTACCACATGCTTTTAATTAGCTATAGCAAAGGAGAGTAAGACACGTGTTACTTGAGGCACTCTGCTGGGGCAGGCTGCTTTCCCTTCAGCTGACCCATTACTACTTTGGGAATCAGTCCCTGAGGATACTGTAATTTATTTATCTTAAGATTCAAACACTGTTGTGATGAGAATTTCCTGTACTGCCTGTACAAAAATCCTTGCCTCTTCCCATGCTTTTACATAGAGTTTATATTTACACTGTTTGGGCAGTGTGCCAGTCTGCTGTGAAGTGCATGCATGCATGACTTCTACTGCCTTTGAGGATCAAGTTAACATTTTAGTTGATTTTTCTCTTAAGCAGCCACTCATCTGACTAATTTATTTTAAACCATAGCACTAGAGTCTGTATAGAACTGGTTTTGCACAAGGTCAGTGACCAAACGCTTGGGTTAGAGATGCTGTTTCACCTTGCTTCCAGGCTTTGGGTGCAGCTGGAACTGCACAAGGCGTTTGCTGCAGTCATATTAACAGTAGGAGGATGACTCCTCCTATTCAGGCCTGGCTGGCTGGACTTGGGCATGCTAAATTTCAAACTCAAAAATGCAAGTTGCTAACTTTTGCCTTTCAAGCAGTTGCAAATATGGGGAGACAAACCTAGGCAGCTTTCTTAGCAGACCTGTGACAATGCAGATGTAAAGAGAATTGCAGAGCATTTCTCTTTTCTTAATACTCTGCACTTTTTGCCTAAAACCATTCTCTGTCTTGCATATTTAAATATCTCAGGCATAAACACATGAGAGTACCTTTCAGATTGGCAGATCTGTATCAGGTCCATGTCAAGCTAGAATTGCTTCTCTTTTGTATATCTGAATATGGGTGTCATTAAACATACAGTTTTCGGAAAAATAGGACTTTGAAATTTAGCTAAGTGTTTTAAACATCAAAAAGTGAAATACTCTGACAAATATTCTACTGAATGGGATCAAATAAGGTAAAGTAGCAAATGCAATTAATTTTTTGATTGGAGCTCTTCAGTGTCTCTCATGAGACATTCTTCCTTCCATGTCATATCAATCTGTCACACTTGTGCTTTTTATGTGGGCTCCTGGCTTAGCTGGGTTAAATTAATTCTCAGCCTAAGAAACGTGGAATTTTATATTTTTGTGAAGATCTTTTCATGTGTCCTTGGAGGCACACATTTAATGGATAAATCATATTTGTCTTTGCATATAACCATGTTGCTGTGTAATGTGTTCACTGTTTTTAATACCTGTAAATGAAGCTGTGACTTTTGTATTGAACTTGATCCAGTTCCTTTCTTTTTCTTTTCTTCTTTTCTTTTGGCATCTTCAGTAACCACTTCTGCAGCTTGTGAGAAATTGGAAAGAGACAGGAATGAACTGCAAGTTGCTTATGAAGGGTATTTGCAGAAGTTAAACCAGAAACATAATGATGACTTAGCTGAGGTGGAGGAGAAGCTTAAACAGTTTTACACTGCAGAATGTGAGAAACTCCGAAGTATCTGCATTGAGGAAGCTGAAAAGTACAAAGCCCAACTCCAGGAGCAGGTTTGTAACACTCAAAGTAGAAAAGTTCTCTAGCAACTGCTTTCTGCTACAAATGAGCCTTCAGAGAATCCTGGGTTTTGCTAATAACAGTTATTTAATGTGAAATTCCACTTAATTGGAGCAATAAAAAATACTACCACACTAAGCTGTACAGATCTTAGGCTTATCTTTAAACGTGGTGGAGATTAGTTGTGTTCTGCCAGTTTAAGCTATTTCTAGAGCTTCATGGGATATTTGAGTCAGCTTGAGTTTTAAGATTTCTAGAAACACACTTGCCCTCTGACCTTGCTTTGCAACTCCATGTGTGTGCGAGATGCACACATTTTCCTGTTGGTAATGGTAAATTGTAAGGCATCATTCTCATTTATTTAGTCTTGTACATGGCTTAGCTTCTACTTTAGAGTCCTGCTAGACCATTTTAAATGTACTTGGCATAGTGCATGAAGCCATTGAAACAATGCTTTAAACAAGGGTTAAGTTGATGCATGTAAGGGGAGAAAAAATCATGTTGTCATATTGCAGGTGGACAATTTAAATACCACACATGAAAGCTTTAAGCTGGAACTTGAAAACAGACACTCAGAAAAAGTAGAGGAGCTGAAAAAGGAATATGAATCCTCTTTTTCAGGCAAGTATTTTGTATTTAAGTATGTATGCTATAGTACTGCTAGTCACGAACAAAAGTATTGGTTTTTATCATTGTGTCCACTTCACTGTTCTTTGTTCAATGTTTAAAAACATTGGTTGAATTCCTTCCATTGGAACTGACAATTTTACATACAGCAAAAACCATGATCCCATTGTAGTTGAATGAAACTTTATAAATAATTTGAGTGAAAGTGACTTTTTCTTGCAGTAGAAGACACCTGAATTGCCCTCAAAATCTCAAGTGACTGAATAATTCCTCCCACCCCCTAGTTCTGTAAGCAGCACCTCAAAACTGAAAATGAGGATGAGTAGGGTTGTGTGCCTTCCATAACAACATGGATATGTTAAGAAATATTATACACTGTGTACTGTCCACTGTGGCAGAGGTATTTTTCAGGGAGGGCGTGGTGACGGGCTCAGGTTTAAATGACATTGCATTTCATTGATTTAAGGGATGAATATTTCCATACTCCTTCCTTAAGTTTTCAGTGATACTTTTTTGTCTGGAAGACTGTTCATGCTTCTATTGCTGTCAAAGAGCAAACTCCTCTGCATGGCATCCAAAGTAGGAAAAGAAATGTTTTTGTAGAAGTTTGTGGAAGACACAATTTCAATTTTTATTGGGATGTTTCCTTCCATAAACTCAACTTTTGTCAGATGTGACCTGTGCTTAGTAAGTCCATTTGTTGCATGCAGATAAATGCTCCCAAAACTGACAGGCTGTCTGCTAATGAAATGGATATGTGAGGGGACAATCAGCAAATCTGAAGTGGGAATAAATCTGATACTTCATAAATGCTTTGCATCACTTAATGACAAATGTTCTGTGTTTCCATCAACTGTATCTATGCATATATTTGTAGGCTGGCTCTTCAGGCTGTTTCTTTTCAAAAAGAATTTTCATGTCTTATGTGGTATTAAAAATCTGCAAAAATGATTTGTTTTAGAGCTCAAGAGTACCCATGAATCTGAAAGGAAGTCGCTTGAAGATTCCTTTAAAGAGAAGCAGGAGTTGCTGGAGGTTTGTTAAGGGCTGGGTTCATTGCAACAGTTTAAAACTTGAAAAGCAGTTTAGATACGTGCACTGAATTCTTGGCCTAATGATACAATATATTTACATTTCAGAAAAAAATCGATGAACTAAAAAGTGAAAACAACTCTCTGAGTGAGAAGCTGAAATTAGAAGAGCAAAAACAAATAGCCAAAGAAAAAGCCAATCTTGTAAGTCTTGATCTTCCACAGTAATGTGGATAAATAGATCTTGCCTGGGTTTATTTTATTGCATAATGCACACAATTTGCAATGAAGCCTGATAGGGGTCCCATACATAATATTTTTTGGTAAATGGTTCATCTGCCAGAAGTTTTTCCCAAGTACTGTGATGCTGTGTATTAACTTTACCGTTATAATTCTATAAAGCTGTTGGATATCTAAGTCGGGGTGTAAATAATAGCCTAAGCTAAACTGAAGACCCATGTGTGTACAGGAGTTGCACACATAGCATTTTTCTGGACAGTCAGTAAGTGTTTTACCAGTGCTATGATCAGTGTGGGCTTACCTCACTTCTGCAAAGCTCATTTCTAATGCATTTATTCAAACATTGATTCTTACTTCTTGCTGATTTATCCTTCAAAATAGCTTTTATTTTGTCCTGCCTTTCCTCCCAAGGCTGCTGTTGCCTCTGATGCTCCGGGGATAGCAATGTGTTCTGAGAGAGGGTTTTTTTATGCACTGGGTGGCAGGGGGTTAGACACATGTTTAAACATGTTTATCTTTCTGGTTACCCAGAAGAAAGTGGAATACCAGTAGTATTGTTTATTCCACAAAGAAAAATTCCACGCTTAAAGACTCACTTAGGATGCCTCTAGTGGAAGTTGCCCTAGTTTTCACTGGAATTTGTTTTGTATTGTTTTCTTATTGCTTATTCTAGTGGCGGGACAGAGCTGCCACAAGAAGAATCTGCAACCACAATATGTTGCTGTGGCAGCAGGAGTTTGAGCTGTAATTCCACAGGCATTCTCAGATGTTGCCTAAATAAAAGGAGCAATAGTCAAGTGCCTTTACATAGCTGCAAATGTGCTTTGTGCTTTCCTGGCAGCATAAGATGCATGATAAGCTTGAGACTTCTCTTTGGAGAAGCACCAGTTTGACTCAGCATACTCTTCTGTACTAAGCACAAATTCTGCACTATCGGAATTCCCAATAGCCCTTTGAAGAGAGAGATGGATTTTCACCTCTCCGGTATCATTTAGATAGTGTTACTTGATATTTCCAGGTTTTTTGCTAAAATATTATGTAGGCCTTTCAGTCTTTCTATTTGGGTTTTATTTGCCTGTGTGTTCTCCTGAGTAGCTAATATGGGGGCTCAGACTTAACTTTAAAAACACATTTTAAGACCATTGGACTTGAGGGAAAGAAAATAAAGTGAATATTGAACATACTGTAACATTTAAACTTTTCAGGATTGCTTTTCTTGTTAGCTGCTAGATTCCATGTTAAAGTCACAAAACAGAAACAGATCGTCTGCTGCCTTCACTGAGGCAGCACAGCATGCTTCACCCTGGCACAGACTTCTCAGAAGAAGTTAAACAAGAACCACTACTGCAACAGGCCTTAAAAACAAGCAGGAGAATGAACTGTGTAGGTGATGGAGCCCCTATTACTTGTGTAGGTGATGGAGCCCCTGGACTTGACATGTGCTGGCCCTGTGCTTCTGGGACCACATCTCACAAGACTGCAGGCATTGCCCTCCTGTCCGAGGTTTCTGGTGTGGCAGTGAAGCTGTTACTCAGTGCAGTGCACCTGTGTTCTTACCCAAATGCGCTAAAACAAGTTTTGTTTGATTTTGAAGATAAACTTTGTTACACAACATGTTTAATCATTGATTGAGGTCAGCTCATGTTCCATTCTCATTATCTGGAAATGGACTCAGACTTGCTTTATTTTCCCTTTTTTTTGGCTGTGACTGCCTTGAAATGCAGACAATCTGTTTTACTCTGCAGTGTTTGAATAGTTTCTTACTCTGGAAAACAGGTCCTTGAGGCAACCACATCTGACCCTACTTCAGCCTCCTCCTGCTCTCCCTTCCACCTCCCAGAAAACAATACAAAAAGGAAAAATAAAAAAGTCCTAGCTTGCTATATTATAGATAAGTAACAGATGTGCACTAGTGGAAGATTTTAACATATAATTGCATTTTCAGGCTTCAGAAGAATGTAAAGCTGAAAACTTTCCATTTCTGCTTATGAGCCAGCTACTTTCAGACTCAAACCAGGGAAAATAAGCTACAGCCAAGTTCAGAACTTAAACTTCTCGTGCTTTTTTGAACTATTCCAGTGCCTGAAAACTCTTCAAATGTTTACTCTAATTATCTCTTGGGATGGGTTATGAGTAATATGAAATAAATTTTGGAACTCCTAGCCTTAAGGCCTTTGGGCACTCCTGCAAAACAAGTTTTGCTGTGACAGCATTCATGCCTTCCTTTGATTCACAGGGGTTTTTCATGTCTGTGCATTAAGTGTTTTCTGAACAACTTCTGATGAAGCAACTGCAACTGTCCACCTACCCTGAAGGACAAACAAAAAACAAGGAGAAAGTGATATCAGATCTTGTTACTTATTCTAGTGTTTGACTTGATTTCACTTAGAACAAGTAACTCGTTCCCGTAATTATTTCCTTGTTTTTTCTAAATGACAGAGAAACATCTAAATTATTCCTGAAATTCAGGGTACTAAGCAAACTCTCTGGCAATCTTTCAGAAAAACCCACAGATTATGTACCTGGAACAGGAGCTGGAAAGTTTGAAAGCAGTGCTGGAGATCAAGAATGAGAAACTCCATCAGCAGGATATAAAGCTAATGAAGATGGAAAAGCTGGTGAGCATTCCTTGGGGTCTGGCAGGCTGGGGCTGTGTCTCTTGACTTGTGTTCCTATAATGAACTTGGGCTGGATGGACTTACATGCAAGAATTAATAGTTTTTGTTTAAAAGGAAACAGGAATTCATGATGGGACATTTTCACATTGCAGGTACAGCTTTGGGATATATGTCAAGAGGCAAAAAAAAGACCCAATGCTCTAAATGACCTTTTAACATCTTAAGACAACTCCTGGTTTGCATAAAGTATTGCTATGTTAGTACAGATTATCTGGGAGCCTCTTCCCCTAAAGTCCTTACCTGCTTCATTGCTCAAGTGGTATGGAAGATAGATTGCAGTGTCAGGAAAACATTAGGAAGGAAATGATCATAATTTAACAAGGGATCAAATATGAAATGGAGTAAGTCTTGATTAACTTAGGCCAATCATTTTAGCTGTTAGGCTGCTTGTTAGCTGCGTGACTGTCTCCCTGACCTGTGTGTAAATCCCCATGAAAAGTCAGTTTCAGAGGCAGGACTTGTAATCACTTAGCTTGCTGTTAATTTGTGACAGGACGGGGTCCTTCTCCTGGGTGGGGCCTTTGAACACTGTTGTAATACTTGCTTAAGCAAGACTTTAATGAGGAAGTATAGAAAGAGGTTTGGATACAAAGGAACACATTGATGTCAGTTGTTCAGTATTGTGCAGCAGTGTATGTTACTCTAGTCTACAGTTACTAGCAAATTGCTAGCAAACCTTCATCTTTTCCAACAGTCATTGGCCACAGTGTAAAAGGCCTCGGACCATGCAACCACTTAATCAGTTTTTCCTTTTGTTTTTGATAACATCCTCCAGCAGTGATATGGAATCAGAAGAGCAATAGGGAAAGCTGTTTACTCAGGGGCACTTTTGAATTTGTGGTGTTATTTCTAGACAGTCTTCTGTCTAAAACTGCCCATCACTGGCAGAAATTACTGGAAATGTACTGGTTAACAGCAATCCTCCTTGTTAGCATCTAATCAGTAGAAGTGGCCAAGCGCCAGTGTTATGTAAGGATAAGGTAAATAGGATGTTTTTGTGTGTACTGTAACAAGCTCTGCAAACTCCAGATTGCCAACATCTCTGATAGCTCAGTCAGAATCTTGATGAGTGCACATATAGGTTTTATTTCAAATTGTGACCTTCTTTCCAAGGTGGAGAACAACACAATCTTAATGGATAAATTAAAGAAGGTTCAGCAAGAAAATGAAGAATTAAAAGCTCGGATGGACAAACACATGGAGCTTTCAAGGTGAAAAATATCTGTGGACATTTAGATGCCTTTAATCAGGGGGAAGGGGTTCCTGTGACAAGAAAGAAAACTCTGTTGAAGTATTAGTGAATGCAACTTTTTAGTACTCTGTGAACACATCCATTTCTTCCCCATTTGTATCTCTACAAATGTGCATTCCTTTGTACAGTTAATGAGCAGGAATATTTTGAAAGGGAATAAAGGTTTAGTATGTTCTTCAGTACTCCAGTATTTTAGGGAAGAAAAAGCAACTCAGAAATACCACCATAAAAAGATTGTCCTTTTTAAGTACTACTGGCTTGTAAGCTAGACTTAGGTCATACTTATAACCACTTCAGTGAGTGATTTGTCCTCAGTTTAGATTAGTGTGGTTTATTTAGCAGTAACAGTAATATTTAACATGAATAAAACACGTCTGAGCTTCTCCTAACCCTAATGGTTGCTTAAATGGATGGCCAGACTCTTCTGGTGTGAAGGAATCTGTAGCTTCTATGTTGAGCTGAGCCTGCAACAAGACCCAAAGGCTCCAGCACAGCCCTTTAAAAGCATGTGTTGTTTTAAGCCTCACTTTTCAGATGCTTTTTCTGGTCCTTAGGGATGTTTCTTACTGGGACTTTCTCCTGCTTTCTGCAAGCTACCAGTTTAAATATAGCTAGGATGACAACATGCTCAGTCCTCCTTTTAAAGCTGGAATTCAGTTGTGTGCCAAGCAAAGGCTTATGCACTTTCAGACCTTTCTTTAAGTTTTAATACTGCAACCTCCAAGTTGGGTTATGTGTTCTGATGTAAATCTTCCATTTGCAGGCAACTTTCCACAGAGCAAGCTGTTTTACAGGAGTCACTAGAGAAAGAATCAAAAGTAAACAAACGCCTGTCAATGGAAAATGAAGAACTTTTGTGGAAGTTGCACAATGGTGATCTATGCAGCCCAAGAAAACTGTCTCCCAGTTCTTCATCTGTGCCTCTACAGTCCCCAAGAAATTCTGGTAACTTCTCTAGTCCTGCAGTGTCACCAAGATGACATCTCTTGAGAGAAAGAGGGGGCTGCATTTCATTTCTGATCTGCAGAACCTTTCCTAACTTTAATCACAGGAGCAAGAGCTATATTAGCCGCCTATGACAACTAAACATAACTGGAAACTGTGTTGCAAAAACAGCGATAGGAGACTGTGAATATGGGAGTAAGACATTCACTCCTCCCAGAAAGACTTATGACCTCTATGGACATCGTTGCACAAAGCACTTATAGAGCAAGAAAGGACTTGTTTGTTGCCTTTTCACCTAACCATAAGAAGAAGCTCAGGGGCTTAGAGATAAAGATCACAACCTTTATAATATGTTCCTTATCACCGACACTTTTTTAAGGCTGTGTGTGAGCGTGTGCGTGTGCCGTGGATGGAGTGGGTGTAACACACTGTGCGTGTGTCTAATGCTGCCTTCTTTGCTGTGTACGTAATAAAGGATAAAAGCTGAAGACTATACATTGACATGTACTTCCTTCATACTGCTCTCAGTATGCATGCTTAACAGAGTACCATTGCCTGGGAATGAGGAGAAACTGCCACTGTAAGGTAATTTCCTTCATCATTCTGACTGGTAAAAAAATGCCATGAAGACCTCTGTCAACTGACTCATTAGTGTCTTGGCCAACCTGAGTATGCAACTTTGAATTAATTTTAAAAACAATATGAATTGCAGCCATATTTTGCATGGGTTTTTGGCTTCATGTCCATGCACAACTCTGCCATTTATTAGAACATTTTCTGCAGGGTGCAATGGATTTTGGATTTCAAGGCAACAGGGTTGTAGTCAGAACCACAGTAGCCCTCAAGGTCAGAAGTTCTGAGCTGAGTTGCAGGTTTAGAAGCCTAGACCTAGCATCTTACCTGCTGAAAAGGAAGCACTGATTTCCCCAAAATAGCACATCTGTTCCTGAGGATAAACAAGATGTAGATTTGAAAGCCAAAGAGAAATGCAATAATTGTAACTAGGTGCATTCTTTATTCAGTTCTCAAGAAGATTAAGTAATTTGTGAATTCCAGTGTAGCTGGTGACACACCTTGCCTTTTTAAGCATTTAGCATTAACTTTCCTCAGGGTTGGCTAAATTCACCTGAGGATGAGGTGATATCTGTGTATTTTATCTTGCTAATTCTGCCACACTTTCCCTCTTAGGCTGCAGGATATTGGTGTTTTGACAGTTCATAAGGTGAAAAATCCTGTTCAAGAGATTCTGTAGAGTAGGGGGAAAAGTTGTCCTGGCTGCTGGAACTGGAGGATGAGGGTGTCAGCATTTCTGGAAATATCACATGCTGAGTTTCGGCTTCAGCAGGGTAATTGGATAGCCTTGCTCCACCCTTGATCAGACCTGTTTAAGATGACTGCTCTGTACCTACTAAAACAGGTTCAGCTTCAGATTAGTCTTAGAAAATACTACTGATGCTTACAGTAGCTTAGGCTTCACAGTAGGGCCACGACATTGTTACACTGCTGGTTAGCTAATGCTGGGAGCTGGCTGAGTTTCCCTGTCTTTTTCAGTAGCTTGGGGACAGAATCAAGGGCATGGGAAAGCATTTTGGGAACTCAGCTGGAGAACCACTTCAAAGTATTTTACCTGAGACTTGCAAAATCTTGGCTAATAATGAGGAACATAGACATAAAACAACACTGTTAACAGTGCTCATACAGTAAGTAAATTTGTAATATATTTAAACTTGTGATTGACTGCTTCATCATTAAATTTACTTAAACCTCTCACAAAGTACAAGTTAAGGCTGCCATTTCTATGGAATATTATGCTTTCTTTTAATCCTTTCTAGGGCACTGTACATACCACTTATTAGTGGTGTCAGTACTTAAAATGTTTACTAGGAGGTTCAAATTTAACTATGAAAATCCTGTGTTGGCTACAACTTGGCTTTAAGTATGTCTCAGAACATTCTTACTTTCTACGGTCAAAGAGATTTGATTGCATGTATTTGAGCTGAATGAATGCTTTACAATAAATATTTTCTACCAACTGAAGGATTTTTCTTCTGCTTATATTAGTCAAAGGATCTTTAATCTAAAGAAGAACATTTTTCCATTTACTAGAAACTCTTGGTAGCACAGCAGAACAGCAATGGTGAAGCTTTGTGGCACAAATCATTAGTGTTCAGCTACTCCTTAGAAAATTTTCCCCTTGTTCCTCCACTTTGATATATGGGTAGAAGATACATGGATAGGGTAGGTACCTACCTGCCTGTGGGTAGGTAGAAGATACCTGGAGCTTGCTTGAGATTCTTCAGAACATTGTGCATGTGAGAAAAGCCCCAGTAAGAGGTTAGCAGTGTAACAGGTCCTGTCACAAGGACACTTACCTAGCCACCGGTAAAAACTTTATTACTTCAGTTGCAGTGTAATGCCTTGAATAAAACATGCAAGCAGAGTGCACACAAATGTTTGAAGGTTCAATATGGCATAACCCTTCCTGTAGCAAGAGCAGGGAAAGCTTTTCCAGGCTACCCTACAGAAAAGTAAGTATGGTATAGTAGATAATACAAAGATTGTTAATTTGCTGATAATTTACCTCCACAGTACAGGTGACTCTTCATGTCTAAACTGCTTGCAAGTAGACTCTTTATTGCTTTTATGAAGAAATGAAGACTGCTTGTACGTAGAAATCAGATTACAAAAATACCTGTTTAGTGTTTGTCCTGTTGGTCTCAGTGAATTAAATAATTCTACTAATCTGTAAATACTGTTTACATGTTTTTCCCTGTTTGAGTATTAGTATTTCAAGCTTTAACTTAAGTACCATGTGTTAGTAAAGACTTTGTTCAATCCAGTAAATTTTACATATTTTGGGTTTTTTTCTTTAGCATAAGGTTTCCTTCAGGAAAAACTAGAAACCTACTCATCATCATAAGCCAAAGGTCAAGCAATTGAACAAGTGATTTTCTTCAGATATTCAACTTTTCTCTCATTTCCAACTCTAATGATAGGTTTCAGATGAAGCTATGGTGACATTTAAAAGCTGTACCATATAGTTTGTTGCCATTCAGATTATTCATAGTATGGTTCACCTTCAATGCTTTTCTCTAAAGGTAATTGTATGAATTGCACTATTATAAAATTTACTAAATTAAAAAATTTGAGGTGAATCATTTCCTTGAGCTAACCAAAGTCTTGATGTTTCTCATTGCTAACACCAAAGACACTTCCATGTAAACTGGTGTCATGCAATTCATGCATGAAATTCCTTCTAGACAGTAACCAACCACTGATCTTGTCTGACAGCCAGGAATTATTTAGGGCTGAGCTGCAGCTAAAAAGGTCATCATAAAGTTGGGATAGCCACTAAACCCTGAAGAAAAAAATACCTTCTGACCACTGCTGCTGCCTTGCCTTAGAAGAGCAGTGACACAGGTATGGAAATGGAAATAACAGCACTGGCAGCTTTAGGCATGTAACTTTGACAAGTCACTTAAATTTTATTTCCCAAGCTTCATTCTCTTCCCCTGTCACTGTTCATTTAAGTGGAAATGTGCAATTAACTGCATCAATGTAACATCAGCTCTGCCCAAGAGGCCTTTGGTAAAATAAAAACTGTGTAAAATACATAGTAAAAGAATTCTCATAATTTTCAATTACAAGAATTATTTTCATGCTTGGTGGGAGGACAAGGACAGAAAGGATGGACAGGATGTGACACCTACCAAAACTCTTCCTTAAGGGCGCTGCTTCTGGATCAGTCTTGAGACCTGCATGTGATGGTTAGGGATAGCCATTACACCCCAGGGCAATACTCAAGCAATGGATTTACACCATCTTTTCCTCTCCTGCCAAACTGTCATCAAGGAAGTGACACCTCCACTGTGCTGTTGAACAAGGGTGGGCAGGTGACATGATCTCCCACTTTGCAGATACGTTGAGAAGGAAATTGTTGAATTAGAGGCTCAAATGCACTTTGAAATTCAAAAAGCTGGCATAACTCCTTTAGTTCAAAGGGAAAAACAGTGTTCTGAGGAATGAAAATGCTAAAAATGAATTAACACATTGCACCTCATCTAGAAGATCAAAGATTGTTAGTTTGGTCAGAATAAAAAAAAACCCACGTGATACAAGGACATTTTCCCCTAAAAAATACTAAAAAGACCCTTTTTAGGTATTACTGTGCTATTATATAACCTACTTAGTCCTTTGGATTACAGTGAAATGTTCCTGATACATTTTAACAGATTAACTTTGCCTCTTACACTTTCAAAGTTACTTCTACTGCATGCTGGTGTTTTTTTGTTTTTTTGTTTTTTTGGGGTTTTTTTGAGGTATCTTATTTTCAGAGGCCAGAGGTGAAAAAAGTTCCTGGGGATTGTTCTCCATGAGACCTGCATGGACCCATTTCAGGCTTTACCATGGGTATTTCTCTTATCAATTAAATTGGTTTAGGTTCCTGCATGCTGAAGAAAAAGCATTCAGCAAGCTTGTCTAATGTTTTCATTAGCTACACTACAATGAGATCATTGACTTTATTGGGAAGCTGCCATTTTTACATTAGCACTTAGAGCTGCCACTATTCCAAACAGTGCTGTACACATCTGCTCTAAGGTCTGAATTAGCTGGAGCACAGGGCTACCTTAGGCCTTCAGCAGAAGAAAGTTTTAGGAATTCCAGTCAAATGCAGGCTGAAACAGAGGGAAGTGTGTGACCAAGGGACCAGTTCCTGCTTTGCTTCCTTGTGTGTTCAAAATAAGCTGGTTTTCACTTGCCTTGTAAGTAACATGGCTTATATTAAATGTTTTTTTAATTTCACTACCAAGGAGTAGATTTGTATTTAAAGTTGTAGCCCACATAAAGTTGGTGCTTGAGACTAAGAAAAAAACCCAAACATGGCCAAAATGTCCAACAATGTTATTATCAAGTTCTTACCTTCTCCTCTGGCTAGCTCTTTCTTTCTACGGGTAACTGAACCAGGGGTGAGAGAAGCAGTGGCTTATTAATCCAGATATAGTTCTGTGTAAAGGAAAATATCTTTCCTTTTCTTCTAAGTAAATTAATATGATGAAGTTGAACTTGTTATTAACCTAAGAAGAAATTTTATTGTAAAACTGAACATTATTCTAATGTTTCTTTTTTGCTTTTTTTTGTTCTGTAAATGCTAATATATAAATAAATGCAAGCTTTACTTTTAGCAATCATAATTTGCTACCTAATTTACTAAACATAACACCAGACATCTAAAGAGGAGTGAAGTATTAAGAAAGCTACATATTGTAAGAGTGTAAGAATGCAACAACATAAGGAAAATTGAGCATACCCAACTACTTAAAAGTTTCTGGAGATATTAAATATATATCAAGGTCCTAGAGGGTATTAATCTTCACCAGGAGAGAAAACTTTGTGTTTATGTTTACACACATATGAAAATGGGCACACACACATTTATGTTTTCATAATGTTCAGAAATTTAATTATTCTTGCAAAATAAACAACTGCTATTGGCTAACTTTGTTACAAGGCTTTTTTAGTTTGCTTTTTTGTTGTTGTTGTTTTAAACATGTACAGTACTCTTAATGTTAAAATTGCACGTTCCACACAGCGGGTTGACCTCATGCAAGAGTCTGAGGAAAAGACCATATGCAAAGGAAAGCCCAAAGAGCACCTGTTTCTAAATATGCACACACCCTAGGCATGTTCAGACTTACACTTTAATGGTTCATTGTAGTTTCATTAACTCACAACTCGCTACTGCTGGACAGAGTTAACTCTGTTGTGGCCTGTCAAGCTACTCAACAAGAAATGCATTGACATATAAAAGAAACAGTGAGAGAAAAGCTGCATTTAAACATTTATAAAGAAAATCAATGGCTATAATGTCAAATAACATACAGGTTAGTCCACAACCAGAAGTCTCTTCTATCACTTCAGTTCAACTTTGGTAGTTACTGTTGTTTCTCCTTGTAGGTTCTGAGCTATACAAACATAGTTTCCCACATCTGTGTCTTCAAAATCCTCCACAAGAAGAACACTCTTTGAGATTCTTGTAGTATGGCCAATTCCTCTGTTTATCAATCTCCAGAAGTTTTGAATAATCACAGGCCTCCTGGACTGTTAACAAAACAAAAACAACCCACCCACATCAAATAGGTGATTTCACAAAGTGTATTTAGTGACACCACCCTATCACCTTGAAGCAGGAGGCTGGAGAGTAGGAGCCTCTATCCAAAAGTCAGCCCTAAGTGAGGGAACTGAAGGTGTCGGGCAGTGACAGCAACATTGCTGCATTACATACTGATGTACCAATAAGCTATGCCAAATAAGGATAATGCAATGGCTCTTCCACTCCAAGCACAGTTTCTGGGCTTGCCAAAGCTCTGCCTGGAGCCTGTGCATGGGCTCAGTTTTAGGCCACTTACTAAATCTGCATTTGGGTACCTGATCAAATAGGTGGGGTGTCCTGGGGGAGATGTCAAGATAAATGTGTGAGCTCATTTTCAGACTTCAAGCATGTCTCATAAAGAAAGCAGCAGTGGCATGAGGTAGCTGTCTGAGTTTTCATTATCTTTTAGCACAGTGAATAGCTGTAAGTCCCATGTTAAAAACTAATTCCTCCTCCAGTTTTAGAAAACACTACATCAGATAAGAGAGAAACAAACAGGAACAATTCTCAATAATCTCAATAATCTTCACATTTTGCTTTCCAAAATGTATTTGTAACTTTAAAGCCAAAAATACAAACCCCCATCATTTTTATATTAAAAAATGCTTTTTCATGGTTTTTGTCATTAGTGTTGTTTTGGGTTTTCGTTTGGTTTTTTTTGGTTTTGGTTTGGTTTGGATTTTTTTTGTTATTAAAAAAAAGGTGTTTTTTTAAAAAATTCTGTAAGGGAGTTCTCTAATGGACTGGTTTTGAGGTCACACTGCCTGGCACCTCAGGAGGTCACAAAATACT
Source organism: Serinus canaria (assembly GCF_022539315.1). NCBI lineage: Eukaryota > Metazoa > Chordata > Aves > Passeriformes > Fringillidae > Serinus > Serinus canaria. The sequence continues at coordinate 42,098,590 of NC_066317.1, forward strand.
GGATAAGAGAAATTGGCCCAATGATAGACTAAGGCAGTTGCTTTTCTTCCAAAATCCAGCAGCTGCTAGTCAGCACACTGGCTTCTGCTATACCAATAACTGGGATAAAAATGCAAGAGAGAGGTTTCTGTGTGGAAAACATCTTCCCTTGCCTCATGACATAGATGGATTAACCACTTACTAACATGAATGGTACAAGGCTTAAACTGGATGTAGCAATAGGATAAGTTAGACACTTATGCAGAGTCAAAGCTACGATCTCGCACTTGCAAATGATCAGTACAAAGGCAGCTCTCAGTCTTCCTGAAACTTAGGAATGAGTCACAGTGCAGTCAGTGAATGCCTAGGAAGTGGCAGGCCTTACCAGCTATAGAAAAAAAAAAAACTCATAAAAATTCTGGGCAGTTGTAAATGTAACAGAGAATCTTAAACCTTTAAAAGTAATTAAGCCACTTAGCAAAGCACTACCTCCTGTTCTAAGCCTGAAAATTAAGTGCTACCTACAATCAAGTAATACTGCAGACTTAATTCAAATCTAAGTTACTTCTTAAATACAGCAAGTGGAACATCCTTGACCCTACTGAAAGAGAAGGTAAAGGCTGTACAAAGTGGACCCTGTTTGCCTGGTTAGGCTCTTGCTAGTCTATTTTTCCTCAAACTGACTGCCTGCTTTGAAGCCTATTGCACGGAATCAGATTAAGGGTGGATCTGTATGCATTCACAGCAGGTGAATGAGCAAATGCAATTGTCAGGGAGTGGCAAGGGGAAACAAGGAAAAAAAAAACAACTGAGTGGAAAAAAAAAAGCAGAGGGAGAGGTTAGTGACTACAGAGATAAAAGGAGGGTCTCCACAATGCACCATACCTAGGGACAAGCAGGGACTCATGTGCTGCTTCTGCTCAGGAATTGGGCAGTAGGTGAGAGCCCAGCTGCTGGGTGGTCTGAGCTGGGACAAAACCATCCCTGAGCTCCCAGCACTGAAAGCAGCAGCATGAATGGAAACATCCAGTGAATCTTAGAACAATGTCAGTCCTTTTTCTTGCATAAAAGATCTCTATGATTAGCATCACTGATGGTCCTGTCTCTTCTCCTTCCACCCACCTTTTTTCTTTGCAGTATGGAACGCTCTCAATAAATGTTAAGTCTTCAACAAGCATGCAGTGCTTCTACTCTGACATTTACTTGATCCTTTTGTTGGAGCAGAAACCCAAACACAACTGTCCCCTCCCTATCCCCAGGCACAGCTGGAGCTGAGATGAGACAGTTTATCCTGGTGGATAAGCACAGAGGCAGGGCACAAGCCAAAGCCTCTCTCACCCCCCCGTAGGTGGGTGCAGTGAGAGGGTGTAGTCCCTCTGTTGAAAGCCCACGCTGCAGCTCTAGTATCCACAGCAAACAAGGGATATAACCTGCATGCTTTAGCTGTTTATATTCAATAAGAGCTAGAGAGGTATAAACATGCACATGCCAGCATGCATCAGGTGCAGTAAATCCACTGGGACCAACTGGGCCAATAACAGCCAGCAAACCAGGCTGGGGGCAGCCTGGGAAAGATGCAAAACTAGGGTGGACACTAATGATATACAGAGTTTGAAGGCCAAGCTGGGTCTAGAATGATTAAGAAATGAGCTCCGGTGAGGGTGGTTAGAGGGAAAAGAGAAGGGACCTTCAGTGATGCTGCTCAGATCCATCTTATTTTGTGCAGAAAAAGAGACCACAGATTCACACTGTGTTTCCTGCAGATTCTTTCAGATGAGGCTTGGCAGAAGCAGATTCTGCTTCAGGATATGGGCAAGCTTAAAAATTCTATGCTGGGATAATTCATGCACCCAACCCATGGAGAAAGAAGGGATATCAAATGCAGAGGCAGCAGTGGGCCTTGTGGCTTGCTCTAGAACAGCCTCCTGATGCCGGTGGGCTTTGACCCTGTCTGAGGCTTTGTATCTCTGGAATGGAAATCTGATGGAGGAGTGGGCTTTGCTGAATTTGATTTTTACTAACAGGGCACTCCAGCTTCATCCCTGTGCAACTTCTTAGGGAGACTGTCAGGGAAAGACAAAAGGGGATATGCTGCCTCCTCCTGCCAGCATGCCTGAACTGGCAAGAGCATTCAAAACACAGCCTTTGAGAAGGACAAACCATTTCAGGCAGGGCATTCACCTCTTACCTCTTGCCCTGGATACTGCCACCTGAAGCTCACATCCACATCTGGCTCCCCAAGGACTGTGCAGACAACATAAACTCTGTCACCGAGTCCGGCTCTACTGGATGACACCGCAATTGTGGTTGAGGGTGGGCCCTTGGGTACTGAGACAGTGTTTAGAAACAAAAAATTAGCTGCTAAAGTTAAATACACTGATAAAATTGAGAGTCAGTTTTTGACTCGGTTTGCTTAATGCAACAGGTGTTTTACACCTGCAGCTTTCCCCTCTAAACTAGGAAACTTGCTGGAATTTAAACCCGATAAATGTTTTATCGCATTTACTTTTGATCAAGATTTTAAAACTCTCATTACATTACTTATTTCACTTTCTAAAAATTATTTTCTTAGTGTCAGCAGAAGAGTCAATTTAAGCACAGAGAAAATTGCACTTTACCTTCCACATATAGTAGGTGATATTTGATGGAAATCTGAGGTGCTCCCTGTGACTCTGCTTTGCAGTAGACAATACCTTTATGATCAGAAGTAGGGTGCTGGAAGACAAAACCCTGCTTTGCATCATAAATAATATCAGTTCCATCTGTTTCAATCTCTTCTGCTGGAAATTCCCTGTGAAGAGTCACTTTTGCTGAAGGAGTAGTAACACGGCATGGGATGACTGCAGGTTTATCTGGGTTCAGGTAGACAATCTCAAAATAACTGGGAGTAGGTACAAAAAGTTCCTCTTTGTCTGTGCAGAAGAGTTGACATAATTACAGCTACAATTACATCTTGGTTTAACAGAAAGAAAAGTACATTTGACAAGAGAAAATAGCTGCTAGCAACATTTAAAATAAAAAGCTTTGGCTTAATTTTAATATGCACATACAAAAGAAAAAAGAGCATTGCTTGCATTAAAAAACATTAAACTGAAAATAAAAATGAAGTATCTTAAGAAAATCTTTGGACTGTCTTTTAGTAAGCTTCCAAATACTTTTCTGGATGCCATCACCACCGGTAAGATAAGGACTATTAGAAAAAGATACATTTTGAAGCTACAGACTTTTTACACCTGTGCTTTTAGGCAAACTGTTTGATTTACTGTCCTAAGTAGAAGAAATATTTAGTGCCCTCAGAATCACAGTTAAGGAGTATTTCCATAATTGGCATGCTTCTTGGAAACCTAAATCTGAAATTCCTCTTTCTAGCATGAGCATTTACATAATAATTTGACTGAAAAGTTTATTCCAGCCTTTCTAAGGAATGTATCCTAAAAACATTAAGCTCTTCTTTCTCATGGTCCAATTTAACTCCAAAATCTATTGCAAACAATCCTATCTTAACATTTTGTACTAAAACATTTTCTAGCCACAAATACTTTAGCTCTAATGAGGCATCAAAGGTTGTTTCACTATTCAGAATGCTTTCCAGAAGACAAAATGAACCATTTGATTTCAGCTCTATTGTACCAAGCAGCAATAAACTGTGCACAGGCTCTGGGGGACATCACGTACACTTGAAGAGTGTCTTGCCTCTCAACATGCTATAATGACTCCTCAGTGATACTGTGGCCTTATCGAGTTTTTTAAGGTAGTGCAAGTAACTGGAATGAAGTGGCAGTGGGGGAGTCTATGGGGCCATCTGAATACCATGACAAAATGAATCTTCTGCACATATTTATTTTCTTTATCAAGACACATTTTCAAGAATTCAAACATTTTTTATTACTTTTGTAGAAAATCCTCAGAAAGTGTGTTATAAGGTATGTACTTTTCATTGCATTATCCATTACTTTGGGTATTTTGCATAATCTGATGGAAAATGGACTCAAAAAAAAAATCACACTAAGCAAGTAATTTTCTGCTCACCAGCAGAATCTTCATTAACATCCACTAAAAATAGATGAAAACTGTGTCAGTAAAATCATGACAATGAAAACACTGATGTAAGCTTTATTCCTGTCTTACCAGCAAATATATTTCCATTCATAATCCCCCAGTGAGTTAATTACCTGTGAAAAAGATGTATGTTGACCCTGTTTTAGTCTCATCCTTCCTGCATTTGTTACCATTGCACAGCTGAAGCCAGCAGCTGTATTCACCTGTGTCTGCTGCAGTGGAGTTTGCAAGGATCAGCTGACTGTACCTGTCAAGCTGCTTTATGCTGTGGAGAAACAAAAACAAAAGGCAAGGACAAGCACAGATGTATTTCCCTGTATATTTCTGTCAGCTCATTTCCACTTTTGATTTTTTTATTCCTTCTCTGCAACTGACCACTTCTCACTTTCAGAGCTCTGTTGCAACTTCCCCTTTTGCTCCAGCAGAGACTGTTTACAGGAGCAGTTTTCTTGATTTTAACTACAAACAAGAGCTTGCAAGCTTTTCTCGTGTACAGTTCATTCCTGGACTCCTTCAAGTCTCCATTTTGAAACTGGGCTGTGATTGTTCTAGGCCATATGTTCATCTATGTTTTAGCCTCGTTTGTCCATGCATAGCCCTTTCCTTCATTCTACACATCAACCCACATGCATCTCAGTCCTTTTTCAACACTGTAACACTGCTTCAATAAAATCTAACAAAGATAATTGACAAGTAGTTAGTAGCAGGTATTCTACTAAGAGTTTGTTTAATAACTTCTGCCTTCTTTCAGTGTGAATGCTTTACCAATTTTTAACACACCAGTACAAGTTTCCACTTGCAAAGAGCTGCCACCTCAGCTTGGATTTGTCCTGCAAACTAAGTCATTTTGCATCACCTACTCCTGTGGTCTAAGTCGCCCCACTGGAGTTTCCTCCACATCCTTTGGCTATTTTAGAGCATGACCCTGAGAACTGCTGGAGGTGTACTGGCAGGGCCATCTCGTAACTAAACAAGAGATTGAAAGCACACAAAATGCACACCTCAAACAGAGATAACTGAGAACTGCCTTTTCCACTAAGCCCTCAGACACCTTTAGATCCAGACCAACACAGACACACATGGATCCACCACAGGGCAGTTTTGAGGCCTGCCTCAATAAACAGGCAATTCCTATCCACTAATGCACTTGTTCTGCACAACCTTGTCTGATTCCATTTTTCAGAATCGTGTAATTATGGTGCAGCAGCCTTTCCATTTTTAATATATGCACTACCTTACATTATAAACTATCTTCAGTTTTTGGATAACTTTTGAGAGATTCCTATCTGTGCAAGAGAACATGCTGTGTATCATACCCAAAAGGAAGAAAAGATAAACCCAAAACATGTCCTAGTCTGTATTATTACTATTTAGTTTCACAATTCACATTTCACAGGCCATATGACAACCTCTGAATAAAATGTTCTCCAAAGATCAAGTAATAAATGCCTACAATACAGAGAAACCATTTTGCCAGAACTCTTTTGCCTCCAATCATTAATGCAGATACTGAGCTATAGCTTGAAATCCCAACAGATAGCAAAATAAGGTCAGAGTTAATTAATAATTGTACAGTGTGTTCTTAACTGTGAACAAGCTATTCAGTAATAACCTAGCAAGGTAGTCATCCACAAACATGTAATAACAAAACCTGGCATCTGAGAGTGCAGATGTTGAAACTTGAGACATGACCACATTAAGCAGACAAAACAGGCCATATAAAATAAAGTAGAAATGGTAAATCCTGCAGCTGACCAATATTTCCAGGGTAACTCATCATTTCATTAGTATTTCATTAGTATCTTAGATGCTGGGAAATCTGACCCAGAAGCCAAAACTTTGCTGTATTTTAGATTTCACAAAGTAAAAATGTTTTATACACAAACATTACCAGACTGTTTAAAGAAACTAGAAACATAGCCCAAAATCTTATTCCATACATTCATTTTATTAAACTTTAGTTAAAGTTCAGAATATTTTTTGCCAGAAAGCCATGCCACATTTAGAAGCTAAAATATATATTTATATAAAAAGTATCTATAAAGACAGTGTACATAGCATCACACAAAGAGCATCTACCCTTATTTGAGATAAGCTCTCTTTTGTCAGTATGAATGCAGCTACTATTCTCAAGTAGCTGCATTCATACTGACAAAAGAGAGCTTATCTCAAATACACACTCACTAGGACAGAAACATAACATCTTGCTGTTTTACACAAGACAAAAATCCTTAGCTTTTAAACTTCAAAGCATAAGCAGCAAATCAAATTCAGTTATACACATGAGCACAACTGACATCCCACTAAGCCTGTGGGATGCATTCACTGCATTCAGTGAAAGCAGTCTAATTTCAGTGTAATTCTGGCCCCCACCACACCCAGTTTCCTCAAGATTTGTGGGAGTGCTCCTGTCCAGACACCTTCCTCTCACAGGAATGTACATGTGATGCATGCCCAGCTGTTTGCCCCAGTTCTTCCATCAGAGCAGCCCCATTTTGTGTCACTTTACTTATCAGATGAAGTCAAATGCAGCTGGTCTTCAGCAGGGGAAACCCATGCTCCAACCAGGCAGCACAGAGACTGTGTGAAGTCAGAGCAGCTTTCTGCTATAAAGCTTTAGTAAAGGGAAAATCCAACGGCCCTTATTTTTATCCCTCTCTTATGTTGTTGATCCAGTTTCTGGGTGAGCCTCCACTCACAGTCTTACAAAACAGCATTCCAGCCCTTCCATACTGGGGGTGCAAGAGCAACCTTTGTTAACAACACCATTGTTTTTGGCCAGTTCAGCCAGCACACAAAATTTTCAGACAAAAAGTATGAAAGTGGTGCACAATGCAAGAGAGCATTACAGCTAACAGGCTAGTTCTGAAGTTCTGCTGCAAACTTGCATGTGTCCTCAAGCTGGGAATCATGTTTGCATGATTTGAGCTTTCTCTCAGAGTTGCATGGCACACTACAGTTGTATGGCACACTCTACATCTAAGTAAATTGTTTCAGTGTGTACTGTTGTGTGCTCCAGTTAGAGCAGTGGAAAGGCTGAATTTCTGCTCCATCTCAGCAAAAAGCAGCCAAAGAGTCCTCCTCCTCCTCCTTTCACTCAGCATCTCTCACTCCCTCAGATATGATAATTATAGCACATGTAACAGCTCCAGACCCATTAAAACCGAGACTCTCTAGTACAGCAAGTAAAATATTTTATTTACCAGGTTGTAGAGTACACCTACAAGGACAAATTCAATGAAAGCATAGCCACTAATACTACAGAATAGCTTTTCTAATGAAAAATCTTCCTCTTTAGAAAAGGCATATTGTCCCCCAGATTGCTGTATTCTCCTTACCATATGGGTGAGTTAAAAATGTGGTAAGCATAGCATGGAGGCAAAACATCTGGGTTTTATCCCTACTTCTTTTTGCAACCACCCACAGAAAATACATGACATTGATGCTAATTTAACTAGTTGCAAGCCAAAATGCCAGAGTAGTCGAATTTGCACATGCCTTCTATTATTTAAGGGAAAAGTAAAGTACTGGTGCCTGAGCATCTGTTGCTATGAACAGAAGATTGTAGTCATTAGTCCCCAGCAACTGCAGGGATCTCATCACCAGTGTCTCTCCTCCTTTTCACTTTTCCTCTGGCACACCAACCCATTCCTTCATTTTCCATGACCTCTTTTTGGCCCCATCACATCCCCCTGCTGCTGACATCAATTCTGGGTTGCACCAGTGCCCCAAGTCCAGCAAGACCCTCATGGAAATCTAAGGTAAAAAAGGCCCAGCCCAGTTAATTAGCTGGGGTTTTGCCCCACATCTCACTAACTGGTAATGAAGGGATTATGTCATACTTGGTCTTTAAGTACTCAAAAAATGTTAGGACATACATCTAACCTAGATGATTAAACAATTTCTGCTGTAGGTTATTATTTGCTAATAAGTTTTCTGAATCTCTTCCCTCTGCCCTATACTCATCATTTTGTTTTAAAATAATGAAGATAATGTATTAATAATTTTTTTTAATTGCCAATTGCAGTTGATGCTTGGTGCATGGTCTTGCTTATTCCATGAGGAAGATCTAAGCTCCTCTTGAAAGGTCATAGCTTTACTGACCTTTTCTGGGGCCAGCTCTCTTACGAACGCTGCCAAGTGACCTAAGTAACATGGTACATTTATGGTACTTCCAGTCAAAATCCATCAATCCTTTCTGAAACCACAGAACACAAATTTCAAATTTCACATTCTCTAGAGCAGATTTTGTTTCACAGGCACCTATTAGCACTACAGCAAAGATCTTGAGATAATTAGCAAAGCCATGCTAAAAACATGATGAAAATGTAACTGCACAGAATTCTGTGGTCAATGTCTCCATAAATTATTACTATTCAGTGACTCTGAAATCTGCTTCTAATCTATGTTTTCAATTTCTCTAGTTAATTTTAAGATATTCTGCTTGCATTCAAAACTGATTATTTAGTAAAACACAGCCTTACTGCTTTAACAACTTATTTCAAAAGCAATGACCATTATATTTCAATACAGATCCTTAAGTATATGCCTTACATACTTCTAAAAGAAAATAAATACTTAGGCAAGTTACATCTACCAAGTCAAAATATTTTATAGCACTTATTTTATGTGGCACAACTAACTTTTGTTGTATGGCTAAACTACCACCATTAACTTGACTGAGTACAGAAATGTAAATTGCTGAAGCAACAGGATCCCAAACTACTTCAAACTGGAAACCAGAAAATTACACAATCATGACATAAATATCTTTTTTCTGTTTTCCCAAACTATCTCAATTTCTTGTATTTTGTCCCACATGCATCAACAGAGAACACTTAATTCTGCATGAGAGGAACAGACAGTCAAATAACCAATTAGGAAGCATTCAGATTCCTCTCCAAAAACCCTGAATACTCACCCTGTCTTCTTCAGTGCCAGATTCTGACACTCAGATGGCATGGCCTGAAGGTCTACAGGACCAAACCATGTCAGCAACCTATTTTCAAATGCACAAAACACTAAGATAGACTTGAGAACGACGACCACCACCACCATGCACATTCCCTGCTGGTTTGCTCATCCAGCTCTGGCTTGCTGGGGGGCCAGGTCTGTACTGCAGCTAATAAACGCCACCTGCTGAAGGAAACCTGGATAGAACAGTATTCCTTGCAAAAGAATAAGCAGTAGCAGGTTAAAGAGGCCTTTTGGCAGATATTGCTGCGATAAGCTCACAGCAGGAAGCAGCTTGCTGCTGTAACTTACTGTGGCAGAAGCTTTGCACTCAGCTCAGTCCTTAGGCGCCTCCGCCAACAAGGGACAAGCAAATAATGGCACAGAGAACTGGCTCATGAATTACAGGAGGATGTGCTAGAGATCACAGTGGGTAACTGCCATTCATCAACACTCCCCTTGGGAAAGAGAAGTGGAAAGAAGAAGAATATATCTGAAAAACTAATTAACTGGGAGTGACTTTAAGGTAACATCACATCTGTAAATAATGTACTAATAATGAACACTGAGATTCAGATAATCTGAGTTACTTAGAGAGAGCATATACACTTATACTTAATTTAGGAACAACAGGACAAGAGCAGCTGACAAATCTTGACTTATACCTCTGTGCCCCTCTCACCCAATAATCCAAGAAAATCTCCTAACTGTTCTTTCTTTGGGTATCACTCACAGTGTTTCACAGTCTCCATAAAACAGCCAGTGAAAACTAACACTTCTCAGAGCAATAAAATGCCTGTGGAAGACATCCTTGAGCTCCTTATATGCCCCTCCTCTTTCTAATACAGAACTAAATTACTACATTTAATCTACATTTAGCTACATGTACTACCCTGAAAAACCAGGAGGACCTGGTTGGAGAGTCTCAGAAAAGATGTTCAGAGCAACTGGACACTCAGATGGTGGGGCAGTCAGTCCCTCTTCCTGCTCTAGCAAATCTTTCTGTGATTTTCATTAAGATGTCACAAGATGAAAAGAAAAGCTTTCCTTGATTTAAAGTGACAACCCTCAGCATTAAACTCTGATGCAACACAAGCCCTGCAATTTTGTTTTGCATGCAAAAGCAACTCTGACTGAACCCCTACTCTCACTTGCTCCTGAAAGCTGGTATATTTTTTGCTAGTTAAAAAATGCGGGTTGAGTCTCTTCAGGAAATTAACCTTCCTACCTCACATGGTAGCCACATTAGAAACCAGTACAGCCCAACACAAGCAAATCTCTGCAGAGCAACAGAGTTGGTAGTGAGCAACTGAGATCCACACACACATTTTGAAGTTTTACTTTGGACCAACACTAACACGGTTCCCTGTTTGAGGCCAGAGCACAATGGTGAACATCATCTTCATTTTAGTTTCCTCTGAAGGAAACAGTTCACATGCTGTAAGACTATCCCACAGTGCACAAGGAAGTAACTGGGGATGACTAAAAGCTGTTCCTTCTCTTTGCGGACACTGAAAACTATTAGAGAGAACATTGTGATTGTAAAAATGTAAACAAACAAACAAAAACACCAGTGGTGTTAAACACAGTAAGAGAAAAAAAGTTCTGTATTTTTCCTGCAAAAAAATGAAAACATAGCTCACCTGAGTCTGGAGTCTTTAAAGGTGTCTAAATAAGAAGGATAGTTCCAAGTAACATTACTCCCCTTACATCGCAGCTCTATGCTTTGTCCTGCAGCCAGGCTTAAGGTGGCAGCTGCTTTTTGGAAATGACCTTTATCCATCACCTGTGTCAGTATGGACTGGGACTTCAAAGAGGAGTCCACAGACTCCCTCTCCTTCATTTTGGGATTCTTGGGTTTCACTTTCTTGTTAACAGGCCTAATTTTGTTTTCTCCAGGTTCTTTGGGACGCTTACTCTTCGCAGGCTGTCCAATAACTGGTAAAATAAAGAAAAGAAGGCAATGCTACTGATTAGAAAAAGTTTATATAGTCGTTTGGGGAAAAAAAAAAATCTTATCATCCCAGAGAATGAATAACTGAAGTTTTGTTCTTCCTAGAAAAGATGCATAGAACTTAGCAAGAGTTAACTTCCTTAAGTTTTTGAAGTCTGCCATGACCCATTTTCCCGGGGAAAAAGGAAAAAAAAAAAAAAAAAAAGAGAGCTTTCAAGAACATGTGGAAAATTTACTCTTACATAAATAGAGAAATATGCAAGGTATGAAAACTTTACAATTGGTAAGGGAAAGAAATACAGCACTTCTATCTGCAGCCACTTTTGTCATTTCCACCTCCTGGCGTTGCCAAGCAGCATTCAATGCAACACAAGCTCTCCACATCCATGCCACAGCACCATCACTTCTGCATGAGCTCTTCATACACCACACTTCCATAAGGGACACATGAAGAACTCACAAGTGTAGAACTTCATGACAATTTATAAAATGCTAATAGTGATGCAGGTTTCTTAGTTTACAGTAATTACTGAAATGCAAGTGATACTTCAGTCACTTGAAGGTGACTTACTTAAGTTGTCACTTCCCTATAAGAGCCATTTATTTTGACAGTCCAGAGGAAGACAGAATCTTATTTAGAGACAAACAATAAGAGATTTTATTACCTCCTAGAGACAACAAGGACGCCTAGTTGCCTTAACAAACAAAGGAAGCAGAAAGAAAAGGTGAGGTGTCTCAAATATTTAAAAATAAAAACAAACAAAAAATTCCCACTTTAACTGACATCAGGAAGCACAGTCCTTCTGTGAGACAAGCCTAAAACTACTTTTGCCAGACACCAGAAATACCACTAACTGCACCCAACAGCTAATTCTTGTTTTCCACATGGAAACGCTGAGGTATTTCATTGTACAGGCTCCCTCTGGAATGAAAAACTCAGCATATTCATATATTCAGCATAATTAAAACTGTTACAGGCTGCCAGTATGAACAGCAGGACTTCCAGATTCCTGCTGCTGATGGCTCCTGTGACACTCTTCAAACCCCAGCTGGACACCTTGCACTGCATCAGCTTTGACTTTTCCAAGTCCAGGCTGATCTACAACACATTTATTTTAAACAACACAGTGCCTTGTGAGCACAAATTTAAAAACCAGGAATTTGTAGCATTTTTTCTTTACATTACATTAGAAAGTCTACTGTGGGCCAGGCCAAAATTATTTGCACTGACACCACCTAGTGTTAGATGACAATCAGGGAATAGGGTAACCATCTCTGCTCCTTTGATACTACTCTCCTAAACTTCCAAGAACCTTTAGCTCAAGGGGGTCTGTGAACCACAGTTGTCACCATTTTATTGTGCTTGGCTGGTTTTAGGTTTGGGGATTTTTTTGTATTTTTCCTTATAATATTGTCCTTGGATGTTTTCCTTCATTGATTTGTCTGGTCAATTTTGAAAATTACACAAATTACATATAAATACCAGATGCCTTCTAGTTTTCGTATTAAATAAATAAATATCCATGTTTCTCCAAAACCATTCTAACACATATACTTTTACAAAACTTGAGCGTTTTTGACTAATTTTCTTTCCAGACTGACAAGTCTTACTCCAATTGTTCCTGTAAAGAATATGTATCTTACAACAGTTCAGCTACAACACATTTGGGTGATGGCAAGAACATAAAAGCAGACTCTATAGCACGTTCAAGGTATGCTCAGATCTAGTTGTACATATTAATGGTGTCTTCTTTCCTGTCTAAACAGCTCATTACTTTTCAAGACAGCAATAATAGGAGCAGACTTTTTTTAAAATAATCAAGTGTAATTCCAAGTCCACTTTCCTAAGTAGGAACTATTGGTTAAAAATTCATAAGTAGAAACCCATCAAGGCATACATGAAGTTAGAACAGTTTGTGTTATTTACCATCCACCAACATGAAATCTGAAGTCCTATTTTCCCTGCCCAGTCTTTCAAAATTGAGATAATTCTGCAACTCTTTACTGACAGTTTCCTTTCTTTTAACAGATACTTAAACATGCTGAAAAGTATGTGCCTTATAAGATCCCTGTTAAATTCAGCTGGTTAAAAGCAATTCTATCCATATGGCAAAAAGTCTAATTCATACTCTTTATACTCTTTATTTCCTATTAGTTATTTCATGAGAGGTCTTCTCTTGTCTTACAGCACATTGGTTCCCAAGGAATTTTTTACAACAGGCTTAATAAAAGCCTTTGGGAATCCAACTACATCAACCAACTCATCCATGGCCACACTCTTAGAAAAAGTCTTCAGAAAACCTCAGCAGATCTGAAGAACAAAACTTCTAAAGAAAAAAAAAAAAAAAAAAGAAAGAAAAAAAAAAAGAGAAAGACAGTAAAGACAGTCATACCAAAGCCATACTGACTTTTCAGTAATTCATGAGCTCAGTTTCAGTTTACAATACAGACATCTGGCTTTGTGCCTCTACATCCTCCAAATATTGTAAAATACTGGGATATTCCATTTCCCTGGAAAGGTATAGTTATATGACATGATATAGTGATATGCAGTGATAGCACAATCAATTCAGTAGGAAAAGACCACTGAGATCACTGAGTCCAACTTTTGACCAAAACCCACAATGTCAATTAGGCCATGGCACTATGTGCCATCCAGTCCTTCCTTAAACACCTTCAGGGACAGTGATCCCACCACCTCCACTGGCAGTTCATCCCAATGTCTAATCACACCTACTGTGAAGAAATTCCTCCTAACGTCCAACCTGAACCTTCCTTGGCACAGCCTGAGGCTCTGTACTCTTGTCCTCTCGCTGCCTGGGAGAACAGGCCAAACCCCACCTTGCTACCACCTTCTTTCAGGTAGTTGTAGAGAGTGATAAAGTCATCACTGAGCCCCCCTTTCCCCAGACTAAGCAACCCCAGCTCCCTCAGCCACTCCTCACAGAACTTACCCTCTCAGACCCTTCATCAGCTTCACTGCCCTTCTCTGGAAAGAGACAAGCTATGCATCTGGGTTAAGACTTCACCAATTTCAGATTCAAATTTCTTTTACACCTCAGGTGTATATCATAATATCTTGGCACTTAAACAGTTTCTGTTGCTAATTTTCTCTCTCACTGATTCTTCTGGCATGTTAATGAGATGTCCTCTAATGATTCTCCCCATAGAGAAAAATTCTATTTCAGAATCTGCTCTTACAGTGCTTCGTAGGATACTGCACTCTAATTTTCTTCCATGCTTATCATGTCACATTTGTCATTAAAACCTCTCTAAGCATGTCCATAGTGAACACGGGTGTACACAGATAAAAGTTTAAATTTCACTTTCTATAGATGCTCTTTCTTATCCCCCATTCCAACCAGTCATGAAAATTCTGCAGCCATGTCTCCCTGCCCCACCAGGGTACATCAGAAGAAGAAAAAGGATTTATGGCTGGTTTTATCCTTTTGTAAGCCATTTCTCAAGCTCTTTTGATCTGCTTTATTCCGGTTTTTATATTTAACCCACATGTGAGTTAAGGCGCCTCCTCCTCTTATGTAATTCCCCCTTCCAAAATTAAACATATCAGTGGTTTCTTTGTCTTTTATTATTCCTGAAAGAATATTAGAACTACAGTCAGGCCATTCCACAACAACATCTGAATCCAATTATTTGAGTACTGCTCCAGAGCAAGTCAAGAATTGCTGCTCTTCTGAGGGGCTCTCTGAACAGCAGCTCTAAGTCATTATTTGTGACCATCTAAACAATTGCATTCTGCACCACACCTCGATGTGTGTGACCCAGCCCAAGTGAGGGGAAGTTATTCTTCCTTTTGCTTTTTTTATGCAGTCCTTGTGCCCCTCTGATTTTCTTTAGCAGAGCAGTCACTACACATTGGGTGCTCAGTTACCAGGTTGGTTCTTCTCCACAGGGCCGGTATTTCAGCCCCGATGACTTTTACCATCAAAACCCAGATTTAACAGAGAAGTTTTCTTCAACACATACTGCCACGTCTCTTAAGCTATTCCATCTTAGTGGAATTCCAACAGACTACTGTGCCACAGTACTGGGAGGTTCCACTGACAGGCCCCATAAGCCTTTTGAATAAGCATTCCCATTTCAAATTGGCCATTCCACTTCCTTGTTGAACTTTCCAGGTTACTCTGTAGCAGCACACAAGCTTTGGTTCAGCCATCTTTTTTCTTTTTTTTTTTTCCCCCCATAAACCCTACTGAAATTTGTTCAAACTACTCTTTGACATTTCCACTACTTTTTGCCAGCCTCGATCCTGACATTATTTCTAAGGCACATGAACCCTAAAACCTCATTCCTAGGAAATGCTTTATCCCATACTGTGTGCTCTGCCACACCTGAGACTCTGCCTTTAAGAAACTGTTAAAGACTCCCCTATGAAAGCTTTTCAATTTTAAGTGCCAGAAGCCTGGTTTTGATTTTCTCAAGATTAAGTTTTTCCTCTCCACACAAGCTCCCTCTGTTTCATGTTTCTGCAGTTCAGCCCATCTGAATACTTTCCTCCTACACCACACTCCCAGCTGCTCAGTGAGAGCCTTGTCTGCCTGACCTTGTACTTCCCTGTAGGTGACAGTAGGGGCATTTCGGGAAACACATCAGATGAGCTTTTATCTTCCTACACAGAAAATCTGGTTCTGCCTCTGTTGCACCTCTCTAAGAGGTAAGTTTGCAAGAAAGCTGTGGCCATGCTCCCTCCCAACCCTCCCTTTTAAGTCTTTCCAGATATCTATTGACCACTTCTAGCACCACTTCTGCACCTCACAATCCTGTCTTCTGTCTTAGCTGAAGTCTTTTTATGCCAGGTAACAAAATTTACTGCTACAGTATCACCCAAGTGAGCCCTCACTGTTTCAATAACATTGCACTGCCTAATGTTGCACTGCTTTAATGCAACAGCATTCCTTATTATATATAAACATATAATAAAATTAAGACCTAGAAAAATATTAATTGAGAAAAGGCCTCATTTCTACCACTGATCAGCTCCTAAAGTCAGTTCTAAATGGCACTATACTAATTACAATTTCTACACGAGGACTTCTATATTTAGCTTTAGACAAGAAACTCTTATTAAATATGCCTGGTTACTTTCTCCCCTCACTAAGCTTCTGGATGGCAGAGCAGGAAGGACCAGTCACACCTCAGTATAAACATAAGAAACTGACAAGAACAGAGACTTGGGAAATCTTTCTGTAGAGTTACAACTCATTTCTTATTCTGTGTTTTTACTGTCTACTTCTCAAATAGAAACCACTTTTCTTGATGTGGTATAACCACAGACCAGATCTTTCAGCAGAAATCCTCTCCCGCATCACTGATCCACAGTGCAATTCCTCATCTGAGCTCTGACTTTCCCAGAGGCTGGAGACTCTGCAGTCTCCTCTGACAAACTGTCTCCATGTTTATCAGCTCTTAGGGTGGAGGATGTTTTATGTTCTTATAAGAATGTTTTCCTTATGACTTACTACAGTACTTGTGGTAAGCGCTTCTGCCTTTCACCACACACCTAAGATCCTGCCTCCTATTTCTCTACAAACCCTTCCATGGGTTATGCAGGCCCTGATCCCCAAGCCCTTCCACAGTATAAAACAATGGAATTACTTTTTTGTTTTTTCTTCCAAATAAGTATTAATAAGTTCATTCACATTTTGCAAGAGGGAAAGAGCCTCCCTTTTGCTAGTTAAAGTCTACGTAAGTCAAGAATTAGTTAGGAATGTCCCTTCCCCACCAAGACTTTCTCATAGCCTGAAGCGGCTGTGAGAAAAAAAGTTATGAGAACTTTTCTCATAATATTCAAGTTACGAGTAAAGTTCGATACTCTCAATCGAACAACGATGCGGAAAGTCAAAATTTTTTTGGGTTGTTTTTTAAATCCGAGGACCAAGTCCAATGCTGTCCCACGTCCAACCCTGTCCCCTCCTCAGGCGCCACACGGGACTGGACGCGCACTAAAACTTTCTACCCCAAAGACGGCGGGGGCAGGAGCAGCTGGGGCTGCTGCGAACGCCGCTCCCCAAAAACCCAAACCCACATTTTCGCCTGGAGGCTTCGGCGACTTGCTGGCCTCACATGATGGGAGCAGCCCGCCTTCCCTCCGCCTCTGCCCAGCGGGACGGGAGCCTCGCCGCCGCCCCTCCCGTGATGGCTCCCGCTCCCATTCCCGGGACGGTCTGGCCGGCGGGTACGGCTGGCAAAAGGGAAGCCGGCGGCGCTTCGCAAAGCGGGGGACCCGTCGGGCGGCGGCTCACCGTGTGGCAGCGCTTCCTGCAGCAGCAGCAGGCTGAGGAGCACCCAGAGCCGCATGGCGGGAGCGGCCCGGGCGCGGCGGCGGCGGGGCGGGCGCGGCGCGGGGCGGCCCTGGGGAGCCTCAGCGGGGAGGGGCCGGGCCGGGGCCGGGGCCGGGCCGCTCCCACCACCACCCGCCCTTGCTCGCTGGGACCCGCTGTGCGGAGCGGAGCTGCAGCCGCAGGGCGTTCGGGGACACCTGGGGACGGCTCCTTGGTGCCAGCTGCCCCTCGCCATCCGAGGCTCTGCACAGGTCAGGCTGTTTGCGGGCTGCCCTGGGGCCCACAGCCGGGCGGGCTCAGCGGAGCACGGGCTGTACCGCAGGTGACCCCGGGGCTGCACTAGGGCACTGAACAGTGCTGGCCTAAGACAGCAAAAACATATTTCTGCGGCAAACTGTTGCACCCGTACCAGCCTGCCACACCGAAGAGATTCCCAGCAGCTCAGGAAAAGTACCTGACAGTGGAAAAGAGAGGCGGTCTCTCTCTGGGCGCGGGTGAAGCGCATCGAGACGGCGCACGTCTCTCTATGCTGCTAGCAAAGAGATGGAGGTGGTAAACTTGATGTCTGCTCACAAAGAGTGGTAAAAAGCCATTCCTTGAAATTTGAGGGTTTCCTTGAAGGAGAAGGGAGAGGAAAATATGACTGGAGGGGCCACAAAGGTAGATGGAAGCCAAGGTTGGACTTGAACGGGGCGGGGAAAATAATGACTGTCAGAGATCAAAGGCAGACCCCGTAGTAAACAACCGCAGTACAATATGAATAAAAATAATTTAAAAAATTGTGTCACTTACCACAGCTCCAGGGCCACAGAAGATATGAGAGCAGAGTATTTACAGATTACGTAAAGGAAGCCTAGGCTTCATCTGTATCCACACAAAAAAAGTTAGAACGTCCATGCATAATGTTCCCCCACCCTCATAAACATGAACACATGCAGAGTTTGGAGACTTGCTTGCCTGACCCTGCTCTGAGACTTCACCCTTGGGCACCTGGTTAGCCTAAAGAAACCAGTAGGGCCCAGGAGTGGAGTAGGATGATGAAATTTCATTATCTCTTTTTCATTCTATTGGTCTGGCATAAACATGTCATCTATTACCTGTGACAAATTTTAAAAAAAGAATATTTTTGTTGCTACAGGATATTTTAAAAGTGTTTCCCCCTCGAAACAATTAGAATGCCAAGCATTATATCTGAAAATGTTATCAGTCTTTGTTTTAATCTGAAAATGTTATCAGTCTTTGTTTTAAGGTAAATGAATCTCAGAGAGAACTCAGAAAAGTTGTGTAGCACAAACTGCAAATATGCAGTGGAAATATTCACAACTCCTGCTTATGATGAAGAGTGGGCTTTTTTTTCCTCTGTCATCTGCAAAACTTCTGGTTTCAATCCTTATGTGCCTTCCTAAGTGAAATTTCCCTTTTGCTTTCACACACAGGGTAAGTCAATGATCTTACAGCATCGGAGCTTCAAGTATTAGTGTATTATGGGAAATATGGTAATAGCACATGGAAATAACACTCAGACTGCATTAATTTTAAGTCACATTTAAACTGGCATATTCCTTTTTCCTATGAAAATGTGTGCAATGAAGAAAGTTATTTTATGGATTTTACTTGTCCTACTTTACAAAGGGTTTACAAAGGGTATGCATGAATTTTCATTTATAGCCATCAGAAAAACTAATGTAAGCCTTCATGTGAGGACCCCAGTCCTCCACATGAGTAAGCTGATAGATTAAATACATCTTTTCAAGTAATATTTTAAATGTGATGAGATGCTTGCAGAATGACTTGCCCTCATTTAAATCAGTGGCCCTTTTCCACTGCTTCATGGGACCAAGATTTTCAAGACCAGTCTTAGTACATCTGTATGTACGTAAGGTAGTTATTAATAATTTGAACACTATTATATAATTCCTTATAAAGAATATACCACAGGACAAATACTGTCATAACTACTTTTAAGTCTGTGAACAAAGATGACTACTCAAATGTCTTTGAAAACAGTGCCAGATGATAATCTTGCTCTGTCAGTAGGGTTCTGTGTCCAGACTATTGTTATCCATTGCCTGGATGTATGTTTTTGTTCTCTTGCTGTACTCACAGTACTATTTAAAATTGAGGAAGGTTTTGGGGTTGGTTTGTTTGGGGTCCTTTTGGGTTTTGGAGGGGTTTTTTTTAGGGTTGGGATCGGGGGGATTGTTGTTAGTGTTGTGGTTAGTTGATTTTGGTTTGTGTTTTTTTCACAAATAGGGAACAAGGAAACAACAATGAATTTATTCATCCAGCTCTGCAGTTGGGTGAATAACAGGACAAGATTTGGTGCTTCAGAAAGTTGAGCATGAAGCTGAGGGCCACTCACCCTTCTGGAAATCAAACGTAGCATCATCTCTGGTTTGGCAGTATAACACAAAATTCCCAAATCAAAGGCTGTTATTCTGTGTTCCCTCTATACAGTGCATACAATGTTATCATGTTATTTGTTTTAAGCGTACTATGATTTGTGTAATGTCATGACATTAGATATCTGGCATACTCATGATGTTAAGTTACTATATTATTTTAGTGTTAACTAAAACTATAGTAGTGATTAAAGTTACAGCTGCTGTATTAAGGACATACAAGTGATATTCAACTTTATTTAAAAATATGAAACAAATGCACTATTGTTATCGCACAAAGCATGTTGTACAGTAAATGATGAGCAATGTAATTTCCATTAAAATTGGGAACTAAGGTAACTAAAACTGTCACTGGTAACAATTCTGTTGTAAAGTGTGGAAAAAAGCACCATATTCTTAAATACAAGCAATTTTACATTCATAAAAATTCAAGACTTTTCATTCTGGTAGAGCACTTCAAAGAAATACAAATTTATAGTTTAAATTGCATCATAATCATTCTATCTACACTTTGAATGCTCAGCAGCATACAATACAGAAATAATGACTAAAATGTACATACAAACAAACAAAAAAGATTGATATGAATGCTAATGTTTTTTAAAATGATTCACACATAATTTATTTTAAAGATATGTAACACATATTTCATGCTTTGCTTTCTGGTACCATGAAAGAAAAAAGCTCTCCTAAATATTCAAATCCTCATATTCTGATTCCAACTAAACTTGGCGAAGCTGGAATTGACCTCATACAAGGCTCATGAAAACATAGAAAAACAACAGAATTTGTCCAACTGACAATAAAAAATATATATATACACATACAGTTCTTTGTAATGCATGTCTGCATGTCTATGCACAGAAATCCTTCAACTCATGTAAGGAGTTTGATTTCTAAGATCAAATAGAAAATAGATCAGCACTGGGTAAAGGCATTATATTTAGCTTTGAAAAGGTCCAACTATTAAAAATGCAGAGGTCCTCAAAGCATACCAGAAAGAAATACTAAAGGTACAGGAAATTAAAAACAAACACCAAGATCCTATACTATATGAAATACCACCCACTCTTTCTGTAAAATTTATATTTGCTTAACACTGAGTAACCTCAGTGCCTTCAGTGAACATACTGCTATTCATACAGACTTCCCAGCGTGTCCAGGAAGAATTAGGGCCCAAGAGCATTAAAAAGGTGCTTTCATTTTCTCTTTATGCACTCAAGTAAGACACACCAGAATTCTTGTGAATTAAATTCCTACTGTACAAAATTTGTGTCAGTGTCAAATGCCTCATACCCAATTGCACAGTTCCACACAGGCTTCCTGTACTGTCAACCCCCTCAGGATGCTTATGGCACATTGATATTGGCACTTATTAAAAATTCTATGAAAACACTCTACCTTATATTTTTTAAATATAACTCTTTTCATAAATTTTAGGGGAAAGGTGAGTAGACTTGTAAATTTATCATGTCATAAAATACAGAATATATATTTAAGCTTTACCAAGCTTTGCCTCTAAATTCATTGTATCATTCAAAGTTGCTGGATGACACAAGTCAATTCCTGCCTAAGTAACTGTATCACTACCATTGACATTTATTGCTGCTAGTTCTCCAACAGCTGGTAATAAAAATGGCTTTAACACTTGGCAACATAAGTACAATAAGCACAATTACAGATTTCAGGAATCTGACTAGCATTTGTTGTGCATGAAAAAGCACACTATTATTAACAGAACAGTTTTATCCGTAATAACAGACAATGAAATCCAAGTTACCTCATAAAAATCCCATTGCAGAATAAGGACTGGAACACCACAGGAAGACCACTTCAGTTAACATGAATTTTTCAGAAATGTTTTATAACTCCTATACATCAGAACAAAAAGATGTATTTGTTCTCTGTTAAATATGCTTTGGCTTACTTTCTTAAAGCCAGCTAGGGAAGAATAATTCCTTTATCGAATGGCATATCCTGAATGTACCAAAAAAAAAAAAACCCAAAAACTTATAAGAACTTTTTTCTACAAAGGAAATAAAACCCCAGTAAGCTACCTTCAAAAGTAGATATTTTGTATTAATACATACCATTATTATTTGCACAGAACAATTTACAATGCCAACAACTGTGTTAAAAAATAACAACAATTTAATTCCAATGGACTTGTGCTTTCAGCTGACCTTTCAGCAAGTGCAGAGATACAGCAAATGTGAGAAAAGGATCAGCATTTCTTGCATCCATCACTTCTGTGTAGAGACTAGTATGGCATGTTCTTTGCTTCTGCAAAGTCATGCTAAAGCGTCTGAAATTTTAAGACTGCATATACAAATGCACATCAAATTTACCATAAATATCTTACTTCTGGCTTGTCTGTTTTCACTCAGCCACTGACTCATAATGACTATACACATGTATAAATAAGCTTTGCACAGCTGAAGCAACTAAGAGTACCCAATGCCTTTCCTTTAATTTCATTTTATATCTCATTAGTTATGTGGATAGTTCTGGTGCTGCAGCTCCTCTCACCTGTCTTAGCAGCACTTCTACAGGTACATTTAAAATATTTATTTACTTTAAAATAATTTACTTTGCTAACAAGCAGGGAGAAATATTCATTCAAATGAAAGGGGAATTTGCCAATACACAAAGTGCTGACACATCCATCAGGTAAATAAGCTAGAAAATTTACTTCCTTTAGTTCTCTCCAGAGGCCTTAGCTAGCACTTGCTTTAGTCAGAAGCTAATTGTATTGGCAGTACCCCTTGAAAGGAGAAGTCCAGTGCAATATAGAAATTACTTTAACCAGTACATCAAATTTGCTGTGGGCTAATTTCAGACATGCAAATGCATGGACAGGTGTGCACACATACTTTCTCTAGGGTGGCCTTGGGAGAGAATAGAGTCTTCCCTGCACAGCACAGAACAGCAACAGTTTGTGCCTTGGGAGCCTGGCTGGCCTGCTCTATGGCATCAACAACTGTAGCAAAAAGTGAGTCTGTGATTCCCACATGCTGAGATGTGGAAGGAATTTTAAGAGCTGTGTTTCACTGTAGGTTTGTGAAGACATCATGCAAAATCTTCACATGGGTGTGGCTGACTTGCTCCCACAGCAATGGCTTTTTTTGAAGCTGAGGATTTAAGACTACTGGGAAAGAAGTCATTTTAAGATTAAAAAGAGCAACTTACTGCTCTGAAAAAGGAGAGACACAAGCAGCGTAACTAGTTTGTTTTTTTCTTTCTTTCTTTTTTTTCATAAAATTCCAGCTCTTATAAAAAGTAAGGTGCTTTCACTGTCAACCAACATAGCTCTTATGGCATCAAAAGTTTGTATACCTAACAGTGGAGATTATACCAATGGTTAGTACCAGCAACAGATTGCAACTGTCCATGACAAAGTCCAAGACAATTCTTTCTCTAGGGAAGGATTTTTGTCAATATATTCTAGCAAAATGGCTTCATATTGTGGAATACTTCATGGGACGTGAACCGTTACTCCTTGCTGAGAAAAACTTTTAAAATATCGGGGTGCCTTTGACAGATAACATGACTTATGTTGAAAGAAGAACATTTTCTGGTTCTACCAGCATTAAAATAATTGTTTACCCAGCACTGCCACAGCAGTTTGGTTCTTTACATAAATTAGCATTTAGACATCATACCCACATGAATGGATTTGTGGATGTAGGCTTGGCTCACAAAAAAGTGCTATGCTAACATACATTTTAAGACTTAATGAAGCAACGAAATACTATTTTCATAACATTTTTTTTTCCAAAATCCAGACCTCGGTTTTTTAGCCTTGCCTACCATCTGAAAAGAAAGCTGGGATTTTGTGCATTAATTTTTCTTAGGAGAAACAATGTGTAACACTAATCTCAGCAACATCAGTTCTGGAACATGTATAAAGGAGAAAATATAGGGGGAAAAGTGAGTAGTAAGGAGGAAAACTGGATGACTGCTGGAGGTAAGTACCAAATTATTTAGTCAGATTAAATTCTGGCCCTTCTGAAGTCAAAAGCACAAAATTTGCTAAATCACATCTGATTGCCACTGTCAATACTGTAACCAACAGATTTTTTTTCCCAGATGATTTTGCAGAGAACAAAAGAGCTTCTTTTGTGAGAAGCATCCTTCAAAGTCATGCACTTAAGTAGAAATTTTGAATGCTATTTAGAGGCACTAAAAACCTCTGAAGTACCATCACTGCTTGAGTTCTCCATGACTACAGATTAATAGTCATGATTAGCAAAGATAAGCAATTAATTTTTTAAAAATAAATAAATGCTCCTCCAATTTTTACGAAGTATCTAATCCATACAATTACCATTCATTTTGCAAATACTTTCCAGGCCTGTATGAATAAAATTTATCTCCCATGAGTTACTTCAACAGAAAGAAAATTCAGATTGTTACCAAAACATGTAACAAAGATAAGGAAAAGGTATGAAAGGCACTTATGTTCACAGTGGATTGTCAAATACTCAGAACTTCTTGCAGACAGTTCTAAAATTCTTCATATCTGATGACTGCCAGTGATTTTGGATGACGCTTCAAACAATGTCTCCAAATTTTTGGTTGCCAAAGGGTACTTTTAAAAAAAAATTAAATATTAATCTCCACGCTGTCAGTTCTGAAATTATGAAGAAGGATTAGCAGCTGGTCCAAACTATCAGTTAGGCCTTGTAGCAAACACTTTCAAGTGGCACATGTTGGCAGAAAGATTCTGAAATTTCAATCTGCAAGTAAAATGCCAATTGAAGGTTTAAAATATTTATGTGTTTGCAGAGTTTAACATTCACTTGTCCTTTCATGTGGAAGAAATTGATCCCTTTCATTCACATTTTCAGGGTCATCCACTGGGTTCTTTTCTTGCATCCCACTGTTTTCTGAACAAGAATCATCATCTCCATCGCCACGATGACCTTCAACACTGTGTCTGATGCCATAAGCAAAGTAAATGAGGAAGCCTTCCAAAAGAAAAAAAAAGTTCATAGGATTTTGAGGTAAATAGTGCATTAAAAAGCTGATATTTTTCTCTGGCTGAATAGATTTTTGCTAAAGAATATTCTTCTTCAGATATCTGAATCAGAGCTCATGTTTCAGGTTTTCCCTGTTTCTACAGGAAATTCAAGTGCATAATTTCTGCATAATTAAATGATCTAATAAGTTTTGGAAAGTATAATGGCAAGTATTATCTAATTTATGTCTAGATGGAATTAATACAATTTTCTAGATCTAAAAGAGGACTGATATACTGGGAAGAACCCTGTTACAAGCAGGTTTCTACATAATTTTGGCTATACTTACTAGGATTATTGGAATTCTTCCTATAACCTAAAAAATATATTTGTAATTTTGACTGCATATAGATACTTCTTCTGAAGCATGCTTCCTTTTTATCAGAAACATTAGTTGATTTTTATTAAATCACAGAGATTTTTTCAAATATTTGAAGGAAAAGAATGTTCTAAGATGGGAATCATGAACAGTGTATGAAGCAGCTGAAATGAACAGAAGTACATACCAAGTAACATCCAGAAGCTAAATCTCACCCAGGTCTCTCCACTTAATTGTGCCATCAAGTAAATATTTACCAGTATACTGAATGATGGCAAAAATGGCAGCAGTGGAACCTAAAAGGAAATATTTAATATGGTTCTATTAAACATAATTTTTTTTGCATGTCGCACTTCAGGTATGTAACACAAACTAGAGGTAACATGTAATCTCTAATAAAGAATTGAACTTTTTTTTGGTGGTGTAGTGAAATTTTCACTTGGTTTAACCAACAGTTTCTACTGATCTTAAACTTTTAAAAACATTATATTTAATATATATTCTCTAAGGCTATAGAAAAACTTTCCAGTTTGTGTGGAACATATACTAATGAATTCCTGTATTTACAGCTGAAAAATAATATATCTATCTCTCTTATTCTGAAATGCTCCACCACCTCCACCAGATTCCTTGACCTTCAGCACTGTACTTCATTACTTCCAAAATAACTGATCTTAGAACATAAGTGAAAGTGCAAAATGAAAGGATTTATACTCTGTTTATATTAAGTCCCAAGGATTGCAGATTACACGGACAAGTGATTGTACACTCATCAATTTCTGACTTGTTTTCCAGCTTTAAGTTCTCTCTCCCACTCATTAGAATCCATCCAAAGCTGCTAACAGAGGATAACATAGAGAATAAGTTATTCACCATAAAGGCTACTTTCTGCTGGTTCTGAGGCTGTCTTTGGATGAGGAGAATGATAACTATGAAGGACATCACCAATAAAGCAAGAAGGCCAATACTCCAGGGCTCCAAGTTAGCAATGAAATGAATCCCATATGTAATGAGGACACTGAAGCCACAAATCAAGCAAGCTGTATGAAAAACAAAATTACAGAAATAGGTCACTTAATCTCTGCGTTGAAGAGGAAGTGACTTTTAAGAAGAGTGATAGCAAGATTCAACATGAACTGTTGTTATGAATATGTTTAATTAAATGAAAACGACTACAGATTAGATTGATTCATGAAGGTATAAAAGCACAGAATGATACATGTATGACTGAAAGAGGGCATGTTATCAGTGGAGTTTTAATTCTCTCTGTAATAAAATCCCACTGTAAATGCTAATGCATCCATGAGTTTGGACAGTCAAATGCTTACCTAAGAGGCCCACTAAGAAGTTAACTACAGTTGCAGTCTGCTCAGTTGGTAAACTGGATGGATTAATCAAGGACTGAAGATGGAAGTGATTTTCTTCTATCATGTTTATCTGTGACTCACTGACTGCAGATTCTCTTTCAGCTGCAGCCAAAGCTGCTTTTTCTGGAGAATATTTTGGTTCCTCATAGGTGGGTTGGTATCTGTGCATAAAACAGAATAATAACCATAAAGCACACTTCTAGATTTGAAGCAATATGAATCTATGAATGTACTGAAGTACTAAATTCTTTTCAGGAGACCATTAGAATTTCCCAAGTTATAACTGCATTGCAACAGCATTACTAGTCAGTGTCATATATAAAAATACTATGGCAACTCATTTTTTGGATTAGTTTGTTTGGAAATTCTTTTTTTTTTTTTTTTCCCAGTTCTTTAAGCTACCTGAACGCACCAATAACTCAGATAAATGACCAATCTCATACAGAAAGAAAGGACAGGGTCTGGTAGTCAACAGCAAAGAAAGAGTAAGGGATCTTGTTTCTGACTTTCTTCCCATACTCTAAGAGGCTTCTAACTGGCATTAACAAAAAATTGACATCTACTTTGTAAGCTTTTAAATCTTTTAAAAATACTTATGGTAAGTGAATTCTTTTTAAATAGAATAGGCTTCTCATTTAAAGTGTAAATTATTGCAACAATGAATTTGAGCTGACTTTAAGATGTTATACTTTTCAAAGTTAATTACTGACTTTTTAAAATCAGAAGAGCAATACATAATAAAGTGATCTGTAGCTAGCAATATATATAATTCCATAGCTTTACAAACATGACCAATACCAGAGTTTTACTGAGAAGTATTTATAATCTCACACATATTTGCACTCTCTTCTAGGGCCACCACATCTTGAAACACTTGTATGGTCTTATATTTCTGACTAGGATAATACAAAACAACTATTAGAACTTGTTCATCCTGTGAACCACCTGGAACATCAACCCCTTTCACATATAGTCCCCAAAATGCAATATGCCTGATGTACAGCATAGATTGTATTCATCCTCAAGTATCATTCACTGAGTTCTGTGCTCAAGCTTATACTTAGTACCTTTGGGACTAAAGCTTGGACCAATACTTCTTATGGAAAATAAAAGGCGTCTCAATTTCACCAGAAACTTTAACCCGAGTCACTGCTATACTTATGTAAAATACCATTGTTTACTTAGAGGAGTCACTGCTTAATAGAAACCATTTATATGATTACAGCTACTGGCTGTTTAACAAAAAACATGTCTTGTAAATATGTCTTCTATTTATTTACTGACCAACACAAAAAAAAAAAAAGCAAAAAAAATCCCACAGTAGAATACAAAGGATGTTTTTGGCTTACCTGAGAATGAGGACACAGGTTGCCACAAGTGAATAAGCAAGAAGTGTGCCAATAGACATCATGTCCACTAAAGCCTTTAGGTCAAACAGAAATGCCATTACAGCTAAAAAAGAAAAGAAAGTGAAAAAAAATTCCAGGAGACTGGGATAGAATTGTAGCATCATCCACACTGGGAAAGAAATTTAAGATCATCAAGTCTAAGCATAAGTGCCAAGATTAATATTAAAAATATATTAAGCTAAGATTTTAAAATCTGTCTGCAACATAACTGACTGTTTTACTGACAGCAGTATGAGTGAAATGACGATAATCCTTAAAACCACATCTTTTAAGCTACTGGTAATCATTCCAAACCTCGTTCCCAACAGTTGGGATGAGTCCTACAGTCATGCTGCATAATCAAATGCTTATATTGGACTTATTTGGATATAAGTATTTATACACATATTATTGAATTTGGGCCATATTAAAAATACATTTTTACAGAATGAAGTTCACATCCTGCAGAAGAATCTCACCAAAGCTGAAAGGATGGATTTCACTGCCAAACTGAGGAAAAGTCACTGTGATGTAAAATTTCTGCTGAGCTGGGAAAGAGCTCTATATGAAGAGGACTTTCAGGAGTTGTCCCAAATAAAATAGTTTGGGGGGAGGTGTGGTTTTAATGGTTATCTTACTAAAAATAGTTTTCAATTCACCTTCAGGAACAACCAGTAACACCTCTCAAGAACTAATATTCTTATGACCACTGAACTCAGAGGCAGAGACTTCCATGGCAGTGGAAGTTATTCTAGAAGTCTTAAGTTCATAAAAGCTAATGTCATATTGATTTGGAGATTTTGGAAAATCTTTTTTTGTCTGTGCAGTTTGCACACAGAAGCACATTATTTATAAATAAATTAGGAGAAGCTATCAGTAAATGAAAGGCTAATTCCAATTGATTTGAAATACATGTGCTCAAAGAGACTCTTAAGGTATTTGTATTTTATTAATATTTTTGAGATGCAGATTTTTCGAATCATCAGTAATATCAACATCAAAAAAAACTATTAAATGTAGTCTTTATACACTGTGTGTATATCCACACCCAAATTATTCCATATTCAAAATATTTGTATTTATTATTTATGGGATGCATTTGTTAATGTATTTGTAGACAGCTGCATAAGTGCACAAACACATGGACACATACTCCCCTGTTACTTGATCCTAAAGTACAAAGCAACATGTGATTTTCTGAAAACAAGACTGTCGGATTACATAACTTTTATATAATCTGGCAGTCTCTTTGTCCACTTAAGAAAGACCATCCTGTTTTCTTCAAGGAGAGTGGATGTTCCTAAATCCAAAAAGCAGTTTGCAGTGTAGATTTTTGAATACCTCTCTGCTTTTCATGCTCTAAAGAGCAAAGCCAAGGAAGAACAGAACCTACTAAAACCTCATGTTCAGTAGCTATATTTAATTTTTAATCCCAGTTTTGAAAGGCTACTCTGTAGCTTGGATGTTCTTTAACCTTAGAAACAAGGCGAAAAATCCCTGCAAGTTTCTTCTTATTAATTCTTCTATACAAAGAGAAAAAAAGGCAGAGTATTTATTTTCCACCTTTCTTAGGTCTACTCTAAGAGACAACAGTAGGTTCCTTTATTGTGAAAGTGGACTGACACCAAAACATTTTGCCATGTTCAGAGGTCTGCCATGGCAGATTACTTCCTGTGAAAAGGTCAGTCACATAATAACATGTGAAGGTTGCCTCAGCTGTAGTCTTGACTTGATAACTTTAATTAGGCACCTCATCTCCTTAACATTTCTTACAGCTGTAAAACTATTCATGCTACAAATGCATAGGAAAGTCAGAAAATATATGCAGTCACATACATCCATAACTATTCTGTGAAAACTATTTATGACCACAAATTACCAAATATGGATTAAAAAAAAAAATAGAAGAAGAAATGCTGCTCCAGCAGTAGATAAAGCTGTTTTTCCAGTGAGCTGTTGATGCACCAAATTCCTAAAGATTGTCTAGAAGCAGTGCACTGTCAGCTGCTGGAGAGCCACAGGCAGGGCTGTGTAACGATACCAATCACTTTACCAGCTGGGTAATACACTATTCTTTCTTCTCATCACTACTGGGATTTCACATAAAGATCTTGATTTCATCCCACAAAAGTGCACTTCCAAATTCTTATAGGAGAATATGTCAATAAGATAAATTCAAATAAAATAAAGTTGAAATAATAAAAGTATGCAATCTATTTGTACTCTGACCAAAGAAAAGGGAACTGATAATAATGTGGTTCATGTGGGAACTATCTGGACAATGACTGTGCCTTTCTGCATTATTGTCAGCTACACAGTTTGAGCAGTTCCAGTATTGTGGCATCTGAGGATGACCCTGACTGTAAATAAAAATATTTTCATCTCATTCCTGAACCTCTTATTTGAGATAAATTTTAGCCAAAGCTGTAAAAGTTCTACGGCATGTATTTGATATTTGAATTACTTAAAAACCTTATTTATTTTCTTTTGAGCTAAATACATCTAAAGCTTCCAATTTTCCTGGGTGATTAGACATCCCACTAGAATGATGATGAAATTTGGGTACAGCTATATGTACCTCTGCAAGTATGAACCCAAGTGAAAGAGCTGTATGTTAAGAATTTAGGAGTTGGCAACTGCTCCCAAAATACTGTTTTGGTAAAATATTTGTAGGCACATATGTGTATACATATATGTGCAGACACATAAGCCCCCAACGCACACATTCCCCTCAACCTTGGTAAGCCTATACAATCATTTTCTTTGGAAGACAATTTTTAAAAAATCCTTTAGTTGATCCCGCTGCAAATGCAATTTTTTTCTTATATTTCATTTTAAAAAAAGTGAGTTATTTTCCCCCCATTACAGATGGGATAGGTTAGGTCTGCATCAGACAAGGAAGCCCTGTCAGTAGAGCATCAGCCTCAGGGACTCAGATTAAGTAACAAGTTTATTCACCATACAGGGGTTAATATTAAAAAAAAAAAAAAAAAAAAAATTTAATTCTGTGGCATTAAGGCCATCACCACCACCATGATTGGCTTGATCTGGAGTTCTTACACCCGTTGATTACTCAGTAATTTTTTTCCCATTGTACATGCAAGGGAAGTTAACAAGCAGCCCTTTTCAAAAATATAAAGTACCATGCACGTGCATAGAGTGTTTAAATCTCAGTTTTAAGTAACACGGGCTTTGAGAGCTTACCAGCGATGACCCCTGCTGTCAAGGTGGCAGAAACTGGTGCCTGCCTCTTATTCACTTTGGCAAGAAAACTAAAGAGTAAACCATCACGTGCCATGGCAAACAGAATTCGGGGCAAAGGGAACATACAGCCGAAAAGACTAGAACAGAAAAATGTATAGTTCAAGTACAGGTTATTAAAAGCACAATGCTTGACTGGTAAACCCAACTACACAAAAAGAAAGCTTGGAGGAGTTAATGGGTTTAGGTATAGTTTTGCTTAGGCTCCGTGTTGCTGCTCTTAGGATTTTGTTTGGTTGACTGATGTTCTTGGTTTTGGGTTGCTGTTTATTTTGACCCTAGGCTTTGAAAGCATTTGAGATAAACCAACAAGTAAAAATCTGAGGTATAGAAAAGTTTTACTGGTAGACTACTTTACCTAGCAACAAGCAGATTTGATAATTTCAGTCCAAAGCAAATCAAAGCTGCACAACAGTGGTTTATTTCCATATATTCAACGTGTTTAGCAGTGCACCTTTCTTTACAAGGATCAGCTCTTAGTCTCACCTGCTACTGCACCAGACGACAGAGTAGCAACTACTGGGGTCTTCGTTTTGGAATTGATTTGAGCTAGACATTTGAAAAGCAACCCATCCTTCGCCATAGCATAGATTACACGTGGTATTGGGAAAATGGATCCAAGAAGACTGAGTAAAAAGCAAACACATGCAACATGGCAAACACAATTCATGCAGAGTTGTATTCATGGACAAGATAAAAATGTTAATTAATGGCATGTATAGAAACAAAATGTATGGTTGTAAGACAAAACTAGAAAGCCCCATAGCCCAAGGTGCTACAGATCAGATAGGTTTTTTTAAATGCAAAAACAAATAGTTTTTAAATGCAAAGTTGATTTGTTATTATTATTATTATATTAATTTTGGTAATGAAATTGCTTCATCAGATGGAATCCAGATTAGCAAGATAACTCTCTACCCATCACCATAGTTCTTGGGTATTTATGGACCAGGAACACATTCCAGATCACACCAACTATGCAATTAAGCTTTAGTATTCCTGGAGAAAATCTGTCAGTCAGCAGCAGCAAATAAATAAGCATAATCAGCATCCCTTACATTCTATATTTCCATGTAAGCCTGCTGATTAACAGTAATTCATAGTAAAGCACCACACAAGTGTACTTGGGCAGAATAATTCTTTCGATTAAAGCACCTCTAGGCAAGCTTTTTTTTTAAGAAGTAAAGCTAATTAATTTAGATGTTATTACAACACATAAAGCTTTTAAACTATTGATAACTTGAAGCTCTTAAACATACTTCTTAAATAAGGTGGTTTCTTTCCCTCAAAGAGAAATACTTTTAATTAAGAAAACAGAAGGCAAAATCATAGCCAGTATAATCTCTGCAGCAAGCACACAAGTTTTTAAGGTGAAGGGTTTCCTTTCTTACTTTGGAGAAGCAACTATAACCACTTAGAGAAGGCCCAGCTCTTACATGCCACAAGTGCTAGGTACATCCTGTAATGCTTGTGGGACACAAGCATTAAGGAGAGAAGTTTTATTGCAAATGAACTGATTTTGATGTATAAGTGTACCTCCCACAAAGAAGGTACATTCCAAAAAATTCCAGAAGTTTGTTGTTTTAGTTTTGTAAGTTTCATTTATCCTACCCTTCTTTCTGTGCATTCACATACATAATGGCAGGATTGACAAACATCTTTACCTTGGAAAACAAGTTCATGACATAGCACAGTAACAGGAAACCAAAAGCAATTAACCCCAATGTTTTTTCTTCATTGTACCTCTAAACTGAGGAGCATGAAATACAGTTTCCTTTGTTTTGTTCTAAACTATCATCAGTCAACAGATTGAAAGATTCATCTCTCCACAGGAGTACATATAATTCTTCAGAATACATTGGAAAAAGAGACTGACAAGTCAAATTTCTAAAAATTTCTTACCATCTCAGTTCACTTTGTTTTCCAGCATTAATTTATTTAATCTAGTTTCTTACATATAACTTCTACTATTTATCAATGTAAAAAAAAAAAAAAATCAACGAAACCCTCCAACCTGAGGGGACCATGACAAAGATATAGAAAATAACAAAAAAATCCCAGAATGAACTGTGTAACTGTGACATTCTTCAGTCAGTCCTACATTTCTTTTTGTGTCCTTCTGGAACTACTTCATGTTCCTATCCTCTCCTGCATCGAAATGTTCCTTTCCCTTAAGCCATTGCCCACAGTCAACAAACTCATATTCAGGCTAATGCCTGCAGGGTTATGTAGGAGTGCTGTTAGTGTTGGTGCTTCCACAGGCAACTTGTTTTCCTTTGTGGAAAGACAGCCAGAGTTCTTACCACTGAAGCTCAAAGAAATTACTCCTTACCTAAATAAGCTCAGGTAAAAGATCTGCATCAGCATTTTTCTATCCCTAAATTAAAGTATCAAGCAATTTTCTATTTTACTAAAGTGTTTGTATCGTATTACAATTGGGGTGTAAAGTATTTGAACACATACTAATATATTGTGCCCTCCCTGAGCTTTTTAATCAAAATAATATGTTAAGGTACATTCACAATTTCACAAAGGGGAATAAATTATAGTATTTTCACAGCTACAGTCTACATCTCAAATACCCACACAGAAACCACAGGAAGGGATGATGTCAGAAGACAGACTGACTGCTGGAGGAAAACAGAGACAGGCAATGAAGATGAGGAGTGGAGCTAGTTAATCATCTTCAATTTTGCCTGCAAACACACAGAGCCCATAAAGCTGCTGAGTCACTGGGAATGGATGGCAAAAAAAGGAAAAATGGGGGAGATTTGCTTTGTCAGTTAATAAAGATAACTTGCAGGTCATATGTTTGATAATACTTATACATTAAAAAAATAGGTGTAATAAGCTTCTACCAAAGAGGTAGAGTTCAATAACAGTACAGTTAAGGAAAAAAGGAACCTAAATTAACACAGCTACTGTCAACTAGACCTGCTTAAGTTTAATACTTGCTTATAATACTTATTGTTAATTCTTTGCATGGACTGAGCCTTCAAAATGAACACACGAACATACATACAAATGTAATATGTATGTGTCAGCTTTTCCCAACAGAATTAGTATTTCAATGTCTTTACCTTGTAGACAAAGCACAGAGGGATCCCACTGCTACAACGTATTTAGCAGGATCCCATCCAACATATTCAAATGCTACTGGCAGAGGACTTTTCTCATCTAGCAGATAGTATGGCATCATAAGTGTCAGTGCAGCTGAAACCAAGCAATAGGCCATGAAGCAGACGAGTAGGGAAACCACAATTCCTATGGGTATGGCTTTCTGAGGATTCTTGACCTCTTCTCCTGAAAAAAGGAAAGGAAAATGCACCACCAAAAATTTGTACTATTTTTCCCCTTCAGCTTTAAGAGGCAATATCAAAGACAAATCACTTGTTAATCTAAGTCATGGGAATCACATCTGTAATAGAAGTTTTAAAAACCTCAGTAAAATAAACTGAGACATACAGAACAGAACTCAGTATTTTGTTGTCAGAAATAGCGTTGAAATAGTGGTAAATTAAAGGTCTTAAAATACAATTTACAGGCAGACTATTCCAAGCCTGTAATTTTTAGTTATCTACCTACACTTTCAATGTACTCAATATACTCATTCCTTATCAGCCATTGGGAAAGACATCTTATCTCAGAGAACTGTAAAAGTGAGCAGGTGATTAACATTATTTGAGCAGAAAAATTGTATACTAAGCACTTTCCAGACTTAGAAAGCAGCAATCATTTCTTTAGAACAGGAATAAAATAGACAGAACCATTCCTCCTCCTTCTTCCCAGAAAGATAGCCATGTTCAGGTATGAACTTAGTCTACATTGACTGAAAGAGCTTTGGAGGAAATCAAAGTAAGAAGAGTATACAGAGTATTATATTGTTTGTGGTTCTTTGTTTTTTTGGGTTTTTTTTGTGAAAATATCCCCATGGTAAACATGTATACACACATATAAATACTATACCAGTTGTTGCAATGCAGTCAAATCCAACAAAAGCATAAAAACAGGTTGCAGCACCAGCCAATGTTCCTGTGAAACCATATGGCATAAAGCCACCACTCCCATACATACTTGTCACATTTTCATAGGATGAGCGGTTCCTATAAAGAACAAAAATACAGCAGAAAGATAATTTCCCACCCCCCCCATACTGGTAGAATAAATACATGCACCCTCCTACCCTAGAACTCTGAAAAAAATGTTTAAATGTTCTCATCGTGACAGAGGTCTGCTTTATAAAAATGCATGAGATGACATTTTTATGTCCAAGCTTGTAAGAAAGAGAAGAATAACAGCAAGATGAAGAATGTCTGAATCAAGTAACTATAATCTTACTTGCTTTGAAGTTTGTGACAAAACATACTCAAACACTAACAGTGTTTATTATAATAAAGCATGTGTAAGAGGAAACTGCTTGGAATATGAGAAAGTAAGTAGATTTTTAAAAATTACTGTGTTACTGCAGTAAAGTTTCTGAGATATTCTTCACTTGTCTTCCAGTTGTCAACTTCACCTTTCACAAAACCAGAAATAATAACGAAGACTAGGACCAAGACGTTAATAGCAGTGAAAATTCTGTTCACCCATGCAGACTCTTTTACGCCAAAAGATAAAAGACCTGTAAAATAAAAATGTTTTATAGATGTGAATAGCCCATTATACTAATAAAATGGCATTTAAAGAAGGGACACATGTAAAAGAAGGTGTGTGTGTGTGTGTGTGTATGTGCAAGTACAGTGAATAATACTAAAAAATCACCCACCAGATTTTAAAAACAGCATTATCACAAACTTGCTGGACTCTTTAACAGCATGGCAATAGGCAAATATATTGGAAACCACAAAAGATAAAGCTTCTTCTTTAAGTATTTAAAAGTATTTTTGGCAATGGCTACCTTTTACTTCCCTGAGATGCCAATCCAAATCTCTGTTTTATGCCATGGAGTATAAGTAGCTACAAGAATTCTATACTTTGAAAAAACAGATTGGTAGAATCTATTTCTTTTCAGAAGAATTATCTGTTAGATTAAGAAAATAAGCTGAATTATTAAACTAACAATATGACTGATTGACTCTACATTTTTCAGGGCACACCCATCAGAGTAAGTCCAACTTCCTAGTTCATTAATAACAGTTTTAAAAGAAATGCACACCTCATGTTTGTAATACTGATGCATAGAGGTTCTAGAAAATAGATACGAAATTTCATGGCTTTAGATTACAGAGTAGAACATTTAAACAATCTGAAAATTATTCCATTAGAATTATACTTTATCATTAGATTACAAACAATTTTAAGTGCTAGAGTGTTAGCAGCTTAATGGAACAGGCAGTGAGCAGATCAGGAAAAATTAAATACAATTGGAAAGTTTCCACAGGTCCTTTGCTCTCTAAGCATTTCCACTAATTTCACATACATACTTTTCCTCATTATTTAGAGATTAAGTCTGAAAATTTAAAGCCTCTCAAAATAATATCTAAAAGGTTTCTGACTCTGCTAATGAGGTATTTGCTATCTTATCAGAACACAGAAATTATCTTACGAGCTGCTCAAGTTTTCTTCACCAATGACATTTTTATTGAAATAGATATATGCTTTCTTCAGCTCAGTTTTTCCCAAAAAGGCAGTGCCTCAATCAGCCTAATGCAGAGTGAATCATAGTTTGTGCATTTTAAAGTCCTTTCATTATCAAAAAAAACCAAACCAAAACAACAAAAAACCCAAACCCTGCACAAAAATAAACGCCAAAAAACCCCAAAATTAAACAAACAAAACCCAAAAAACCACACAAAAAACCCAAACAGAATAAAAAAAGCCCAAACCCCACAGATTTCTGTGTAGTTTTCCTTGTGCTTAGCACATAACATTTTCTGTAAAACATCACCTGCTACTCCTATGATTCAGCTTTACACAGCTCACAATCCAATTAGTGTATCATGCTGAGCCTACACAGTCCTGAGCCATCCCCACTGCCCCTCCTTTCAGCAGTGGGGAATTCCACCCAGTTCAGTCACTGAGGGTTTGGCTTCTGATCACACACACCTGGAGAGGCAATTTGCAGCAAAAATGGGAAAGGAGTGAAGAAAGAATGATAGTAGGGATGAAAAGACAGGACAAAAAATGAAAACTCAGTAGCAGTGATGAACTACAGAGAAACATTTCCCCTTTTTTTCAAGAACCTCCAACTCTTTTGTTCTGAAGCAGCAATGGCAGTGGAGAAAACATAAAAGATGTCAGCATCTCAACTAGGACTGTATAGTTTGGTTTGTGGTGTTTCAGTGCTCTGCTTTTCATGGTGTTATTTTTTGTCTCCTTTATTTGGAAGAAGCGAAACTGAAAGGTCTGCTCCAGTTATATTCCACATTCATTCCCAACCCTCCTGAGAACATAAGGGTCTGAACGAGTCCTATAGGCAATTCTGAGCCACGAATGTGGCAGGATGCTGGACTAAACCTAGTCAACTCCCAGATCTTCCTAAGTATAGGAAGCCATTCTTTTATGTACAGAGACCTAATAAATCTTCAAATGCACTGCTCATTCAGTCTACCAATAAGCAAAAGAGAAATGTTTTCCTGTGTCAAAAAAAACCCCACTCAGAACAAGAGAACAAGTTATATACATATAACTTTTGTTATATGTACTATGAAGTTTCACTTTATAGTACATATAGGAGAAGAAAAGCTTCTGCTTTGGTTTAATTCAAAGAGAGACTGAACATGACAAGTATATGAGATATGGGTAAGACCTCTACTGAATATTGAAATGCTTCTAGTATTGCCTGAAAACAAACAGCACACTTTAGAATACACTTTCTTCTTCCTTCACTCCCAGTGCCAGTAGGAACATTTCTATATGGTAAATAATTCTTAAAAACAAACATGGAAATAAGTTGCAATATTTTTGAGCTTTCTGATCTCTCAAATAGGAGGTAGCTAGTGTCAGTGTTTGTGATTTAAAAGCATGAAACATGAGAAAAGACAAAAACTGGACTTGGAAGAGTAGACAGGAAAGGTTTACTCAGGTTTCAAACTGGTCTGTTGGTCCACAAAAGAACCTCGGTGTGCCCTTTAGGTCAAACAAACCCTCAGATAAACAACAGAAGAATTAAAAAGGGACACTTTATTATATACCAAATAAGGGAACAATTTAGGTGGAAAAACCCCCTTACAAATGCCCACTACAAGCACAATATAGAATTTAAGGAGACTACATCACCAAACTACAGAGCTTAACCTCGAGGCCACTCCAGAAGCATTTACTGGTGACAGAGCCATGAAAACACGGAGAACTGTGTCATTTTCCTGTTACCATCAATCTGTATAATGGGTTTTATAGAAAAAAGTACTGACAAGTGATTAGTTCATGAGTTTCAAGAGAAGAGGGTGCATGTGAAAATTTGGTTATATACATTGAATTCACAGAGCCATTGTGCCAGTACAAAATGTGGCTCTGAACTTCCTTAAAGTATTTCCAGTGCAAAACCCTACAATTTAGCACTTTCAACTGTAAAATATCACAACCACCATAAATAAAGCCGTATATTTTCTTACCTGATAAAAGTAATATAAGGAGTACAGCAAAGAAGTCGGGGTACTCTGCTAGCCCAGAGTAATTCATTTTGAAGTAGGCACTGAAGAAATGACCAATCCGTTTTCCAAGAAGTTCATCAAAGGTGCCACTCCAGGCTCTTGCTACACTTGATGTACCTTCATAAAACATATAAATATTTAGGGTTTTACATCCATACAGTTGGATACAGCTACTTCTACTGAAAAGGAAACAAAACTAAGCCTGTTGCTACCTGTATTTTAAAAAGCAGAGCCTGTGATGTTTGTTTTGCTGAAGAATTATAGTGTTTAAGAATTTTGCTTGTTAAATGGTAATGAGTTTTTCTAGAACCAAAATAAACAAATTTTTTTTTTGCCTCGTTTATTCCCAGAAGACTGCAGAAATTATTTCTTTGTCATTTATGCCTGACCCTGAATGAAGCTTATTTCTAGCTATTTCTAATTTCCATTATATATGTTAAACAATGAAAACTAACATAAGAAAGCACTTTAAGAAAGAACATAAAGGAAAGTTTGCCCACCTGTCAGTAAAGCAAAAAAAATTACTAGCAAGACATATGGTACTAGAGTCTGTATTTAAAACTAATACTCTCCTGTGGCAGTGTTCACGACCAAATACAATTTGGCCAATCTTATTTGTATCTTTCAGGAGATAAGATTCTCAAGAAATACATTTTAATACAATACTGGGGAATGTCAGTTTTGCAATGATTTGAGTAACCATCCTGCAGGTACACATCTAAATCTAGGCATGTTCATACACACTATAACAGAACTTTGAAATACATTCCTCCAGGAGAAATAATTTTTAAATCCAAAAATGTTATCTCTTCTGAAGCACTGAAATAGCTATCTGCCACATAAGTATTGATTTTATTCACCTCTGGTAGACTTTGGTTGAGCAGAGTTGAATAAAACTCTGACAGGACAGCACTCAATTAGCACCATGGTGTAGCAGCAAGTTAATACTTAAACACCATGACTTTCCTGTAAGATACTATAGTGGAGTCCCTGTAAATGTCCTTGCTGTACATATTTAAAAAAACCCAACTTATTGATTTTACTGAAATTATTTTTGCTGACCAAAGATGGCAAATAAATCTTGTTTGTTCTTGTGCATCATCACAGAATGTCTGACACAATCTTCATACAAGGTATGTGGTTTATATGTCACACTGTCACAAAAATATCTTGCAAAAAACTGTTTGCAATGGTGATGCACAGAAGAAAATAACCTAATCAAATTATTTTGGTTATTTCATCTCAGCAGGACTAAAAAGAAAGAGTAGCTAAGTCTAGAGACAGAAAAGAAATAGAGCCCAAAGTCTGTATCTTTTATCTGCTGTCTCAGAAACCCCTGGGACCGGTGTTTGTTCTTAAGCTTACCTATGATATAGGATAAAATGAGATTCCAGCCAGTGATAAAAGCCCACAGTTCACCTACTGTAACGTAAGTGTACAAATACGCAGAACCAGTCTTGGGGACACGAGCGCCAAACTCGGCGTAGCAGAGCCCTGCCATCACAGAGGCAATGGCAGCAATGAGGAAAGAAACAATGATGCTAGGTCCAGAATCAGATTTGGCTACTTCTCCAGCAAGGACATAGACACCAGCCCCGAGGGTACTCCCTATTCCCAGGGCTATAAGGTCCAGTGTCGATAAGCATCGGCACAAATTGGTGTCCTCCAGACTTTCGCCGCCCATGCTCTTCTTCCGCACCAGACACCGGATAAAGGACAGAGCCGCTCCACAGGGCAACATGGTGGATGTTGAGCTCTGAAATAAAGGAAATTATTCCACAATGCAAAAGGTAGTGTAGACTCTGGAGAAAAACAATGGGAAAAAGTATTTGCATGAAGAACTTTAATCACATCTACTAACTAATATATTCACACTGTTCTGTGGCATTAAATAAGATGGCAGGTGCTTTTTTCCCCCCCGGAAACAAATTAGGGATACAGTATTCCTAATTTTATATGTAGTGTTTATGTCCCCAGGGAAAGAGATCCATTATCCTTAGGTTTGTTACATTGCTGTAAAAAAGCACAAATTGTTTAAAATTATCTGCTAATGGCCACTTGGACACTTCTAAAACAGAAACAGCCTTTTTTCTCATATATCATGGAGCCTTTTAAGATAAGGATCAACACCAACATAAATAAGTGGTTTGGGGATCTAAAGCTAAGACTATAAACAGCAAAAGTTTAAAATACATTATTCTGAGAGCGCCAATTCAATATCCTTTTGTCTTCAAATGTATAGCTTTTACCTTTAGAATTTGCTTCAGTAAGAACAGCTTGAAAACAGATTAAAATAGTGTTT
The DNA here is from genome assembly GCF_022539315.1 of Serinus canaria. Lineage (NCBI taxonomy): Eukaryota > Metazoa > Chordata > Aves > Passeriformes > Fringillidae > Serinus > Serinus canaria. Next base: position 42,139,489 of record NC_066317.1, read on the forward strand.
CTACTCTCACACACCAGTGAAGTTTCTCAGATCTAATTATCCTTACAAGAAATCTTTCACACCTCTGCCTAACAATCATCTAGCAAAACCTGATGGGCTAACCCTTCACCCCAGCTGCAGTTCTCCAATATTCTCAGTGCCCGTCACAGTGTGGGATGTGATCAGCTCCAGCACACAAGCTCAGATTCTGTGCCCAACCTGGTCCTGGAGGCCAGCAGGTGGGCAGTGCCTCTCTGGCCTGTGATACGGGTGCCTGCTATGAGCAGCAGTGATCCAGCTTCCCACCTAAAACAAATGGCCACTGAGGGTCCAAAGCATTTGCTTGGGAGGGATGACGTGGGCATCCCATAGAAAATAAAGAGGCAATATTAATGTATAAGTTTTATCAATTAACAGTGCTTGATCCTAAAACAGAGAGTCAGAAGCAGAGAGTATCAGGAACTCTGCCATCCCTATACAAGATTGCTTGGGGAAAAAAATTGCCAGAGAAGAGAAAGAACATTTTCACCCTATTCCTGTAATAGGTCCCCAAGCTCACTCAAACCTGCCACTTCTGCCTTCAAAGAGCACCTGTAAGAAAAAAGGTCCTTTCAAGTAAAGGAATTTGGCAAAGGGTAGTGAATGGAATTGAATAGCTGGGCACAGTAATGCTTAATCCCCTTAGAAAGGTGATAGGTGGCCCAGGACAGTGGGAGGAGATGGACAGGCGAGTTTCCAAAGCTCTGCTGCAATTAGGCAGTCCTTCCAGCTACCAGAAACAAGAATCTGCCCATGGTACACAGACTCACCCACTATGAAAACCTCACCAGTTACAGAACTCAGATGATATTCATGTCAGCAGAGATCCACATCTTCTAAGGGAATTAGCATTGAACTGTTCAGGCAAAATTCCCTGCTGTGTCTCCTGAGCTCTTCAGGAAAAACAGCCTTTCTTTGGGCCTGAGACTGAGGCACTCCACTCCCACATGGCCAGGTTTATTTTTCCTGGGCTGTACTCGAAAAAATATTTTGAGGCCACTTTTTTCCCCCTGAATGACAGTTCTGAAGCTGTAGCAATCACTTAGGATGTTATATTAATATGCTTACTAGTCTGCAGCCCATGTGACAGGCAGCAACCCTCTTGTGACTCCATGCCCTTCACCTTAGCAATTTCAATGTTACAGAAACATAGCATATTTTAAGGAATTATTTCTCCCTTCCCTCCCAGATAATATTTCATTTCATAATTCATTAACATGAAAAAATAATCTGGCAGATCTTGTTCTCAGACCACTAAGGAATTTCCAAGACTCTTGTTATTCAAATGGCATTTCAGATTGTTTTGCTTCTCTGCCATTTGGGACAAGAAGTCCCGAAAATTGTACAGCCATTTGCTGCAGTGGCCAGTAAGTGACATTATATTATGGTTAACTCTGTTATTATATGCTAATATCTCTGGACATTTTGCTTTTCTCTGCCGAGAAGGAATCTCTATGGCAAAATAGTTTTTCTCCTTCTGATTTCTGCTTCTTAGGGAGAGGAAGGAGGCTAGTTCTTGCTAGCCACAAGCCAGTAAAAGACACCTCTTCTGACAGAAACCCAGCCTTTCTTCTTTAGTCTTTAGAAACTGGAGCACAACCAAAGACAGAGTTCAGTATACAAACTTTGTGTCAGGAGAGGGAAAAAAAAACCACCTTGTGCATGGCAAACTTCTCTTTGTAAGTATATCCATCCTAACATGGACTTGACAGACACATCCTTTTACAAAAATCACTGGAATCCAGCACATCTTCCCATCTTCCACAGTTTCCTACACTTAGTAGGCCTAAACTCATAGCAAAAATGCCAGAACCCTGCTACACAACTTCTGTTGCTGCATGCCAAGTGCAGCACTGTATCTCACTGGCCCCCTTTCAGATTAGGCTGGGACTTCATACTTGATAAGACAGTGCAGCAGGAAGAATGGATGAGCTTACAAAGATATTTGGCTTCACACAGGACCAAAGACATAGCTATGAGGTGACAAGTGTCCTCAGAAATAACTGACAAGTGTAATGGTTTTCTGAGGGGTCTCTTGTAAAGCAGATCCTTTATTGCATTACCCCTGCAAGAGAACAGCCTGAGGAATGGCTCACTGCTGATGTGTGCTGACTCACAAGCAGTTTATCGGAACTGAGGCAGAGCACATCTCATGCTAAAATATAAACCTACAGGAGCAAAGAAGGTAACAGCTGGGTGAGCCTTTTGGTGGCAGCATTGTCCTAGACAAGCCTATACTGACTGCCACCACACACTCTTGTAAGGTCTTATTCCTGCAGACCTACAGATCTTCTGAGTTTGGACAAATTTTCAGTTTTCTGCTGATCTTTATGACAGAGAGGAACATTAAGAAGGGCAAATGAACACATTAAAAAATTCTCTCTCGTACTTTTTGACTAGCAAGTTTCAGTATTTTCCTAATTGCTCCTTTATTCTTCCTCCTTTCCCTGCTGCAGCCTCACTGTGCCTCATCCCAGCACACAACTGTGGGCTCTGCTTCGTCTTGGCCTCTCCTATGGTGAGCTCTGCCAGCGCTGGCCTGGGCCCCTGCTGAATGTGCAGCACAGCTGCGGAGCACTGGCTCTGCTCTGAGCCTTCCTGGGAAGGCACATCTGACAGCCTGGGAAAGGGGGGTTTTGATATTTACACTGGGTAATCAATCAAGGAGGAAGTGAGCGCTTTTGAGGCATCTCTGGTACACCCATTTCTGGTCCTGCATCTCTGGTCCTACATTTCTGCATCTCTGGTCCTACATTTCTTGGAGCAGAGCTGGATACCTGCCTGCCTTGAACAGCAGTGTTAGGCACGCAGCCTGCAAGCACCACCAGTCAGCGTGGGCTGTATTGTTCATGCAGTTTAAACAGAAAAAATATTGAATCCTCACCTGATACAGAGTTTAAAAATATGCAATGAGTGATAAGAAACCACAAAGGAAAAAGCCCTTGAACTCACCAACAGTATGCAGTTATTTCTAACTAAGGTGTGGAGACAACCTGATTAGTGTCTCATGCAATCCCAGCTGTGCTAGGCTCCTCTCTGAAGCCTGCCTTACAGAGAGCACTGCGTCACAAGCACAGCAGGTTTCACTTTGCCACAAGAAGCAGCTGTGAAGCGTGCTTGTTACCGACACTGGCACTCTCCTGCTGCTGCACTCAGCCGAGCTGGCCGCTCTTTGCTCCCCACGTGCTGGGTCACCTCGCTCCTGAAGGCTCTTGCGACCAAGGCGTCACTGAGCTACAGCTTACGCTGTAAACACCGAACACACCTCCAGCAGTCCTTCAACAAAGGCCAGGCTCAGTTCACCTGCCTTAGAGTTGAGGACCAATGACCAGTCCTTATGGAAGCCTCCTCCTTCCTTGAATGAATTCCTAGAGAGAACTAAGCTATCCACACTACAGTTTCGTTGTACCCCTTCAACCACCTTCAACCCAGATACAGCAAGGAGGAGAGTAAGACATAATTTAGACAGGAAATGAACTTGACAGATTTATCTAACAGGGGGAAGGATAAAACAAAACTAAGCTTTCTTATGTGTGGTGGACTTTCATAGTATTTGTCAGAGTACCCGAATAAGCAGGTATTTCTCCAATCCCTTTTGTTCTCTATTGTCTTGGTTCATTTTTTTCTCTACAGCATCTGCTGATAAAATCGTCTTAATTTCAGCTGCTCCTGGCCAATTGTAAACCAGATCATATACTGCTTGTCTGCTACACATCGGAATGCCAGTCCAAGGAGATGAGTTCAGCCTTACAATTCATACCAGCTCTGTTCAGGTGGATTATCAGGAACATTTAATCATCATCTGTGGTTAGCCCTCTTCTGTCAGGAAATGTTTGGGGTCAAAAAATTTGTAACTAAAAACACAATGCAAGGGACAAAGTCTCTATCTGCAAAGATTATATTAATATTTAAACCTGCTTTGACTACTCCAAAGTCATATAAAATCTACCATTTCTGCAAAGTATTTTTCATGCACAATAACCTAATCTAATCACCTATCCCACACAAAAATCAAAAAATATGTGGATATTGGAGCAAAAAAAGGTAACTTACATCATGTCCAATAATTTTATTTCCGTTAAAATTAAATTTTAATTTGATTGTCGCATACATGGTTTAAGTTAGTACACATTAAACACAAGCTACACATGGGAAAATCCAAAGTTTTGCTGCAGCTGCCATTCAACGTTTCACACAAATTTTTCTATTAAAATTTCTAATAAAAAACCATAAAAATCGCATATGGAAAGCAAATGTTATAAAGCAATATGAAACCCCTGAAAGTTTTAGCACTGTTGAGATTTACGTTTAATGACTTTTGAAGCCAAAATAAAATAAAGAGATTTTACTCAAAACTATTCTGTTGAGCTAGTATTATATAATATACTACCAATTTTAGATGCAGTACTTAAACATATAAAACAGCATACTAATTAAGGATAAAATACTCCAATAAGTTTGTAACATATGGGAAATGGGAAAATATAAATATATATACTGGTTAATACAGATTAATTTAGCATATTTTTTCAGCCTTGTTTTTCCTAAAAAACCTGTAAAAGTTTATGCATTTTTTCCGTATTAAGTACATGTAGTGTTATTCAAAATTGCAGTACTACGTTTATTAGGTCTTGTGCAATAATATATCAAAGTAAGGTCTTGGGAAATAATGCAAGTAAAAAGAATACAGAGATGAAGCAAAACTAGGTATACTCTAAGATTTGAGTGTGTGTACACACATGCACAGGCAATATATAATTTTACTGCAAGTGTCCTAAAAATTCATGGGGTGTCCAAGACTTTCACAAAACTCCTAAGGGAGTTTTTGAAATATTTAAAGTATCATATTTCAATAATAAACCATAAAATTGGTTAGCAGCACCTGTAACAGAAGTATAAGATACATAACAGAAGTATAAGGGAAAAGCAAAGCAAGTTTTATCATTCAAAAGGCAGAAACACCGTCTAGGCTGACTGGAAAGGAAAATATAACTGCATCTTCTATATATTAACACAGAATATTTACCAAAGACAGAATAATGCTGCAATGTAAACAAAGTGCATACCACAGCTCTTGCTACTCAAACAGCACATATGTTAAAGGCAAGGTTCCCTAAGATAACCTAGGCTGCTTTCAGGTTACTTCTTTCAGCAGCAAACTTCATTACTAACCTGATTCAGAGCAACTTCTGCTGGGCAAATTTCTGCTCCTCTTACGCAGTCCCGAACTCCTGCTGTCATAAATAAAAGAGTAATGACTTAAAGTGATTTTATTAAAAGTCTTGCTTTAAAAGCCAGCTGCAGATGGTGTGGGAGCCCTCAGTGTCAAGGGGTGGAGGCTTGGCAGCCCAGGTGATTGGAGGGCTGCTAGCTGGCTAGCTATTTGCCCAGCCAAGAGGCAGGGAGGGAAGGAGGGAATCTCGCTGGCATTCAGATAAAACCTATCCACTCTTTGTGTCTCCATGACACAAAACCCAACGAGAATGCCATTTCCTACATTTAAAATGCCTGTGTCAGGGAAACTAGTCACACATCCTGAAGGAAATGCATGAGGAAATCCCCATATAACCTTGGAAATCCCCATGATACCCTTTCATTGCCCTTGTGAAAAACGAACTGGTTTTGAAGCATATTGAAGGATGCTTTGCCATGTTTTGAGACCTGAGTAAATTTTAGAAGAATATATATATTTCTGAAAGTATTGCTGTGGCTAGAAGCAACACAGAAGGCAATGTATTTACAGAGATGGGTTACAGCCCATTCTGTTGAACTGGGATAGATGTACCACAGATGATCTTCTCCTTTATATGGCTTGAAATGAAAAATGCTGAAGAATGGACTTAGAACAAGCCAAACATTCCTGTGACATAACCAATAAATAAACCTGAATTTCTTAAAAATTAGCTTCCAGAATAAACCAAACCCCAATGTATAATTTACAGCTCTATTTTTATTATTTCCAATGGCAGACAGCCCCACTCCAAATATGTAGTGGCATTTCCAGCCAGTATTGTTCACAGCATATTGTTTCCTTCTAAACACTCACATTTCAATCACTTTATCTTTGTTCAGCTAACATAACATAAACCTTGCAGAGAAAAGTGCTATGCTTCTCATCATTAAAAAGTTTTTCCTAGGAAAATATGTAGAAAAACAAATTGTGTAGCAGCCCGCTGCAACTCTCTCTCAGCTTTTACTTTTCCCTTAGTGTAAAGTCTGCCAGTGCTCCAGAAGCAGAGCACTTTTTGCTTCATGAATAGCCCTACTTCCTGCAGCCACACACAAGGGAAGAATACAAGCTTTCCTCAGCTCTCCAAGGTCCAAGGAGAAATGCATCCAAGAAAGTATGCTTCACAAGGATGGGCTGTGTTTCAAGACCAGGAGTCCAGCTTAAGTTACCCAAGCCAATTATCTTCTGCAAGCAAAAACATATTAAGAGAAAAGGTCTTTTTTGCTGAAGGTCTGCTGATGACAGCGCTAATGCTTCTCCTCATATTGACCTCATCCTTGTAAAAGATGAACTTTATCTCTTTCACAGTTAATACACAGACAGAAGATAGAACAAGAAGTTATGCTACAGGTTAGGTTTCTTGGCAGAAATGCATGACAATCACTTTTAAGGAACATCACTCTGGCCTGTGACAATATCTAGGCATTTTTTAAATCAAACTAACAAGTCCATGAGTGACTCAAGAATTACTCAGATGGTTCTTGAATGTCTCCAGTGAAGAAGACTTGGAATCTCTCTGAGCAATCTCTGACAGTGCTCTGGTCACCTGCACAGTAAAGAACTTCCTCATATTTGGCTAGAACTTCCTGCGCATCATTTTCTGCCCTTTGCTTCTTGTCTTGTTGCTTATCTCCTATCTGTGATAACAATTCATCCCTGGTAGCACCAGTGCACTTATGGATCATTATAATGACAGGACTGGGCTGCTTTGGTTTATCTGACTTTCTAAAACTTAATCCTGAGAACAGTAGCACACAGAAGCTCCACTGCTAAAGGCATTCAAACCTAGACCCCTCCGGGCTCCCAGCCAAGAGGCAGGGAGCACTCTGGCTGGTGAAACAGAGTTGCTTACTTCTGTCCCACCTCGACCTAGCTTACTGTGGGGTAATCAGAACATCCCCATTACACAGTGTTTGGATCAAAGGTCCCACAGACAGACACTCAAGGCACAGTTTTGAGTGTGTCTTCAGTAACACATGCTCAAAACTACAAGAAGACCATGTTGCCATCCAGCAAAGGTCATTTTTGTAGATTCAGCTGAGAGGTGTATCTGTGTGGCTGAGGGTGTGTGACAAAGCACACGAGAGAGATTATCATAAAGGGCTGTGTCTAGTGGGGGATCAATGATGCTGCTCCTCGGACAACACTGAGCAGACAGAGTGCAGGCACCTTCCTGTAAAGCATACCCAGCTTCTCCATCAGAGGAGACTGCTGCTTCTCTCCAGGAAAGAGTTGTGGTAGATCCACTTTGTGGCTCCCGGTTTCCTTCCAGTTACAAATCCAGCTGTGTTTGGCCCAACAGCATCAAGCTCTGACTTTAGAGACTTTTCTGCTCCTTAGAAACTACCTCACCTGCATTAATCTAAAGAGCCTCATCCAAGAGGTCGCTGATTTGCATACCCCAAGGACTTTTGTAGTTCATTCTTTGCATTAAAAATTGATCAAGAATTCTCTTCTTGCCAGGAAGCAGTTGGCCACATTAGAGGGAATTAACTGTTGGACAAAAGTATTTTATTTTCCTAAGAAAGGCTCCTTTTAAGACTTTCCCTTAGAGTATGAACATATTTTTTATATAGTTACACGGAAATTCACGCTCAGGGGATTTTAATTTTACAAAGAAAAAAAAAAAAAAGAAAGAAACAAACCCAAACAAATAATTTTGAAAGTCTTTCACAAACTGAAACAGACTTCTCAGATGCCCAAGTGACAAAGTGATTAAAAGCTGCTCTGTTGTTGACTGTGGCTGTCTCACAGGCGCAGCCTCACAGCTAGGGGCTCTGGAGTTTTACATAACTAGAAGTGCTAACTGTGCCCACGCATATCCATGTGCTTGCCCATATAACTCACCAAAGTTAAACATGAACAAAAGTGCTTGCAGGCCCAGGCTTCAGTGAACCATGGCAATCTCTCCACTTTGCAACCAGCTGTAACAAACTCAACTTTTGTCATGCACAATGAAAAAGAAACACAACGTGTTTTGTACACTTTGTGCAGCTGTGATGGGTTATGAGAAGATGTCCTGGTATTCAAAAGAGGATTCATCAAGTAGCCAGCAAGAATCTTTCAAGATAAGGTAATTACATTTTAGTGGTGGTGACTTGTGGTTCTGAGAATAAAAATCCAGTGCAATCTGTGTGCTAATCTACACAAGGTGATCATAAACATTTAAGAGAGAAAAATATCTTTATAAAGCTCAACAGTAGTGTAGGCTGCCTCTATAACATTATGACAGGATCATTTCTGAAGAGAATAAATTACAATTCAACACTTTTTAAAGGACTTCCAATTTATTAAAATAAAAATATGTTTATTTTAGGTTGTTTCTCATGGTTTAAGCAGATTACTGAAACTATTTCCTACAAAATATGGTACAGAATAAAATAAAATTATCACTTACCAAGTCACTCAACTTTTCTTTAATAATTTTTTTTTCAGTTTGTACGTAGAAAAATACCTCAAATTCTGAACTTCTGTAAAAGAAATTTATAAAAACTAAACACATACTACTAGACTAATCCAGGTAGGAAGAATAAACCTGAGATCCTGCATAATTTCATATGTTGCAGGAAGAAGGCTACATTAGCACAATTTCCAGTTAGTTTTTTAATCCAGGAATGAGTAATTTAACCTAATATTAAGCATGTCCTGAGCAGCTACTAGCTGTCATTTGCTGAATTCCAAATATTCCCAGGGGTCTAAAGGAAATTTTTGTAGTGTTGACTCACAGTGCTGTCTCTAAGTCTAAAATCAGATTTTTCGAGAAGGAAAGTAACTATTTAAAGCCATGCTTTCTATAAAAAAACCCACTCATCCTTTTTTGACCTTGAATACAGGATAAATATAGATAGGAAATTTAGATTAAAAAGTTAGTAATATATACAAAGAAAATAAAATTTAAAACTAAGACTTGATCTGTAATTGAAAATAAGCTATGATGCTATGTCATGCCAAAACTTAAATGATTCTGTTTGCATCTCCTGGACACCTGGGAAAGGTGTGTCAGATGCAGCTCCACATTGCAGCTTGGGCAGGGGCAGGAGAAGGCACCCCCAGCCAGCTGAAGCATGAGTACACTTCTCCCTCAGAGGCAGGAAGTCACAAACAGGCTTTCAATAGGAGCAAGGACAAAGATCTAACAGAAAACAAACTATTAAGGCATGGTTGATTTTTTGTGGTGGAAGCTATTGGGTAACATCTTACTCTGCTTTTTTTTATAAGCCTGTTTGAAATTACAACATATTGGACTGAAGCAAACATTAAAAAAAAAAAAAAGTATTCAGTTCCTGACAACAGTCCATGTTTGAGCCAAACGTGCAATTGCACATCTAAAGGCCACTTAGGTAGGTAATTAGGCCCAGTTGATAGAAATCATCCCAGCCTATGCAAATTCAACTGACATTTAAAAGTAGTACTTAGTGTCAAAAAAGACAAAACACCAAGCTTTTTTACCACAATAGTGAAGCTCTGGCTTATTAATCATTAAAAGTTGTATTATCATGTGTGGAGATAACAGGTTTTTAGTTTTTTTAAATGTGCTTCATTTATAGCTTTTCAAGTTCTAGTTATCACTTTCTTCACTACTTGAATTAACCAACTGAAAGTTTACTTCCCAATCCTTCTATAACATAGGACTTCCTTTACTGTTTTTCACCCCAGTGAATCAATCTCTTTCCTCAGTTTACTTGGATTTTTTATTGTTGGAATATTGGTGAGGGGTATTGTTTGTTTGTTTGTTTGTTTGTTTGTTTTCACGAGGTTTGGGGGGTTTTTTTGTTGTTTGTTTGTTGTGTACTTTCTGGTTTTGTTTTTATTTTTCTTTATTTTTTTTTCAACTGTAAAGGCTAAAAATGATCTTTTTCTTTGTATCAAAAAGGGAAATCTTTCCAGTTACTATCTTTAATGAAATTTTTTTTCCTATAAAAATAATTTCATCCAGAAAATTTCTATTAACTCCATTCCTACTTAACAATCATTTTCCCTTCTGGAAAATGATATGAAGGTTGCTTTTTTCACTTACTCTTTTTAATCAGTAACAGAGCTTTACCTTTCACCCCATGGTTACCAAGTTTTCAGTAACAGCCTCTTGTGTAAGACACAAGCAAAAGCCTCTCAGAAAGTTAAATCAGATCAATTCCCTGTACTCTGTTCTGTTGAAAACCTGACAGTATCAAAAAATAAACTCTGAAAAATTAGTAGAGATGTATTTAAAAATACAGCCCTGGAATATTTTTTTCAGTAATGTTAGGAAATATACAAAATGACTGCAGGATCAAATTTAAGTCCCAAATATTTCCCTGATGAAAATTCTACTGATTTGCACAAAAGCTGATGAATCTCTAAAAGGGACTTAGACACTGGTTTTAAAGTAGAAATAGTGAGATTCCTTTCACTTGCATAAAATCCTGAGGTTGCTTCTAGAATGTCTATAAAGTCTGTATTTTTTAAATGGCTTTGCCTGTGTCCTCCTGGGTGCTTCCACGTTGAAAGACCCAGAAAATAGCCCAATTTCATGGTGCAAGAGTGGAAATTAAGCAAAGAACTAATGGTTCACCTCACTTCTCTCTCCTCCTTTCCCATCCTCAGCCGGCTGGTTTGATGGCTTAGGTAGCACCAGCTCCAGGGGTTCCTACTCTGCTGGGGTTGACCAGTCCCATCCCTCTCAGACAATCTGACCACTGCACCAAACACTAATGGGCTCCAGTTGGTTTTTCTGTTTTAAAAGCAGTGCAATTAATATTCTGTGCTGAGTCACTGAAAACTGTTTAAAGTAACTCAATTTCATATGTATTAAAAAGTGGCCTTTCCCCCTATTTTCTGTGGGGGCCAAGAAAGGAACAAGAGTGAGTGGAGAAGAAAGAAAAGCTGAATATATATAATTTGAGACTAAAAGAAATCACAGATGATCCCAGAAATAGCCTCACTTACAAAAATATCAGGGAGCAGAGATAGGAAGGGAATTCCTAATACACATCTTGTTTCTATATGAGTTTTTAACGCACATGGAAAAGATGTCGTCTCACACAGTTTACAAAAACCCAAGAAAAATCTAGGTCTAATCAAGGTGTCACAACTTTCTCATAATGCAATGTCTAAAATGAAGCATGTTGTTGTTTATTATTATATTATTATTATTATCATTATTATTATTATTATTATTATTATTATTATTATTATTATTATTATTATTATTGGCCAATTACAAGAGTTTTTGAAACTTAAGTTTGCTTTCTTTTGCTTATAGAAATACAAGAATTAGATGCACATTATTTATATTCCATATTTCTTTTATCTTCAGCCAAAGACAGTAAGAATTAATTAGAGAGATTCTTGCAAAAAAGTTTTGAAAATTGTCTTTTGAAACCAAATATTACTCTGAAATAATGGCCAAGTATTTAAATTAGGATTCTTCACTCGATCTGTACTGGACTTTAAATATTAAATCAGAGTTTGCTTCCGTTCTGTGTGAAAATGGAACTGTGATAGCCCAGCACCACTGCCACGCATCACACACACCAGACATAACATGTTTGCTAAGCACACTGCTATGATTTATTTTAGGTTTATACAGCAGAACAATACAAAACAACATAAGCAGAAAGGGTTAGTTCACACGATATAAATAAGCTGCATCTGCAATGCTTAATCCCAGAAGCATTAAACAGCATTCTGTGGTCTGAAGTTACTGCTGTTAAAACCAGCCCCGGATTCCTTGCAGGTACTTTCTGCACCCTGCAAAATCAAACACCACTGATTTCAAATATGAAATCTCCAGAACAATAAGTCCCTGATCAGTCACTAGAGCAACCCTGTTACAGAGCACTACCCTTTGACATTAAATATGGATGCTCTCAATATATTCCATACATATCAAGACCATATAAATCCAAACATCTAACATGATTTATAACTGAGATAACTAATGCCAGAGCATTCCCTTTTCATTCTTGGCTTTAAATAGCACCACTACATTTAAGCTTCAGGAACAGAGTTTGAAGTACATTATAACCTTCAACTGGGTAATTTTTTGGAAAGACTTTCAAATTTCTCAGTATTTTTTAAGCAAGTCAATAAACAGCTTGACTGCCTGTAACATCTCACAAGTAGAACATGACTAAGACTTCAAAACACAGCAAAAGCCAGTACTGACCTCAATAGTTGCCCACTGAGATCTTGCTGACAGATTTCCAGGGCAGTTAGCAACAGGTACAGCAAGTGACTCACTAACTAAGTGAGCCTAAGACCTCAGGCTTTCCAGAGAGCCTGAACAGGCTGCAGAGCTCCGTGATGCAACATAACAGAGCATACCCTCAACATCTTCTGAGGGTACATCAAAAACCCTCTGTGAACTTCCATTAAGAAAGCAGTATCTATTGTATTTTGAGCAAATCACAGCTATGCATGACTCTTGCATAACCGTGATGAAGATGTGCTTTCAGATCCATGCAGATTTTATGTAACCTATGAAGACTGAAACACTGGCAAGTCTGCCTGAAGAAACCAGACCTCTTGGAATAAACCCACGTTCAGGAATAACAGGAGAATCATTTCATCAGAGCATTGAAGAAGCACAAGCACTGGTTCATAAAGCAATGAGTGTTCTGTAAATAATAAATAATATACAGAATAACACAAACATTTGAGAGAAAATCCAGCTCAGGTGTTCATGTGTGTTTCTGTACTCCCAGCCAGCCAGCCAGCACAATAGTTCTTTACTTGCAACTTTATCTTCAATATAAATCATCTGGAGGTATTGAAAAAGCAAACAGTTTAACAGTTCCACAGTTTTTCCTGGAGACAGTTCTACTTACAAAAATCAAAAGTCATTTGAGCATTAAATTGCATTTACTCTACCTATGAATTTACTTCATTGACTACCAAATATCCCAGAGGAACAAACCACATGAATGTTGCCTGCAGTAAATCTTGCAGTACTAACTGATGATGCACCAGTTAAATACTAGAAAATGTGTTTTCAGGATAATTTGTGTCACATAGCAAATAGGAAGTTGTTGGGACAGCCATTTCTTCTCCCACATGATGATCAGGTGAAGTACAATTCTCCAATTTTATTCTGTTGTGGCAACAGAAGGTCCCATAAATGTATAACTTTTTATTATATCTTCAGCAAACACAAAGCATCTCAATAAACGTTCTATACCACCTCCTCCCCTCAGTAACTTTCTTCCCTTGCCACATCCAATGATCCTCAATGGCATGACCAATGTCAAACTAAAAGGTCAGGGGAAATCACACAGATCATTCCCTCAAACATCCTCTTCTAACTATGATGTACTGAACATAAGCAATGCAGACCATCAAGCCCATTTAGTTACCAACTTGTCTCATATTTGCTCTTCAATTCTATGTTCATATATTTCTTCTTTTCTTATCTTTCACTTGTTTAAGTGAAACAATGTATTTCTCCCCTTATTTATCCCTAAATCAGTCACTTTTTCTAAATCAATACAAAAATCCACAGCCACCCTGTGAATAAGTCATGGGGAAAATCCCATGGAATGCTAGATCCTAACAGAGCCAAATACATTTGCTTAAAAAAACCACTCCAGATGCACAAGTCAGATCCTCAAAAGTCCAGACACTGCAACAAGTGGAGTAGCTGTCACCAAGGGGATATCCTTCCACATATGTTGTGTATATATGACTTTGTGTGTATTCATGAGTGCAGAGTACATTATTTCCCAGTTCCTACTATGCAAAAACATACTTTTATTTTGGCTGGATCGCAATTTTGGAGTAAAAGTGTTCTGCTTGAGCTCTGGAAACAACAACAGCATATTGAGTTCTGTCTACCCATGTGAGCAGAGGTGGGGTCTGGCCACAACCCATTCCCTACCTGCCCCAGGAGAAAAAGGAGGCCAGGACAGAGTCACTGTCTCAAGGGGAAAAACCAGAGAACAAGCTGCCAGTGAAATGCAATGGTCTAGGAAATTACAGGCAGGAAAGATTAGACATCTCATTTTAGCAGCTGCTTGCCAAAAGCTTTGGACATCAGGTATCTTGTTTCATAGAGTAACTAGAATACAACCCCAAAGGGGTAAAATACTGAATGGAAAATGTCACAGAAATTACTTCTGATTTCAAAATGCCACCACTTCCCTTACTAGTACTAGATACAATATTTCAGCAACCTACTGATTTTTATTGAACCTGATCACTGATTAGTACCACCTGTAAATGATACATGTTTTCATAGTGCAGAAAAAATTTGGCATGAAGAGTAAGTACATATTCCTCATGGAAACACTATAAAAACATGAATCTTTTAATTTTCTAGACCAGCAACAGATACTCAGAAATTAATTTTATTACATAAAGTTATTATAATCAATGTAGAATCCTTCATGCATAATCTAAAAAAATTCTTAGCTACTTTCAATATTAATCAATGCATCAGCAAGAATACCTTGGCTAAGACCCTTTCTCACCTATGCATTCCTTTACTGGCCTTTAGAAAATGCCATTTTGGCATGCATTTGTCCAACTACTGCTCTTTATTTCTGTCCCTAGAAACTCAGCCAGCAATGCACATGCATATCTCATGCATCTCAATTTCCAGCAGCTGAAGAGGCTTAAGAACCAAATGTTCCCTGTGATCAGACTGCCATAACTTCCAGCTACTTTCTTTTATTTCCCTGTATTTTTGACCTTTTCCCACATTTCACATACATACTAGGTTCAAATTTTCATTATTTTCTGCCTACTTCAATCATGATTCATCACACAGGAATATACTAAGATATGGTAATTGCTCCACTATGAAAATAGTCTTGAAAACGTTTTAAATTGCTTCTAGTTATATAGTAAGAATTATTTGTTTTGGCTCAAAAAGAACCCCTAACAAAATTCTAATGCTTAGAAGAAAAACAATTTAGAAATACTTTGATGATAACAGAAGGAAAATCACTGCTGCTCTTCAGCATTTTTCCACTGAAATCTAAAAATAATAAGTCAAAAGACCAAAATACCTCCAGTTTCACAAATGTTATGTAGCCTTCTCAAACAAACCATCTCGAGTTCAACATCTGTTATTGAACTACCTATATCGTTATCTACAAATTTTTTGGTAAAGAGGGGGAAAAAAGAAGAAAAATGCAGCAATTACTAGTCTGTGCATCATCCATTAGTAACAACATGATTCTTTCAGGTAATTTGGTCTGCGATAATAAACCATTTTGGAAAAAATGTCCTTGTTAAATGCTATCAATCTGGTATTCCTAAAGAACAAATTACAAGCTTTAACTGAAGAAACAAAATAGGAAGTTTGGAAATTCGAGGCAGGAAGTCTGGGTCTAGATAAAAGGATATGAAGGACAAAAAGCTCCTTGCAATTTTGTGGATTAAGAGCAGCTATGTACTTCCTTGCAAAGTTTCAGTGGTGCACAAACTGGACATGTTTTTTTTGTGCTAGCCAAACACAGTTTTAAAAATCTATCATTATATACACAGCAGAATTTCTGGCTAGAACAAAAGGTAAAAAATCAACCTTGAAGATAATCCAGATGACTTGCCTGGAATTAATTGTCATCTTCTTCTGATTTAGGTAGGGATTTATTCCCTGAAGTCTAAGTTCCTCTCTATTTCCAAACTCTGCTGGCACAAAACTTTAAAAAAGAATGCAAAAATCAATGAAATCTGATGCTCTGCTTCAGCACTGCAGATGCTTAAGGAAACTGGCATAGCAACCTGCCTGTTGTGCACAAAACATCTGCAATAACTTTACCTCTGAATGATGGGAGATGTTCTACCTCCTGGTGTGTAACTCTCCAGTAGCACAAGCAGTCATCTGACCTCACCCTGGGTATCCCTAAAGATGGACTGGATGATGGCACTCCACAGTCTTTTGCTGATGCAATGGAGAGAGAAATTTTTGAAAACTGAGAGTACAAGTCTGAGAAAGAAAAATGCTGTTCCTCTAGCCGTGCACCATATACAGGAATTTCTTCTGAAATTTTCAAGACAACTCATTTTACAAGTGAACTATTAGCTACATAATGTCCTGAGCTGGAAAACTAAGACTTCACAAGGGTACACATTTCACTCACTCTGCAATTCCCAACAGTTGCAAAGAGAAATTAAAAAATAAACAAAACAAACTCCAAATCATTAGAGCTGATCAATTATCTTCAAAAGAGGCCTTTAAAGACTGTTTTTTTTCTGATGGGAATTACAAAACCCACCACAAACAGCAGAAAACTGTGTGATGGCCAGGCATACTTCGGAAAGGGTGTTTAGGGCAGGCCAACAGCAAATGGATAAATTGTCCAGAGCAGAAAAAAAAGGTTTACTCTTGAAAGATATTGGTGGACTCTGCACTGGACTGCAATGATTCATATGAAACTGGTGACAGCTATTAGGCCAAAACATGAGAAAATGAGAAAAAGGCAATAGAGCTACTGAGCCCAGAGATCAAACAGATCAAAGACAGCTACTCCTTCAGAATAAATGACTCTTTTAAAATTTTATTTATAACTTTGCTCTCTGATGATAGTTGTATGAGTGTGTGGCATGAGAAATTTTGTCATGATCCAGACATAAATTATCCAAAAGAGCAGCAAATGGATCTGAGAAAGCAGATACTTTACCATTTTATGCCTATCATCATAAAATATACACTGGGATAAACTATATGATGTTATGCCATACTTCTTCAGAATGAAAGTAATTTCATGTTTCCTTTCACTCTACTTGTTTCTAATTCTATAATGCAAACTCTGAAAAAACCAAACCTCTCAGACAGCTATTTCATATGATTAAAGTTACGTTCTGCTTACAGGTTCTCTTCAAAGACAACACATAAACAGAGCATGAAAATACCATTCAGCTGGGGAAATTGTTAAAACTATGAATCTGGCTCTTCCTAAACTTAGCTTAACTCAATTTATTCACATTGCTTCTTTTCTTCTCCCCTTCCTTCCAGAAAAGACAAAAGACCAAACAAAATAATGTTCACAGTTTTAACTGCTTGGAAGTAAAACAAAGCACATTTGTCAGGGCTTGTGTAAAAGCAAGGAGATGGATTCTAAATGAATGCAAGTTGTGTTCTGAGTATGTCTTTGTTCAAAATGTATCAAATTGAGTATATGGCACACAAAGAAAGCACATGTAACAAGCACAGGCTGATCAAAGGCTATTTGAAAAGTGCAATCAAAACCAGGTGAGAAGTCATGGATAAGGAGGAGTTAATTTTTGGCATTTTTATGAATTTTGGAACGGTATAAAAGATCAAAAAGAAGATACTGACCATGAAGATTATGACATCGTTACTTCCTCAAAATTAATTGAACATCTCTCTAAGAATATAACTGGGTATTATGTGGACTTCTACTCTTAGGCTGGCCATCAGATGTTAGCCAAAAATTATTCCCTATGACATCTGTGCTTAATTTAGCAATGCCCAGAGACAGCCAAATGTATATACAACAGAACGCTCACTCTGATGTGAAATATTTTTAACACTTAGATTAACAGAAAATCTTCAAAAAAAAACAAAAAAAAAAAAAGAAAAAAAGAAAAATTGAGGAAGAAGAAGAGGAAGAAGAGGAGGAAGAGGAAGAGGAGGAAGAAGAGGAGGAAGAGGAAGAGGAGGAAGAGGAAGAGGAGGAAGAGAAAGAAGAGGAGGAGGAAGAAGAAGAAGAAGAAGAAGAGGAGGAGGAGAAAGAGGTTGGGCTGTATCTGATAAGCAATTTTCTGCCAGCTTTACAGATTTTAAGCAGAGTTTTGAGAGTTTTGAATTATTACTAACGGTAAAATGACTTGGTGACCCCATGTATTTGTACAATTCTTGAGGTTTATGTGACTCAAATTCATGGAACTAATTTGTCTGGATAACAGCTTTACAAAGATTCTGAAGAGTCTAGACATTTTTCACTGTGGGAAAAAAAGATGCACAATCCATTTTATGCAAACTTTACAAGTAATATCCTGCAGTCGTCCTGTCATATTACAAATTGTACTTCTAAAGTCAACAGCAGATAAACTAAAGCATTTGAAAGTAGCTGTGTTTGTGCAACACTGGAAAATATCAAGGCAAATGGAAACGGCCTTTGCTTCAACTATTTTGCAAAAAATGATGCAGCAAAGAAAAAAGGTCAGTTATCTGCAGTGCTAGAGACTGCACACAACTAAATTGTTAAGGCATGTGAAATTTTACCTAATGATAATATGATATTATGTGATATGATAATAGATATTATATGATATGATATGATTGATATTATGATATGATATGATATTATATATGATATGATATACGATATGATTGATATGATATGATATGATATGATATGATATGATATGATATGATATGATATGATATGATATGATATGATATGATATGATATGATATGATATGAAAAATAAGCTACTTTTCAAAGAACTACTTGACTATGTTATTTCCAGTCTACACTGATTGAGGCTCAGGCAGAAGAAATGTAGGATCCATGAGAAGTTTGAGTCCTGTTTCTAGCAGTCTAGTACAGCTTGACAGCTTAATTGGAGAAAGTAGAAAAAAGGAGGTGAAGGAAGACCAAATACTTTTTTTTGTGTGTTGCACATCACTCTCTCCCACTATAGCTGTAATTTTAGCTTACAATTAGGTTTTGAAACTTACCTCTAACATATTTTGGCTTTACTCCACTGTAGCCTGCCAAACTATTTTCCAAAACTGGTTTAACTAGAACTTTTTCAAACACTGCTGCCAAGACATTTAAGCTCCAAAATAGGAGGAAAAAGGAAGAGTCGGGGTTTATGTCTTTTAAAAAGTAAAAGAAAATACTTAATCCTTTATGCTCGATCCAGAAATTCAAATTTATGCATAACCAAAAAGACTGAAATCCCTTCAAAATTAGGGCTTTGTCATAAAAGCACTTGAATTTACTATAGATTGTAGCCACATGGCACAATTCTCTCTATAAATATACTTTGAACCCCAGTTAGTGAAACAGAAACTTTTCAGCTGTGTTAAGATAAAAAATATCTCTGCATTTATTCATACTGCAGTAATACTCAGCTCAGAATCAAGGTCTTAGAGCTTAATCTAAAATAAAATTGATAACATGAGAAAAGTAGAGTTAAGCAGTGAATTGTGCATGTGTTGGTGGGTTCATCTGTTTCCCTAGAGATGCACAATGAATATGTTTAACTATCAAAATACCAAGAATAAATACCAAGAAGCTCCAGTGCAGCTACTGCTGGTCAAACAAGACCAAAGAAGAGTAAGAATGGAAACAGTCAGTACAGTTCATCTGCCAAACACACAGCCAGGTTTCTTTCGTTGGTGCTTTTTTAGATTATTCAGATTCAACATTTTCCTTTAGACAGCAAATGCAACATGTATCAAGCACTCTCTTTACACTTCCCTCTTTTTGGCTAATCTTCATGGAGGTGGATACTCTCTTTCTACATGGAGTCACATGGCAAAGACAAGGGTAAACAGTAAAATTTGTTCCTGGGGAGATTTCCGTTAGACACAGGACGAAAATTTTTCACAGGAACATTCAGGCATTGGAATAACTTCCCCAGGGAAATGGTGGATTCCCAAGTACTTTTTAGATTCAGCTGCATGGGATGCTGGGCCATCTTTTCTAGACTGTGCTTTTGCCGTGAAAGATTGGACCAGATGATCCTTGATGTCCCTTCTAAACTGGTTTTCTATGATTCTACATTTCCATCAGTGGAAGATCCACAGTCAGCCTGGAATAAGAAATTCCCTTCTTTGGGTACTAAATTTTATGAGAACACATGTGCACACTGAGAACAGTCCAGCCAAAACCCTTTTATTTTATTTAAATTTCATGTTGTCATACGTAACGTAATTTGCATAGAATACTGGCAAGATCGATAGAGATGGGTGATAAAATGTGCTGGAAAATATCTCTTTTTCTGACCATTACCAGCAACAAAGAGTGCCATTACCACAAATAAAGAGTGAATGAATGCATCAGTCTCAGAGCTTGGAGATCAAAGTGGGGAGCAGCTGCTGAACTGTCACCAAGATAAGTTTTGATTTGGAATCAGAAAGAACGGGAGAGTCATGTACAACAAAAACCCCACGGATACCACGGAGCAACTGTCTGACTGCAGCATCTACAGGCAGAGCCAAGTTACCCTTGGTATGTTTACACTGGCATTTTTTGCTCAAATGCATATTTTCAAAGATATTTTCCCTGTCATCCAGACAATTCACTGTGCCTTGGTTCACTCCATGGAACAATCCTTAGGCATCCTTTTGTGTCAAAGGGAATTGGGATAGGTATTCCAGAACAGCAACCAAGGACACTCCAAGTGGTAATGGAAATTCAGCCTGTGGCACCAGACAAAAACAGACCTGACATCTTCCCAACTGTCCCACACATAGCAAAATGTGAGTGGTGTGGTCAGTGAATCCACAGCAACAGAAGTTTTCCTCTACAGCTTCATTCCTGTAGAGCTACACCAGTTGCTGAAGTAGACACTGCCACTGCACACAGATAATATGGAATGCACAGTTGCAAAAGTTGCAGGCTGGTCTGCAACCCACCTGAATACAAAGGTGCTTATCAGACAGTTAAGCTCTGTCTGCCACTGCTTCATCGGCAGCTATAGCACAGCTGGAACTAAAACCTCAAGCCAGCGTTTCCACCAAAATAAGTGGTGTACCCCAATTGGATGCTCACTCCTGCATTCTTCCCTTGGGCCGACATAAAGATTTCTGTGGTGCAAAAAGTGAATTAAACTCGGGAATGGAGACACACTGGGCAGGTACTAAGTCAATTTAGAAGCAGATTGGTTTCCTGATACAATTTACTACAGAGCTGCACAAGTTCTTGTAGCAGCACTACTGCAGGGTACATGTGGAGAAGGATTAGCTACTGTAGGCAAGACTTAAATATTTCAACTCTTTTTGGTGCAACCTTAACTCCAAGTAAGGACAAGATTATTTTCAAGAAAGGCCACAACAGTCTGAATTGCAAGATTAAAGTCTAGAATGTAACACTTCAGCAGTGTTGATGATGAATGACTCATAACAATGTGTAAAATCTGACTCCATCACTGGTAGGAACATGTGCAAAAGACAAATCCATTTTAAGTAAACTTGGAAAATTCAGTTGTTTGGTACACAGCATTACTGGTACATCTTAAGGGAATAGAGATATTTAGAATGTAACAGCTACAAAAGTTACTTAAAGTCTTATTCCATTCCAAGTTCTGTGAAATTAATTGAATACTGGCACTACACCCTGCAGCCTGATGTGGCATTCACGTGTGGGAAGGCCAAATGAATCTCTGACTTCAAGTTACTTGATCTGAAATACAAAAAGCATATGAAGGATACTACAGAAATAGTACAGACATTATTAGCTCTGCTTTATTTATAAGAAAACACAATCTAGGTTCTATTTCAGCATGCCTTATTTTCAGTGTGCGTACTCTTATTTCAGTCCAAACTGTAGGAAAAGGCAGCCAAGAAAGACAAGGACAGCAACCTACAGAGACTGCATTTGTATAGGAGGGGTTTATTTACTTTCTTATTTCAGTCTTCTGTTTCCACAGTTTCTGGGGAAGACCATTATGAAAGCTCATCCCCACCACATGTCGAGATGGTTTTAATACATGAACTTGGAATTAAAGTAGGAAGTACTGCTCATATATCTAAATCCATACAAAGCAGACTGCTTCCCCTTCCTTTCAGTCATAAATTTCTTACTGGTAACTGTCCACCTGCTTCACAGGGCTTAGTATATACCTTTTCAGTACACAGTGTATGCCTCAGTATAACAAAAGGGCTGTGGCAGGCATAATGGCAGTACCTTCTTCCCACCACACAAAGGCAAGCTGGTACACTCTACAAGACACACACAAACAACCACTCCTCCCAGTGCAGACTGGGACCATGTTCTGAAGCATCAGTTTGAACAGCACTGTTTCACATTTTGCAACCTTGGGAGTGGGATCTTAACTCTATTGCTTCTCTCTTCTTGGTCTGAAGTATATCCCACTTCCCCATTTCTTGAAGGCCATTACAATCCCAAGTTTCACCTCTTCAGGCAAAAAACTATATTTCTTGTAATGTCTTCTACCTCAGAGTCTGTTCTCAGAACTTTATCTTTCTCTTCTGCCCAGTGATTTACCCAATTTATCAGCAATACTGAACCAAGCCAAATATGTTTCAGCACAACTTTATCAGTCACAAAAAATACTAACATCAAGGACTGCAGTATTGCTGATGGGGCAATCCAAACTTTCCCTTCCTGGGACTCCAGAGTAAAAATCCATGGTAAAATATTCAGCCTTATGCAAGTTCCCTGTCTAACAAAGTTTCATATCGAGGGAAACAACTTCTTTAGACTATCCAATTCACAGATTTATTTCCCAGGTTAGATTTGGGGAGACTTATTTGTTGTGGTTCCTGAAATCCTGCTTTCTAAGTTTGCTAAGAGAAATGCAGAAGTATTCCATACTCAAGCCAGCAGCCACGCTAGCTGTTCAGGAGAACATGACAAAAGTAGCATTGTGAATAAAGTTGCTTCATACCATCATTCCAGGTCTTCCTTCAGCCTTTGGATCTGTTTTCAAGAGGGTGTTTACTATCAAAGAAGATTCTACATATAGCACTTGGAAGTGAGTCTCCAACTGCTCTGACTTTCCCTTTCAACTGAGATGATGTTTTGTTTTCCAGTGTTTGTAGTGTCCCCCAGCGAGGTGATGAAATCCAAAGTCACATATGTCACATGCCCTGCTGTGCATTTCCAGAGTCCTGTTCCTTCAACACAGAAGGAATCAAAGTCCTGGGAGAGCTTCTTCTCTTACAGTTCCAGATTTCTCTACAGCCACCCCTCCAGGGAACACTATGAGCAACATTCACATCATTCTGTTCTTCTGCTGCCTTTCTGCTATTTGCAAACAGCTGTGATTAGCCAATTTACTGTCTCTGTGCTATCAGCAATGCCTGTTATCAAATCCTTAGAAAGCATATGGAACATTGAAACCCACACTTCTATTAGCTAGGTTCCAGCCAAGCTAAAATACTGTATTTCACTGTTCTTTTAGGAAGATTAAAGGAAGATACTCATCAAACTCACCATCCTCTACAGGAGTCATTTGTACCAGTCATCACATAGCTGTTTGGACAAATATGCCTGTTTTCATGAAAAAGCACAAGAAAATAGTTTTGAAGAAAAAAATTTTAAAAGAAATTCTGGTAGCTTATAATAGTCTACTAATAAATGCAAATGAGAGTTGAGATAGTGTTTGGGATGGCGAGGGAAGAGGAAAGATATTTGCCACTTTGGTAATTTCGCTGGTTCCTATGAAAATATTCTCTATATTTTCAGACAAACAGAGATCAGAAACACATCAAATATGCAATACAGGAGCTACAGTTAGATAACCATTTCATACAAGTCATTCACCAAGCCAGTCTAGAAGAGCATCACTAAAAATGCACTTGGTAAATGTCATCTTCTTGTTGGAAAAAGTATTAGTTTCTTTACTTCCAGTCCAAAGGAACAAAAGAATGGAGCTGAACTCTACAAGACCTCCTTTGTTGCAGGAAAAGAATGATTCTAAATGCCAAAACTTACTTCCAAAGTTTGAGGGAAACCATTGTCATGGTCAAAGTTTTTCAACTAATGCTTTCTTCAGTGACAAAGATGGTCTAAAAGGAAGTGAAGACAAAAATCAGAGGATGAAAGAGAAAATATGTTATGTTTTACAGCTATGTGGAGCGTGCTAAATAGTTTCTTCCAACGGCTGTACAATTGAAGCAGCTCACACTACTCAGTCTGTTCTCTCCTCTGTGTCTGTTCCTTAGCTGTGGCTGCACAGCCATGTGTGTGGCCATTCCAATTGGAATAGGGAACTGATCCTCAATCAAAAGTATCCCAAGAAAAAAGATTAATGTTTCCTAATCCAGTTCATTGCACAGAACCACAAGCAGCTGTGCAGGCACAGAGGGATGGTTACAGGAGCAGGAACAAGAGATAGCAGCCTGGAGCACAACATAAGAGTTCCTTATGCTGACACTGCTTCAGTAAGAAATGTACAAATTGTACCTATGAGCCCATCCAGGCCTGGAAAACTGCTTGTTTCACAGAGCATAGTGGATACATTTTAATTAATTGCGATGAAAGAGTGTAAACATTCATTTTACATAATCAGGAAGCTGACTTAATTTATTGTGTGTGAATAAAAATGCAACATAAACAGTATTTAACTGCAAATTCTGCTCATTTTGCATCTGGTTCATTGAACTAAGTGCAACCCATCTGTTACCATATAGGACAGAAAAGCTGTCAAACAGGGAAAAAACCCCTCTTATTTAATACAACTCTAAAATTATTTGCTTAGACAGCTAATGAAGTGGAGTATATAGGCAATTAAACTCCACATAAGACTTTGCAGAGTACTGTAAAATTGAATAAAGGTTTAGAGATGTTTGTAACTGAGACAATTAGAAATACAAAATGGGGTTATTAAGTCTGATGTTGAAACTAATTATTTCAAAATAAGACAAATGCATAAACTAAAATAAATTAAAACAGTCTAATAAATTATTTCTAAGAGCTGGACATTGCATGGGAGACTGAAAAACAATCTGGACCGGACACTCAGAAGCACCGTTCCACTGAGAAATAAATGTTGAGACAATTAGAACAGATTTCCTTCACTTAGAGAAAGTACATTCCAGGGCTGATTTTTCCCTCTCAGTTTCTTCTCTCTACCATGCAAAATCCACAAAATGAATCCCTCATTGCTCTAAGACATTCATTCTAGCAGAATACCTCATGGCAAAAGATAAATTACTACCACATGGTATTTTTCAGCATCAGGCTGTACCATGATAATGAAAGTTGCATTTTCTTGGGACAAATGGTATTCCTCCAAATGATACACAAACATCTACTTTTTAACTCCAGAAAACTTATAGTAATTGCCTCAAAAATCTAAAGGTGCTGGTTGACATAATCCCCAAGAAAAGATTATACAGTTTCAGAGGTTGGGCATTCAAAAGAGAGCAGGAAAAACTAAGCAGATGTGGAGAAACGAACAAAAACCAAGATGGGTAGGAAACTCGTATATTAATATCATATTGTAATTGGCAAACCTACAATAAAAACAAGCTGTAAAACCTGAATGTATGATTTTTGGGAGTATGTGGTGTTTGGGGAGGGCAGTGGAAGATCACTGATTAGTCTGCATGATGATCTTGGCCTCGAGCATCCATGAACTCAAGTTCTGGTGTGACTGTCAAGCACTTCAGCAAAATAAAACTATTATTGTTCCTAATTAGGCAAGCAATTTTTAACTCTGTATTGCTTTTAGATAATATACTTAATAAAGAAAGAAACAGAGAACACATCAGTTGTGATAAGTGTTGTGAAGTTACAACACTTTCTATATAAAATATACTTATGAACATGTCATTCCTGCAGAAGCATGTATTTAAATACTTTCAGTGTCCAAAGTATGCAGTTATATAATTTTGGTGTCCATTGTGGGATTGTTCTAACGTATTTATTTTATTGTCAGGTCAGCAAGAGTAAAACCAAGTCCACAAAGCAAGATCTTCCTCCTAGTGTTCTGTAAGCAAGTCAGCACTGAATGTTCTACTTATAATACATTCAATTTTCCTGTCATTTTCCAGAGAACTGATATGGCTCACAACGTTCTATGCAGCACAGGAACTTATGCAGAATGTGTCTGAAAACCTAGAGGTCTCAGGTGATCTGGATCAGCCATAGGTCTTGAACAAACCTGTTCAAACCCTCAGGAGCACACACCACGTGACTCACCATTGCTTCTCTCTGCAGCATCTCAGCTACAAACAACCACAGGGAACCCCACAGTATTCTTTTTTCTCATGTTACTGGCATAACACAAGTTTGCCACTGCTCCATCTCCACACACTGCTCATTATTTTCCTAGATGTTGATTAAAAACCCTGGGAAAACCTCTGGAAAAACTCTATAAGGCCCAGAAAAAAAAAAAAACTCTGGAAAAATCCTGGAAAACCCTCTGGGAAAAACCCTGGAAAATCCCAGGAAAAAACCCTGGAGAAACCATGTATTTCCTGGAGCAGAAAACCATGAAGTTATTCTGTACAAACTGATGAAAACATGAAGTATAGGAGTCTTTACTGCACTGAATAAAAGGAGCTGGAAAACAGCAAAAAAAGCACTCTGAGAATATGAGGAACAGCAACTCACAATTGAGGCTTCCTTGGGAGATATTTTATTCTTTTTAATAGTAACTATTCTGGCCAATTTGGGTTTGGGACACTGAATAAAACTGAGAAATTAGAAGATACTTGTCAAAGGATGGCAAGGAGAGGTACACAGGCTACTTTAAAACAATGAAAACCTCAAAGCAGGTCTATTATATACAATAGGAAGTATTCCCATAGATGGTGTTTTAAGAAACACTGATTTATATTCCTCTGGACTTCTCCATCTGACAGTGAATATTATAATTCAAATTTCATAGTGTTTCTAACCAAGCACCTTGTACTTCTTGGTAATTCATATATTTGAATTTTTAATATTGAATCTTTTTACTGATCTAGTTTGACAAAAGTGCAATTTTTCTCTTACTCGTTTGCTGGCACAGCAATTTACCTAGTGCATACTCATGCCTTCTTGAGAAATATTTTTTTAAAAAAAGCCAAATTCATAGATGTAGAAGGTGCCTTCTATAGACAGGTCAGAAGGAAGCCTCCAGCTCAAGACTTCCCTCTTCACTCAGGATGAGACCTTGCTATGCCTGTAGAACAGCCCCTCTTAATCAAAAAGTGCCCAGGGCCCCTCCTTGAGTCACAGTAAAGAAAGAGGGCAGGCAGAGGTTGGTAAACAGTGTATAGAGATAAGGCATCAAAATTTTCTAAAAACATATTGCTGAGGAAAAACAACAACCACAGAACATATGTAAATTACTATGTACATATTATTGCACATAACAAACCTGATGTTTCATGGTACTTCTTCAGTACTCCCCTAAAAAGTTCTCCCTGTCTTCAAATCCTTGCTGCAAGAACAGGGCAACTAAATTCTGAAACTGATTATACTCAAAGACTTATCACTACTTTAAAGTTAGACTGTCATTACAAGGATCAAAAATACTGCCTACTCATCTAAACTAATGGCTCTAAAAAGCACACTGAAGCACTGTACCTTTGAAAAGACTCACACATGCATGCTAATTCTATATATCCACAAGACTTTCATCTCATTCACAGTGCTGGAAGTTATTTCCTGGCAAGTCACATCCCATCATTTTCTCTCAACTGCATGACAGTCCAAAAAAATCGGAGGGCAAAATAAATTAAAATCAGACCAAATAATTCATAAACTGAATATTCAGAGGAATTAATTTAGGCCATCACAGGAGTAATCAGATACCTGCACAGTATCCAAATGTTTCAATTTCCTTAAATAACATGGAGATGTTTCTCAGTCTAAGGAAACTGCAAAAATAACTGAAAACAATCCCTTCCAAATTCTCTTTCAATTATTATTTATTCCATAACCACAATGTGCATGGTACTGCACAAACAAAATAAAATAAAATAAGCACAATTGCTTTCCCATGTTGTCAAGCAGCTTGCAATACAACTCCAGGCAAAGAAAAACTAACCTCCAACAAAGTGAGCAAGAAGCAGAGATCAGCTACAGACGTGGATAAGCTGTTCTATAGCTCATGCACTTCATTCACTGTTACTACAATAAAGGAAATGAAGATTAAACTGCACTGAATCCAACTCCCTCCCCCTAAATGTCACCTAAAGCATAATGTTCTTTAAAGCAACAATACATTTATTCCATGCATTTCTCAAAGAAAAATATTCCAGAAAGAAAAAGTGCAGGTGGAGTAAATTTGTATATTAAATACAGACGATGGAAGAAAAACCTGGCAAACTCACTTGGTACAGTTTGTCTTTCCTTCAGTCCAGTCCCAGCTGGAAAATGTTCTCTAGTTAAGCTAGCTCCCTGCAGAACATTATTTTGCATTTTGCCAGCTGACACTTCTACATTTTGTTATCTTGCTACAATGGACAAATTCACAAAAATTCTAGTAACTGGTTAATTGGATTAATGCAATCATCCCTTCCTAGTAGTATATCTGACAACATAATTTTCAGAAATTAGGTCATTTAGTGAGAACAGCAATGCAAGAAAACTCTGAAAACTGGTGTTCCCATCACAAAGAGGCACAACTACCCTGCTATTAGCAATAGAGGGAACTGTAGCATAACACTGAATCACCAACGCTGGCTCTGCCTGTTTTGATTACTTATCAGAAACAGCAGATGCTGTGTGTACTCCACTGCACAGGGAACAGAGAGCACCAAAACCCACCTCTCTCCAGCCACTGCATGGAGGTCCTTTGGGTCACCTTCATTAACTACTGTGTGTGGTAGGAAAAGTTAACTCCAAAAGCGAAAGGGAAGAACCAGCAAGCAATCATGATGATAATATGATGGTTTATGTATGATTGCTTCTTCCTGTGTGGCTGGTTTGCTGATACTAGTCAGACACATGGAACCATTCAGACACTAATGAGAGACTATACTCTTCCAAAGTAAGTGTTGTGGAAGTCATCCTATGGTCTGAATTTTTATGTAAATTAGCTTTAGATACTGTTTCTAGAAGTGATAACCCAAACTAGAGCAGATAGTTGTCATCAGAGCTCTGGTGTTACTATTCCATACCATTCAAAAATTCATTGCTGTCTGGGCAAAATTTTGAGAGGCTCCATCTGTCTTTGAGATTCTATAAATTTTACAATATGTGAATGGAGATATATTTTATTTGTGAGGACCTCTGTTATCAAGTTGAACCATAAAATGTTCTTCTCTAGTTTGTTGCTTAATTCTTCATAACAGATGTTGGGGGGCTGCTCACATATATTCACAACCATCACATATATACTTGGAGTACATGTAGTTTAGGACAGAATCTTTACAGCCACAGTAAAGATAGGATAGATATGGCAATTGTCTATGTATGCCATGCCTGTAGCACCTCTCCACCCTCAATAAACACAGGCTCAACACAACAGATTAAACTATCAATTTTTCAGACTGTCACAACCTGCCCACCCTAATTTCTACAGGGATTCAGTTCATAGTCAAGTGAGAAAGAGGGATATTCATGTATGCAACTGCTGTAGATCATATATTGTCATTAAGAGACCTGCAACAATCATCTCGCAACCGGAATGTTTTATTTGAGGTAATTTCTTCTCCAGTTGTGTGTAGAACAAGATGTCCTGAAATCATCCTGTGGTCAGTCACATTTCCCATCAGTGTCGTACATCCATTCAGAAATCTCTCATTCCACTCACATGAAGTCTGATGCAGGAACTCGTGAAGACAAGGACAACATGCAGTGCATTTCTAAATGATCTTTTCCTTGGAGTATGTCCACTTGGATAAACACGAATTTTGAGATCAGGCAAGATAATACTGTGATCTTGGATGATTTTCAGCAATGACTAAGCTTAGGAGTCCCAGAAGTCACTTTGCTAGTAACCTTTATAACTCTCACTGGAGTTGTAGTGGCAGATCACTTATACAAATGCTTTTCCCAGCAGAAAGGAGGACACATTTGTCTTTTTCTGAAAGCTCAACTGTTTGCTTCCAAGAGCCCTGCCAGTTGAGTTACCAATACTCAATTTCTCAGCTACTAAACCAGTGGGATGAAGTTCTCCCCAACTGCCGAACAAACAAAAGGATGAAGAATTGAGAAGCCTGAGGATCAGAATTGTATCATGAAACTGAAGGATCAAGGGCCATGTGCTAAATGGCAAAGGTATTGTGAAGATGGACACTTTCAGACACATGAAAATTTACAGACACTGAAACATGGCTCCAAGTAGTTTTTACTACACTGTACACTTTTTAATAATTTCAGCAACATATAAAATGATTTTTAATATCTTAGTTTGAAAAAAGCTAATATGAATGCATGTTTTAAAGCCACAAATATGCATTGAAATGGTATTGCTAGCTTTCTGCAGGCTATATGGCATTTATAGATCCCTAACTAAAATATGCTAAGTGCATTAATTTATTAACACAATGCTCTCAGGCACGTGAGAGCATGGTGTTAATAAATAAATAAAATCACGTGGTGTGATTTTTCAGGCTGTCCTGTGCAGGCCAGGTATTGGACTTCAGTGATCTTTGTGGGTTCCTCCCAACCCAGGATATTCTGTGATTCTATGACTATTAAGAAAATTGAAACTCATTTTGATTTAATCTGTGTGTACAAAACTAGAAACAGCTACCTTGTCATTTATCTTAGCAAGTACACTTTTACTGAGATCAGGAACCTTGGTCAGACCATTTATGCATGCACACAGTAGCCAGCATATTGAGCTTCAGGATCAAAACTTCATTGCATTTAAACTTGACAAAGTGCAGGGTTTCATCCACATCTGAAGAACCAAATTGCATTTTAGTAACATCACTTAGAAGACTACTCCATGCATGAATAATCTTTATCATAACATATGGCAAAATAGTAAAAATGCATGTGATTCATATGCTTTTCATAAGATACCAATATGGCTACTTATGTCTTTGTGGGGCTGTTTTATTTCTGTGCCAATTTGTATCAGAACCCAATGGACTGGGGTTTAGGAGAATTGTGTGGTCAGGGGCAGAGTCAAATGAAATTAACTGCAGCCATGGAGATCTGCTTACAGGAACAGGGCAGGCAGACACCATTTATTTTTCTGTATGGGCATGTAGTACATCATAGATGTCAATGAAAACAAACTTAACTTTTGTATAGGCACGATGCCTATTTTTACTGTTGATGTTTTAATGCCATTAGGTAACACAAACCAGAACTCAAAACATTTTCTACAATGTTCCAAGACCCAGTGTGTACTGAGTCTGCTCAGTGTCTACAGGATCTTTTATAGAATGTGTTTTGTCTTTTTAGCATAAACAAACTACCATCAGCTTGTTTCAATATATACAAGTTCTATATGCCATGATCCCTTGTCTTAGCTCCTCCATCTCTGAAACATCCAGATGTCTCACAATAGATTTGTTTTTATTTTAACAAGAAAAATATAAAGAAAAAAAGTCTGAAAACTTGTAAAATAATGTTGGGTATTACTATATTTGAAGCAGAGGGCAGGCTTGAAGAAAGTCCTTTCACACCTTAGGCCAAACTTCAGGAAACTTCTGGTCCTTTCACAGGGAAGTTGCTGGAATGATGTGCTAAGCACTAGCATAAAAATCAGCAGAAACTACATGTGCTGTCAGAACTGAAGTGGTGTGAGACCCCCCCTCCTTCCCCAAAACTAACATAATTCAGCCAAATTAATGGAGTTCACCCAGACCCTGCATCTGATTGATAATGCTCTACCATCCAAACAGTATCACAAATCTCAAGCGATACCAAATATTTTAAAGTGGAAGGATTATGTTCTGCTGCTTCTGATACCTTAAATTTTAAACTAATTTAACTGGACTCATTTTCTCCAGCTGTCAGTAGCATTATACGTAGGGTCATATATACTTCAAACACATTTCTAGATGTAAACATGCAAAGCTGGCAGAAAAGAACATTTCCTAAACTTGTTCTACCACAGTTAGGGATCTGCACGTACTTCAGGCTCTCCACTGAAGTGTGATACCCCCAACTTCCCAAAACGCACTGAAAAGCTGGGGTTGCACTTGGGTCAGTAACACCTGCACGGACCACACCTCCAGGTAAAGCCAGTGCCTTGAGTGAGCTTGTCAGGAACCCAAGGAGGGGCGTTTCACCCATCGATGCCTCCAAACCTTTACAGAAGCAGCAAATGCCACCCCAGGACCAGCAAACAAGGTCCCAGGAGCCTTTCCCCTTGTGCCACATCCAGCCCCGCTCCCCCCGGCTGCAGCAGCCCAGCGCCGGCAGGGCAACCCCAGCGCCGCTCTTCCGACCCCGGGCTTTAAAAGGCAGCAGGGAACTCCTGTGCTTCTCTCCCCGAGCAAGCAACCCAGCTCAAGTTGTCAAGTTATTCCAGCCAGGAATAACTCCTGGGAGCGAGGCGGGGATCAGCGCCCCTCCGGCCGCACATGCCTGGCTGGACCTGGGACTTAGGACCCCTCCCCACCGCGTCCCAGCCGCCGAGAGGTCCCGACAGCGGCGTTTCCCCCAGCCCCTCGCCCACCCGGTCCCGAGGAAGGCAAGGCGGACAGGGCAGTCACTTACGCGGCCCGGGCACGGCTCCCTGCGGCGGCGGGGCTGCGCTGCCAGCGGCGGGGCTCTCTCGGCGGCCAAAGCCGGGGCGCTCCTCCCCTCAGGGAGCCCCCATGCCCGGCCTTCCCACACGTGCGGGCAAACCCCACCCTGCCGACCCCCTGCCCGCCCTTCCTTCTTCTCCTCCCTTCAGTGGCCCGGGCAGTGCGCTCCGCTGAGCGGCGCGGGGGCGCCGCGGGGATCGGAGAATTCCCTGTAGGGTCGGGCCGCGTTCCCTGCCGTGTACCCCGGGGAAGGGAGGCCGGCCAGCCCCGGCACCGGGGTCTCGGAGCCTGTGCAGATACCCCCGCTGCCCCCGCCCTCACTGCACCTCCGCGGGAGCGACCAGTGGAGTCCCAGCCGCGACGCTGTCCCGCTTCTCATTCCCAGCAACCACGGGCTTCTCTAACCTTGCTTTGCCCCGAGGGGTTTGATGTTCCGCACGCAGTAGCCCTGGCGGGGGGTTGGTGAATGATCGGCCCTCAGAAACAATTTTCCCCGCAGCATCATAGGGGTGAGCCTGCGGGCGGGTGTGTGCCTGCCCGGGCTTGGTGCCGGAGGCAGGAGGAGAGGCTGCTCCAGGGCCGGCCGCCTCCCAAACGCCCTTTGCCGCTCGCTGGATTTGTTTTCCGAGGCACCTTTCAGAAGCGTGTGGTGGGGCAGGTACTGACCTATTCTTTCTGGTGACCCAACAGGACCTGATAGAACGGCCTGGAGTTGTGTCAAGGGAGGTTTAGGTCAGATATTTGGGAAAAAAAATTCACCCAGAAGGTGGTTGGGCACTGGAACCAGGCTCCCCAGAGAAGCGGTCACAGGACCAAGCTGAGCTCAAGATGCATTTGGACAATGCTCTAAGGAAATTGGTGTGACTCTTGGGGCTGTCTTGTGCAGAACTGGACTGTGATGATCCTAGTGGGTCCCTTCCAACTCAGAATACTCTGTGTGATTCTATGAATACATAAAATCCTTGTACACACCTTTACAAATTTTGGCTATGGATCTGCTCATCTCTTTTTTATCATATTCTGTCACTATATATGGGGTGGGTGTGTGTACATATATATGTAAATATTTACATTATATGTGCATATACACACACACATGCATGCCTACTTTCAGGAACTGCCTTTCAAAAGTAGCTTAAATTCCATTTTTAACTGGGCTAGGTTTTGCCTTTATCCTTCGACAGGGGAAAGTCTTTCAGAACTAAATCTGAAAACAAAGTCAGACATCTATAACTCTGATTGAGTTCTCATTCCGTGAGTCTCTTTCTTCCCACAGAAGAAGATCATATAGAGAGCCAAAATGACAAGATAAGAAGAGCAGAAACATTTGGGTGGGGGGAAATAATTTATTTATAGGCATGAAGTGCTAAGTCACTGTTTAGTGACTTAGCACTTCATAAGTGAATTTATGCCTATAAATTAAATTATTCTCTGTTTGTTTGCAGGAAAATAATCATGAACCATTCTGTTAAGCAATCATGTTGTGTTCCCTTGTGGCTGGACTCCTTTTACATTTAACTCTCATTAGAATTTTCCATGTTTCATTTTATGAACATTTCAGGTACAGTGTCATCAGCCTACTAAGAAATAGCTATATCAGTAAGGTAAGCAATACAGTGAAGATTTTTTTCAGTATACACACCAGTTATTGGGAGAAATCATGTGACTAAGGGGCAGCCTATTTAACCAAAACATTAGCAATCAGAAAGTTATTTGTCTTTGCCGTTCCAATGTGCACAGAACAACAGTTCTGACTAAATATTCCAATCCATATCAGGAAATTAGATATGTGATACATAAAATCTTCTGAATGCTACTGAAGGGCAATTTTGGAGTAATTGGATTTGTAAACACAAATGTTTCACTAAATCCTCTATATATTACATTACATGTGAGAAGTCAGATGTGAAAATAATTAAGCACAACGAAATAAATTAGCCTCACCAAATCTGTGATTTGGCAAGACATCCCACAAAATTATTTTATGAAATTTGCAGTTACCCAGCATATTCTTGCTGTACTGTATGTGCTTTTATTGCATGAACATGAAATGATCATTCTTCACCACATTCATTAGCTGATAAATGCAAGGAAATTTTAATCATGGGTACAAAACAAAATGAAAAAAACTACTCATCCTCTTTCTTTCCCTCGCTTTTCATCTACCAGAGTGAAGCAATTGAAACCTAAGACTGTGTTCTCATTTTGAAAATTCTAGTATTATCCTCTGTTAATGTGTTCCTCTCACTTTCCCATTTTCACTGTGGTTTTCCATGTAATTGTTTCTGTTCTGGTATTTATTGTTCTGTGTGTCCTATTGACAGGAGGAAATGTCAAAGAGATAGTACTAATATACCTAATGAACATATAGTAAACTTAATCTCTTGAAGTTTACACATGTACTTGTGAGCTGTGCTGGCTGGTGACCTGGGGGGAGTAGGCTAAGCTGTAGCCTCCTCCCTCTTCCCCACCTAGCTCATGGCAGAGCTATTCATAAACAGCGGTCCTTTGAGGAATGTAAATGCTGTAAAAACGAAGGCATTCTTCCTTGCAAACAGGTTAATGCTGATATGGCCATGACAGAATTATGTAGCAGAGCAGAAGGTTCATGTTTTGGCTGCCTAGACTACATTCAGTCATTAGATAAATAAAAACTTTTATTATGCAGGATGGATTGTCCTTTAAACTTTTAAAATACAAACACAGAGGGGAAAAAAGGTTTGTAAAGGAAAAAAAAGCCAAAAAGTATTTTTAATGTGTTAAAAAATAAAAAGCACTGTACTCTTTTAGACTGAACAATAATAAAAGGTCATTTAAATAAATAATGTTAAAATAGCATATCTCTGTAAGTAATTAATTATCCATTTGTAGGGAAAAAAGAAGTATGAAGATTTAAAAGAATATCTACATGAGCACTGGATGACATTTTTAACAGTTGGGGATTGATTTTCCTTAGAGAACTTGTCCGTGTAGAGCCAAAAATGAATTATTGCTTTTCCCCAGTAGGAAAAAAAGTTCTAGCAGGACTTGATCCTCAGCTGCCTAAAGGAGGCTTGCCATTTGAGACTTCAAGGGGATGTACCAAGGGGAGTGTAAGGGGGAGTGGCAGCAGAGCTGCAATCATCTCCTGTTTTCCAGGGAACAACACTGAGGTAACTAATAACTACCTCCAGCAACCTATGGCAACTCTCAGACATTGAGCAACTGAGGCCATGTCAATGAAACTTTTAAAAGGAGAAGGAGCATGCCAAGAAACTTGGCCAGACTAGTCAGCAAAGAAAACATACTTTTTGTTTCAGTTTTCAGCAGGTTGCTGATGTATTAACCACTGCTTAGCAGTTTGTGTTCGCAGGCTCAACACAGTCTCTTCAGGAATCAGAATTTACTGAAGTACTTAGGGTTTGATTAGCCATAATGAATCACATGAGTGGCCTCAGTTAGATAGTATTAGGTGACCTGCTGAAGCTGAACCAGCAGTGTGAGTTTTGGCCCATTTAGAGAAAGAAATGTACCTTATGGGATTGTGAGGGTTGGCTTCTATTCATCTCTTCTACTTTTCCACATGACCTGTGCATTGAATTGACACCTTAATTTGTCTGAGAGAAGTTAAGGAGGTAATCTCTTAAATTAAGTGGGGTACTGATTTTGGTTTTCTACTTTTTCTAAGCCATGAAATAGCTGCATGTTTTTCAATCTGATCTGTATGGAGCTGCTAGTTAAATTCAGAAATTGTATGCACTACTTATGCATTTATGCATCACGTGCATTACTAAGGGGAGTTCTGCACAAAATTAGCATCTGCAAATGTAGGCTTGTTTGGTAAGGGGGGCAGCAGAAAGAGAGCTACAATGTGTTGCAGCAGAATTTAAATGCTAAAGCTTAAACCTGGTCCTGTAAAAGTAGTGCTGTTGAGTACTGTCGTCAGTTCTGCAAGCTCAGAATAGCTTCTGAACCATAATTTTTCTTCTTTCTCAGCATCAACAGAACCCATGGACTGTATGACTTAATGCCCTCAGACACTCAGCTGTCTTGAAGAGTCCAAAATTTCAGTTTAGAGGGAAGAAAGTACCTTGCCTGAGGTTTATAAAGAAAGCTTGAATAACCAGTTATAAATGCCCTTTCATTGAGCTTCTGGGATTCCTGAAAAAAAGTTCACACTTGAAAACAAACTGTTCTGTGCAAAGGTTTGTATGTTTCTGTGCAAAGGATGCTAAGGTTATCTTTTAACAAGTTTTTGATTCTGGATTCTGGTGACTATTATATAAAGCCTGTGTCTCTACTATTACATTTTTCCTGGCATGTGAACTTGGTTCTCCATAAGTCTGGAGGCACTTAAACACTCCGTGCCAATTGTGTACTGTAAACACATGATGAGAAACATGAGCTGCTCTACACGTTTCAGTCAGACAGTTAATTTTAATGCCAAAGGCAATACTACATCAGTGGCATTGGTCTTTAATTAATTAACAGTCTATTACTTTGATGTTCACCATACATTTTAGTTTTAGTTCAGCAGTTTTTACACTGTATCCTTGAACTCCTTGTCACAACCTCCATCTCTCCTAAATCTGTTTCAGTGGTTCAGCATGTCTCTGCTGCTCAGAAAACTGACCAAAATTTTTTAAAAATCACTTTTGAGAATAAAGTAATACTTTTAATCAGCTTTCCCAGGGAGATTTCACTGGCTTTTGGGTTGTTGTGCAGTCCCTCAAACAGCTATTCTTCCCCTTCTCTGTGGCCGAAGATGTAAGAGAAGAACTTCCCACAGGAAAAGGGTGGGAGAGAGCAGCCAGATGTGAAAGACTTAAACAGCCCTTCTGCCCTTGTAAAAGAAGGAGTATAAATATATACTGACACATTTTTAAGTTCAGCTCTGCCTAGCATGGTGGGAAGGAAGTTCTCTGAATCATTCAGTCTTAGTTATACCACTGGGGAAACCATAATGTCAGTACACTCTGCTCCATCACTGCATAACAACAGCATTCATTAATTACTGAAATATTCCCCAAGGAAAATAAAGTTTACAACTGGGGCTTGTAATTGACTACAGAGATGTCACAGATTCTATGACTAGGTACATTGCATGACTAGGAATAGAATAGAATAGACTAGGAATGAATAGAATAGAATAGAATAGACTAGTCATAGAATCATGACTAGATGTCATGATTCTATGACTAGGTCTTTGCTCATCAGTGTTCTGATGTGTATACTTTATAACTAAGTACACATTATGCATATATGTACTCTGAAGTTGATTAAAGTGAACTTGTTTGCAGCTTTTTGGTGAGATGAACCTAAATTTTTAAGTGGTAAGGAAGAATGCAAAATTTTGGAGATTGCAAAGAATTTTTCTTCATGATTTAGAACATTTGCTCTCCAAGTTTTTTCTTCAAAGCAAAATATCACATAGGTAACTTCCTACAACTGCCACTGGCACCCACAAAATGGTTCTATTGTTCCACTCCTGCAGTTACTATTCAGCAGGAAGAGATGATATCATCATTGAAAATGTATCCTGCAAAATTCTTTGAACCCACCTGAGGATTCTAGGGTATTAAATCTAGAGTATTATTCAAATGATGGATTAGTATCCATCACCTTTCTGTAAACTGCTATTTGTTTTCTTGAATAAAATGTATGAGTCATGCAATATTATTATTTTTTTATTTTGATACCTGAAATGTGCTGAGCTTAACTGAGCAACAAGTGATAGAAGACTTTGTTTTTCTCATGTCGTCAATAATTATACTTTATCCCCTCTAGCCACCCACATATGTTCCCGAGTCCTGCCTGTAGCCTCTTGTGCAGGAGGAGTAAACAATCTACCATGTAGAAAGCAGTGAATCATGACTTTAAATGTGAATGAGTATTTGCATAATACATTTGTATATATCTAAGTTTGCTTTATAGCTTCTTATTCTTTGGCTGATCTTTACATTTGTTAGAATGCTGATGCACAAGACACCATATATAGTAAGCTTGCTAAATACACGGAAACTGCAAAGAAAAATCTTGTCAAAGAACTGCCAGCTGTCAGAAGACAATTTCCTTCATCAAACCCTGCTTCAAGATGTATATATATTATAATGAAATCTGCAGTGCAAACCTTCAAAAAAGAAGGTTTTTACTACAGCAAATATAAGATTGGTAGGAGATAAGGTTGCAGCATATATTTAAAAGGCAAAGTTTTGGGAAGAGAGAGGAATTGTTTAGGTTGGCAAAAGATGTTGGCAAAAGAAGATGTTGGCACAAGAAGCCCATAAATATATTTGGCTGAGATATATGAGTCAATATCTAAATTTTGTAGTAGTGGTATATGTGGAGAGGGGAATAAAGTAACTGGTCTCAAAATGGAGCTTTCTGACTAATGAAGAAGATCATATAAGGGAGTAGTTCAGAATAGCTTCATGATATCCAGAAGATTCCCTTCAGTCCTTTGTTTTTCTGAAAGGGTAGATGTATTTTAATTACTAAAGTTGTTTTGGGGAACACTGTCTATGTTTGTTACATTGCCCAGGAAAGATTAGGCCTAAGCATGATGATTTAGAGACAATTTGTTTTTTATTTTTGATGTATGCTTTTTATAAGAATGAGCACTCATGGGCTTGACTGATTTCCCAATTAAAAATAGTCCAGGAAAATGAGTGTGTTAGTTGTGTTAGTATGACCTAAAGAAGCAAGATATCCTAGACAGAGCTGAACTCAACTTGTTACAGCACTAACTATGAGGATTAACAGGCTGGCTCTAAATGCTTTATAAGACATAGGAATTAACACCCTGCAAGTGCCTGCTGGACACAAACTGTACTGGTCTAAAAGCAGTTCTTTGCAGGGTGATTTTTTCACCACTGCTCGCTGCCAGAAGTAATATAGAGCATGACCTATTAATCCTGGTATTGAAGAAGTTCCAGCCCCAAGTTTTGTGGTATCCAGTTTGCTTAAAAATAGCAGATTTCTAGTGCTAAAGCTAATGGGAACAGCTGTGGTGCAGTCTGTAGTCTTGCAGCTATTATGGTTCACATAGTAAATGTCTGTGAATATAAAGGTCAGAAAAGGTGCAGCTCTCTCTCTGTACCTTATGACTTAGTCTTTTCCTAAGAAATCCTGAATTATACAAATTTCACAAAACCAAGAATCTGTGTTCAAGATACATGCTTCAGGCTACATGCTGAAACAGAATGACTCATCATAACCGGAATCATATAAGCAGTTTTTTGGTCACTGAAGTACAAAAGCTCCAAGTTTTCCCTCTAAAAGGGAATTTCAGAGCCTCGCTTCTCTGTTTTTAGGAGATATTCCTGTTTCATCCTCAGGTGAATCCATAGACAATTATATTTTTATTCTTTTTTAGAGTAACAGTACTATCCTCTAGTTGGAATAACCTTCCTTCTCAGATACATTTTCAGGAAGTTACCCTATTCTCTCTCTGTTTTTTTTTTTTGCCAGGCTCAATAAGCAAAAATCTTTCAGTCTTCTCTTGTGCAGTAGATCTTCATACCCCTGGTCAAGCTAATTGCCTTTTCTTACACCCATTCAAAGTTAGTTCCTATTTATTGAATATGGATTATTATAAAAAATGTAGACTCTTTCATATAGGAGCTTACCAGGTCTTCTTTATTGGCTACAGGATACTAATACTGCCTGTATTTCTATACAGCATTCAAACCAGGATTGTCTTGGATTTTATTGTGTCTGAACTACAGCTTCAAGAAGCTGATTTATTCTTTTTACATGCAATTTCAGATTTGTAGAAAATTTTTCATCTATTTTGAACAGCTGGCTCATGGAAGTATGAAACATGGAAGGTGATTAAGGCTTTTATTCAAGTAGGAGAGCCTTAAGACAAGGGGATAATTCAGACAAGATTGCTTAAAAGGAGAATTTGTGAGTCCATGCTGAAAGAATCAGAGTCAAACTGCTAGTACTGAAACTTCAATATGACAGAACTTCAGGCATTTAGTAAGAAAACATTACAGAAAGCCTGAGTAGAGGGAAGTGAAAAAGAAAGAGGATTTCATAGCAAAGCCATTAAGTTTGA
Organism: Serinus canaria; assembly: GCF_022539315.1. Classification (NCBI taxonomy): domain Eukaryota; kingdom Metazoa; phylum Chordata; class Aves; order Passeriformes; family Fringillidae; genus Serinus; species Serinus canaria. The sequence continues at coordinate 42,180,019 of NC_066317.1, forward strand.
ACTCTGACACCACACAAATGAAAGGGAAGCTAGCTGCAGCAGAGAGAAAGAAAATCCATATTGCTTGGTTTACTAAATTCAAGGAGAGGGATCTTGGATTTCTCCCACACCCTCTTGTGTCAGATTCCCTGGTCTCTAGTAGATGTGCTGACGTTGCAGCATGTTGTTTAGGTGTCACTTTCTCTTTGCAGCAGCCAAAAACTTCCAGAAACTTTCTCTCTCTCTCTTCACTCTATCCACTACCATTAATCCCATTGCCATATTCACTGCCTTGAGATGTTAGTAAGGAAAACTGACTGCCTTTAAAAGTCAAACAAGGTACAGTTCCTGACTATTACACTTTTTATAAACTCTCCAGTTTTGTGGGAAAAATAAGTCATCAGAGTACATAGAAATTTGCCAGAAAATCAAGAATGCTGGAAAACGGAATATAATAAAAAAGCTAACAAAAAAAAAAATTCAGTCTTTCTGTATTGCTAGGCACATTTCCAACACATCAGTCTATGTAGTGTGGACTTTCCCATGCCCACTATGGAACCTGAAGTGTTACTGCACATTAATAGTTAGCCTCTAGAAGCTGTGTCAGTCTTCTTGTCCACAGGGACTGATCACATATGGCAGTGGGGGTGGATCTGGCAGTGCAATGTGGGAGCCAGCTCCTCTCAGAGAAATCAAAGTGGTGAAGGTCACCCAAAAGTGGCTCAGAGTATCATTGTTACTTCAGCTTGCATGAGCAGCTTCCCACTGAATTTGATGCTGCCTTGCCCAGCTTGTTATCAGGAGAACAGGATTGTGATTCAGCAGTGTCAGAGAGATGGATTGATGGTACTCCTCTTACCCTACACATAACATTCATGCTATAGAGCTACAGGCTCCTAACCTAGCTAGTTTTCCTCTCTTGTCTCTTTCAGAGCAGCAGTCAGAGCAGCAGTGTAGTGTAGATGCACTCAATGGCTCCCTCCAGCCTGCATTGAGTACAGGTGGGATTTTCCAAATCAGCTCCTGAAATTCTAAAGCGGATTCTGAATCTCCTGAAGCCTAAAGTGGGTTCATCCATGTCATGGATGGATTTGCTGCAAGTCAGTTGTTTTTCCTCTCCTTTTCAAAAAGGACAGGGCATTGTAGTGACAGCAGGAGCAAGAGTTTTGCTGACCCCTGCGCCCCTACATAATAAAGATACAATTGAGAAGTTCACTGTCTTTCCAACTCAAGACATGCAAAGACTAAAGAATGAGGCTCAGATTCTGAGCACTTGCTGATATTTATGTTAAACCTGATAATAAAAAGGTGACAAAGACTGTAACTATTGCAGTACTGAAGGTGCCAACCCACAAATTCTCATTCATTGAACAGATGTACTAACTGGAAGCCTGTTTAAAGGCAAAAGAAGAAATGGCTTTTATTCAGGTTTTGTAAGGTGTTGCACACCCCCTGGGAGGATTTTTGGGATGCCCTGCACAGGGTTAGGAATTGGATTTGATGATCCTTTGGGGTCCCTTCCAACTCAACATGTTCTATGGTTCTCTGACTCTCTAATTACTTTAATCCTCCCAATTAAAGCCCCTGGAGTTTGGGTGAGTTCAGTGTATTGCAGAATTAGATTCCTAATTAAGAAACAAAATCCTCCATTAGAAGTGAAGGAGTAGTTCAGGGGGAAGGAGGATGGGGATTGTTCAGAGAAATGAAGACTTGCAGCTGTCTTACACAATGTGTCATCCACCAGCAATAACAGAAACATATTTCCTGTTCTTAACTGCTACTTATGTGGGGTTTTTTGGTGTTTGGATTTGCTTTGGTTTTTTTGTTGTTGTGATTTTTATGTTTTGTTTGGATTTTTTTTGTTTGTTGTTTTTTGTTTTGGTTTGTTTTTTTTTTTAATTCAACTTGAAAAAGACTTTGGTCTACTTCCTCCAGACAATACTCTGATACATTTGTTATGACTTCTGCTGAATAGGAGCTTCCACACTGTTCTCATTCACACCCTCCAAATAAGGCTAATTTTAGCAAGATGTTTTTAAAAAGTGGCCTCAAACTTGCCACTATTTAGTTCTGTCAAAGGTTACATTCAAGAGAAAAGACAGTGCCAGAAAAACTCTGAAAAATACCTATTTTTTAACCAGTTTTCATTTTAATAACTAGGAATATCTCAATTTCTACAGATCAGAAAAATCATACAGAGAAAAAGCAGCTACCTCACACTCTATTGCCAGTAAGAACAAGCACATATCTATTCCTTTGACGTAAACAGCCTTGTTAAATGCAAATTAAAAATAAAAATGACAACCACAAAAATCAACAAGAAAAACAAAAGGAAAAACCTCAGAGTATTACATACAAAATATACAAAATGATGAAATAATACATAGTTTTGTATTTTTTTTTTTTTAATACTAACTGGTTATGTCTGACCACTGTATTTTCCATCCTTTGAGCAATATGACAGCTCTAAATTTTCAGGAAAAATATCAAAATAGGTACCAGGCTCCAACAAATATCTAACATTGAAATCTGTTGAAAAACTTTTGAGTAGAAATCTTGATTTAATTGAAGGTTGTGAAATCATCTTCTGGAATGGAATCCTGGTCCAGGTCAACTTGCTGGGAGTTTCATAGCAGGAGGACAAACTGCCACTGTCTTTATGGTATTTAAAATATCTGCTCCTAGACCTACAGTTACCAAGGTGATACAAAACCTTAGTGTGCTTTTAAGAAGAGAGCTAGGGATGAAGTAATGAGAAGCACTCATAGTCTGCTATGTCACATCTCTAACCTGTGGAACAATGCAGTTTGGTAGGTTGACTTTTGTGCAGTAATTTTTGGAGCAAGGCTTGGCACTGGGCAGTATGATTTTCATATATCTATGTGGACATTTTATTGCTGGCAATGCTACTTCAGTGGATCTTTTCCTGAAGACTTCCAGTGCTTGTGCATTTGCTGCCTATCAGTTGTTGCAACTTGGCTCCTCTATTCACCTGGTCAAGAGGGAGCTGTCATACTTTTTAAGTGCAGAGTGTTGCTGGCTAAAAAACCAGTAAACCCTGCAATTTGTTTCTATTTAATAATACAGAAGTCATTTAGGAAATGAAGAATCTGACTGTACAGCTTCTGAGTACCCATTAAGGTGTCCAGATGACAGCCAGAATTCCTAATCCCTTCAATTTGTATCAACAAAGAGTATAACAAAGAGAAGCACCCACAAAAGGATTTCTCAGAAATATGAAAAAACCCAGCCTTCTAGTTTGTAATTCATATTGCAATTTGCTTTCTCATATTAATAGTAATGTATTGCATCCTATGGCAAATAGACTCGATGAATTGTTAATGTAATGAATGCTGGAAAAATGAGTTTATGATGGAGATAGTGTAGACTGTGAAATTTTATTTCCTAAAATTGATGTAGCATGGAGTTTATTATGATTTATGCCTACAGTTACTGCCATATCAAAATCTAACTAAGGTCACTGCTGTGAGGGAGACCACGTGTGATTTACTGATGGGAAAATTACACAAGGTTCTAAATTACACAGACCTTGGATTTCTACTCTACTAAATCCGCATCACATATTTCTATTTAAATAAGCCCTCAAGGGCTTTGTTTGACTGATTGTTTATTTAACTGCAAAACATACCAATGTAATATATTTACCAATATCAAATACAGAAAGAGATTCAGGCAATAAAAATTAAGACTATGTTGTTTCATTTAGTCGGCTGCTTTTCATATCCTCCATTTATCTTCCCTGTCAAGTACCACAAATTATGTTTTGATGATCACATTGAACAAAAAAATCACAGTGGCATATTATCCTTCAGGGTAAAAATGTACTTGAATGTTAATAAGTGATAGACTAGTAAAAACATCATGTCTTCCCCCCCAAAAAAGTGCATTTCTGCACTGTTTAATCAATTCAAGTCTCAGACAAACCCTATCTTTCTTGCTTTACAAATTTTTTAGTCATGCTGAAAAAGTTCACTTGTGAAGACAGACCTTTGGTATTTTTAAAGATTCACTTCAAATAAATGTTTAACCATAGGATATCTGGGTTTATTTTTTAGAAGTAAATTTTTGAGGTTCATGTCTTTTATAAGTTCCATGTGCCAGAAATATACCCAACTGTCTATGTGTTTCTCTCGTGTAGGCCATATTTCTTTTGCCCATTTCTGCATTATAATAAGAATACAAACAAAAACCAAACAAATAAATTAACTCTACTTTTCAACAAATGCTGATTTAAAGACAAACATTTAAAAATTCACTGGAATATGAAACAAATTAATTGACTCCTTTGATTTTGGAAATATTCTGATAAAGGCCTTGTCCAACAAACAATAGAAACCTTGACAAGAAAAAATAGCACCAAAAGCCAACGCATCTAAAAGAAATAAAATTATCTTGAATCCCATTATTTTCTGGAATGATTCTACAAATGCTGAACTTCCCCTCTTGCAAAACACAGCAGAAAGATTAAGACTACAAATAATTCAATTATTATAAAAAATTTTCTAAGATAATAGTGTTAATAGTACAGAAGCTAGGCTTAGACACTTGGAAATTTAAAGAAATTGTTCTCTGAAATTTATTTTCCAGGTACCAATATGCAATAAATACTACATACAGCCACTTCTAAAGTGAAACTTTTGTGAAACATAAAAGGCAGGGAATCTGTTCCTCGAATACCAGTCCACAAGTACTTCTACCTTGCCAATCTTCCTCGAATACAAGTCCACAAGTACTTCTACCTTGCCAATCTGGCAATTTTTTTTTTTTTTTTCTCTTTCTTCCTCTCTCTTCTTTTGTCCACAGATATTGTCAGAGACAGCGAAGCTACAACTTACTTGGAACTGCTGGGAGGAAATTTTTGTAGTTGAGCGCTCCTTGACAGTGTAGAAATATGAATTGCCAAGTGTAATTCTCTCTCTCCCTCTGAAATCATCCTAAAATTTTCCAAGATGCCCTGAGATGCCCTCAATCCTTATAAGAACCACCAAATAATGTGCTAATAAACTAATGTCCTGCATGCCAGAGAGCAGCCACTTCAGGATTTGGTCCTAATCTTTACTGTCCTGTTCATTCTCAGTAAGAAAGGACATGCCTATGGAACACAGAAGATCCCATTCCTGGCTTTATGGAGACAAAGAATTTTCTGACTCTGAGGACACCACAGGGGATTCCAACCAAAGCCCAGGCTCTTCTGTAGGACTAGAAAGAACAAGAGTCAGAAGTGTTACCTAACCCAGTGATGTCTAAGTGCACGAGGCAGGTGGCTGGTGAGCACAGACAGGAGAGCCCTGTGTGCCCTGTGTGACACAGCTTGAGACATAAGGATGTGAGTGGCTCCCTTGGTACTAGCACAGATGTAGATCAGCAGTATTAGAGAGGTAAGCTGGCAATAACAACCCAGTTCAGTGGCTCGTGCTGTGGCACGCAGCAAAAAACACGGTGTAGACATGTGCTGGGTGAGTTGACCATAGCCATTAAGTAAGATAACTGTTAACTGTTAACTAATTGGCTTTTATAACTGTTGACTCAAAGTGGGCACTTTTGTACAACCATGTCCAGAACCATCTGAAGTTAATAGTACACCTCATCTCACAGATATTTTTTCCTAGACATTGCATCCTTTCCACTCAGATGAGGACCATTCAACCATGATAATTCATGCACCCTGTGACCAGTGAGCAAAAGTATTTTTTAGCAATACTCTGGACATTCCACTCTGGGAACAGATTACATCAAATGCTGCCTTCTCATGAAAATAATTGACAGAGATAAAGAACAGAAATGTAATACTACACAGGGTGAGAAAATGCCAAGAGTTTGAGAAATTTCCTGAGCTTCAGAGCTTTTAGCCCAGGAATGCCAGAGGCAGTTTGAACTTTCTTCAGAACCCACCCCAAAATTTAACTTTTCCTCTAAACCCAAGCAGCAGTACTGAAAAGTACTGACCAGGTGAAACAAAGTGAATTCAAGTATAAAAATTGGCAAGTTTTGTCAGAGCACATGTGAATTTATTCATAATACATTTTCAGTCTGAACACTGAGGTTTCTATGACCCTTGCTAAATCAGCTATTTCTCAAAAACTAAATTGCTTGTCAGTAGCTTAAAGATTACCATGTATTCTGAGCCCCTTTAGCACAGAGGTTTAGTGATACTTCACTGACAGCTTCCACAGTGTCAGCTTATTTCCATAATCCTATGGTAGATAAGGGGCCAAGGCAATCACCTGAAATTTAGAAGGATTTCAAGTAGAGCAAGGCAGCCAAAACTGATTCTGGCCACTTATTGTGATGGCTGTTTGTCAGTCAGGTGGTAGGAATCACATCAGTTTCAGTTGTTCTGCAGAGAGATTTGAAGAACTGTGTTGGCTTTAGCACCTTATTAAAAAAAAAAAAAAAAAAAAAAGCCTAATCTTAAGGGGTATTTTTAGAGGCAGAGAGAAACATATTATCTCAAAAATGTACTTTAATATGGTGTGAATTTGAAGTATAAAACAGCATTTCAGTGAGGGTTTTATTATATAGGTTTGGGAAACAACTGTCCTTATTTTTAATTTCACTTCATACAGCATTTCTGTAAAATTTAGAGAGGAATCAAAATTCATTTACAACTATCACGCCCTCATGCATGACTATAAAAGACACAATTCCTTCACTGAATTCTGATCATCATAGGTCAATGGGGAGCTTCAAGACAAACTCTTCAGTATTTTAAACATAGCTTAAACTAATTTTTATACAAAGGCCAGGGAATAAATTTCCTTTGTTATCCAATTTTTCTTTCTTTAGTCTTCTTTTCCTAAACCAAATACACCATGTCTATATGTTTTTCTTCATGTTGGGAAAAATGCTCTAGGCAGACCATTAATATGGTCCCATGAGTTAAAAAAATTTTCTTTGTGAAAGTGTTGGAAGCTGCCTTGCTATCATGATGTTATTTTTCATTGAGCAATACTGCTTCAGACTACACACAGTTGCAGTCTGCTTTCAACTCTACATCTTTGTTTTCTTCTCCTGAGTGGTTGCTGAGCCTCTGACTGAATGTTTCACTGGAAATGGTTAAGATAAAGGTATTTTTAATGATATATACCTTATTTTAAACGTTTTTTTTATTTTCTAATATCATTTAAGGGAGTATTTCTGTCTAAGATTTGGGACAAGCTAGTGTAAAGGTAGTTACCATATGACAGATGCTATGGTTTGGAGGCAAATCTCTAAGCAGTATTTCACCACTTCAAGAGTTTAGGAGTTTTAAATCATCTTGTGGAAGAGTCTGTTTATCTACTGCCTGTACTGAGAAGCACTTCTCACCTTTTTGCCCCTACAATCCATATTGTAATAACTGACTGACCCCTCCCTGTAAGTGCTAAGATTTTCTGTAACTGCTGTGTGTGTTATGAGAAATACCAGCTCCAGGACATCCTTCCCCCACTATATCTCCAGGTGGTTGTGTCAACATACTTTGTTATGAAAAAAGCAGCATTTCTGAGCAACAGGTTTGAATATTCTAATCTTGTTGAAATGCTCTTATTTGATCAACAGTTATCACTTTGGCATAATCCTATCTGTTTCTTCAATATGTGAAATCCTCATGTAAATAACTGGACATATATCCTGAGTAATTCTAGAATTTTGTCTATTTTATTTCTCTACTATGCATTTCTGGACAGTTATCACAAACCTGGCCAGATATCATGTGTGATGTACCATATATCATGTATCAAAATGTTATGTGGTATATGTTATATGATATAAATGTCAGTTTGTTTATCTGCAGATTAACATCAAAACCATTCCAATTTCCAGAGGTTGGCTGGTACTTTTCCTGCAAAAAAATTTGCTTTTATAACAATGTGACAATGTTTTATAACAAGGCCAAATCCAAGACTTTGAGCCATTCTTGAAGGAAAAGTTAAAAGGTCAAACCTAGTAACAGTCAAGTTAAACAATAAAGTAAAAGCTGCTCCTCACATCCTTTCCCTTGTACATGCAGTTCCTGCTATATTAACTGGGGGTGAAGTCTGGGTGTCCAAGTTCATTTACCAGGAGAAGGTTGCATGTTGCCTAAAAAAGGTTCAAAAGTTATGAAACAAATATAAACAGACACACTGTTTCTGAATCTGTGGTACTTATTATCTAGGGTGTAAACATGTTCCAATAGAATGAATCTATCATTTGACAAGTGGCATGAAAAACCCTGACAAAAGGAAATAAGAACAAATCTTGTAAGGAGTAGAGCAGCTGGGGTTGTTTATCTTGGAGAAAGGGAGACTCAAGAGAGAATTGTCACTCTCTACAACTACCTGAAAGGAAGTTGTAGCCAGGTGAGAGTTGGTCTCCTCCCAGGCAGCAAGTGACAGGATGGGAGGAAAAGGACTCAAGCTGTGCCAGAAAAGGTTTAGGTTAGATACTATGTTTAATGGTAACATGTTCAGGTTAATGGCTGGACTCAATTATCCTAGAGGTCTTTTCCAAACTTAAAGAGTCCATAATTCTAATAAATTATAGGAGTGGTTTTTATCTTATGAAGGGGTTAAACCAGCAAAGAAGTACTGTGGAATTGTGGAAGAAAACAATTTTGAAACTTTGAAGTAGTTACAAGTTACATGATGCTCTTGTGTATTACTGGTGTACATATGTTATGTTTGAAATTTTATTAATATACTGTATTTTATGGTAAAAAATGTTTCCCTTTTTCTATTATAAAAAGTCTACTTTGCCATGCATCTTACTGAATATTTTCATTAGAAGAAAACTGATAAGAAAGTCAGTTGGCTTTGATACAGTTCTATTTGGTTTGTGTGTAATTTTCAACAAATAATGTACAAAGACCTGCACAGTGAATTGCATGAGAAAGAGTTAATGCCCCAAAACCATCAGTGGATCCAAAAGCATTTCCTGGGTGAAATGTCAAGCTGGGTTTTTTTAAGCTCCATTCCTTATCCACAAACCCAGGGCTGCACTCAAACTGGTACCCTTTGCCTTTAGCCCACAGCAACATGGGCTGAGCCCAATCCCCACATCTTCATCCCATATATCTGACTCTTTGGTTGGAGGATTCTGTCACCTTGGCTATAGCTGTCCCAACAACCAAGCTGTTATATCACCAATTTTCAGTTATTTTCTTGCCTACATGCCAGTATTTAATTTATGCCTACAAATCTGTGGACTAAAATTTAAAATAAGTGTTAAAAGTACCCAAATGTATTCTTTGATTTTGCATTATATTAAAACGCAGCCCACAGGAAACTACACTTTAACAAGTAAAGATATAATTGGAAAACACAAATAAATCCACAAAGCCTTCCACATCTAACATGTTGGTTCAAACACAGGCCAGGTAAGCTGTATGAAAAATGTCTGAGTTTTCAGGTAACTCCACTGACTATAACAGAAATGTTTACATATTGGAAGTGAAATGTGCTTTCAAGTTTAAATGGATGAGGCTGAAAGCTGACCGTTACTTATGGATATAGAAAATAATTGTGCTGGTATGATTCTAGTCCTCAGTGACTGGCCTTCTTCATGGGAAATAAATTAAGAACTTTATTGGCAGTTTCAGTAGATAGGTCAAAACCTATGTAGGCATGGCAATTTAATTTTCCTGCCTCTACATCTTAGTCAAGTCAGAGCTGTAATTGGCAGAATTATTTCTGGTTATACATTTACAGAGGATTTTATTTCTAGACTGTTGAGGCAGCCGTCTCCATGAGCCTGAAATGCAAATGAAAACTGCAAGAGAATGTTTAGAAAGCTGTGTTTACCAAAGCTTTCCATGACAATTGCATTAGATATAACTTTTATCTAAACTCAAGTTCTGTTTACAGCTGCATTCACCCATCAACTATTTTATCAGCCCAAGACAGGCCAAAATCTCTGTCAGGATGTTGAGCAACTGATTGCTATATGAACAGCAATGCTTTAGTTTTGCAGCTACTGATGAACGTGAAGCAGAGTTAAAGTGCATTGTCACTTGAATCTGAAGGTTCTCCTGACATCAGCTGTAGGACTTGAACTTGGCTGTGATGAATCACAAGATGTACCAGAGCAAAAGCATCTCTGGGGAACTGAAAGGATAAATGTATTTTCTTCCAACTTTACTCATTGGTGCTAATGCCAAAAGATGATAATACATGCAGTGAATCACATTAGCTATAACTGCAAAGGAAGCATAGTCCATGGTTGGTTAATTCTTAATTGATTCTGATGCTCTGGCCTAAAATAGAGAATAAAAATATGCCACTGATCAAGAGTCTTGTGAAGTCCATGCTTTATGCACATTTATGGATGCTATCCAAACAGCAGAAGAACTATGAGAGAAAGGTGGGCAGAAATGGGCCAAAATGGGAGTGGCAAGCAGAATGGTCAAATCCAGGAGTGACTTATTTTCCACTCATAATCTTCTGTCTCCTCTAACATAAGAGTTGACATAAAAAAACATCTTGATGCCCTGTGTTTTATGGATAAGAAATGGGGAAAAAAATCTAGCCATTCACTAGCAAGAAAATGGCAGGATTGGAGAAACTATGGGGCCAGTACAGTTGTACCCACTGTTCCCTTTCCCTTGGGGTAAAATGCATTTCTGTTTTTGGTAACCCCATGTTGTTTTCAACCCATATTTTATCTTTCACAAAACAAATTAAGCTTGCTCTCTTCTCTGCAGGCAAGAACGGATGTGCTGAGAGCTTCTGTTGCTCTGGAGCAGAGTCCTGTTGCTGTGGCCTTTGTGGGGCTTGTTTGATGGGTGTCCACATTTATTTCTATGCCTCCATGAGACTAGTCCTTGCTTGTGAAGAATTGCTGTAATACCTTGATCAATATAGAATACCAGGGTATTTTATTTTTATGGTGTATCTGAAATAATATACTAGCACCTCTAGTCATTTGCACATTGGTATAAACACTGAGAATTTTCTCTTTTTGCTCTGAATATGGTAGCTGCTTAGTGTATGAAAGATGGTTAGGGACACTTGCTCTCTATCTTCACACTGGTAAACTGGGAAAACCATCTCAGTGTCATTTCTTTTTGCTCCAAGAGGAAACACGTCTCCAGCAACAGGTAAGGCAAAAGATGGAAAAAGGAATTTCTAGCATAAGGCTGAAAACTGTGTGTCACATAAAAGATTCCCTTGTGCAAATCTGAGGATGCAGCAAAATCGTGAACTACAGACACACAGAGCTTGAGCAAACAAAATCCAGTGCTTCGATTTCAGTAAGTGGAGCTTTTGTCTTTGAGCTACTGTACGCGCTGGGCCAGGGAGCAAACAAAACGGGGGGAGGCCATCCCAGACAGAGCTCGCTTTATGCTTCCTATCTGATCTCCCCTGAAAGAAAGGGCAGAGCGATGTAACGCTCGATGAAGAGCGGCCCGTGCGGGCTGCGCGCTCCGTGCCGCGGGGCGGAGGCTGCGGGCGCTGCTGCGGCGGGGCCGGGCGGCGGGGCCGGGGGCGGCGGGGCCGGGGGCGGCGGGGCCGGGGGCGGCGGGGCCGGGGGCGGCGGGGCCGGGCCGGGCGGAGGGCGCGGAGCATCCCCGCGGCCGGGGCGGCATGGCAGCTGCCGGGGAGGTGGAGCCAGCCGCTGACCTGCCGGCACCGCAGCACGGGCGCATCATCTGCCGGATCATCGATAGATCCTCCCTTCTTCCTTCCCATCCGAGCCGGGAAACGCCAGGAAAACATAAAATGAAATGATATAATTTTAGGAAATAAGAATTGCGTTCAGCAGCAGGGCCGGATCCCGGCGGGGAGAGGCCAGGTGCGCAGGGCTGCTGGGCCGGCGGGGGCGGTGCGTGGGGAGCTCGGCCGGCGCTGCCGCCATGGAACACATCCGGATGCCCAAGGTGGGTCCCGCCGGCCGCGGCAGCATCCCCGCGGCCCCTCCGGCTCCGGCCCGAGGGAGCCTCGCCCCGGAGCCCTGCGGGGCTCTGTGGCCCTGCAGCTGATGCTGCGGGCTGCTTTCCGGCCAGTTTGCCATGATTCCAGCCCTGCTGCATGGGCTTGTCGGGATTCTCACCCAGTCCCTGTTAGGGCAGGCACTGCCCGTGAGCTGCAGGTATCCGGATGGCAGCTGGGTTACTGCTTCTCGGACGCCTTTCGTGAGCGCTTTCGAGATTTCAGGCTCGGCGATGAATTGATTTAGTGTTTCTATGCGTGTGTTTCATCTTTAGCCGACGTAATCCGTCTTTTTCTACAGCTTTCTAAGCGCTAGGCCTGTATTTGTTTAACAAAATTGCCACGTTGCTCTAAAAAAACACCCCAAAAAAGATACAGTTTTAACATATAAAAGGTTTAGATTAAAAGTAATAACAAAAAAGTGAATCAGAGCAATATGTTAATTCAGAATGGGGTGGGATATATTATAATAAATATTGGGATTTATTATAATAAATAAATATTTTCATATTTATTTATTTATTTAATAGCCCAACCCCCTGAAATTAGGAATTTATTTATATTTATTATCAATATTTAATATGATTGCATGAATTTGAGATTAGGGCCTTGTTATTTGCTTATCTTTTTTGGCCTTTCAGTGTTGAGCTGTAAGTCTAGTAAGAAGATAGGCATTTATTACAACTGTCTTTCATCTAATCTCATTTCATTACCTGTTATGTCCCTTTTTGGGGAGGAGGAGTTTCAGAATACTATGCCTGTGTCCTCCTGCAGGTAGGTACAATCAGTGGAAGTTGTCTGTACAGATGCTCCTGACCATTTGCTGAAGAATGCTGAAAGCACGAATGAGAAAAATGTTGAAAGCAAACTAATAAGTGTTGAAAAACATCCCAAAAAATAAGTGATTGTGTTTGCTATGAATGGAAGACCCAGGAAAGTCCCCATTGCAGGCAATGAAGCTTATCTGTTTTCTTTTCTACAACCAGGTCCTGGTCCAGAAAATATTACTCTGCATATGTAAAACCCATTTCTGTACCTGGTACTGTGAGAAGGCACTGTACCAATGCCTCAGTCACTGAAAATCTTAACTCAGTGTTAGGTGATTCTGCATCCTGGCAGTCTCCTACATTACAGCTATGCTGAAAGGTATCTGATATAACAGAACAGTTTAGAAGGAATGATTTAAAGGTACAAGGGGTACAAAAATCCTTTAAAATTTCCAATATAAATGTAGAAAATCAACATGTATTGACTGATTACTCAAATACTTCATCTCTCCAGTTACTCCTAAATACACTGAAAAATCAGTGTATCTACAGCTCCCTTACAGAATTGATACCTTTGATTATTTTTCTTCAATCTCCTCATCTTAAAATAAGTCACCAGTACTTGTTGGGGGTTTTTGTTTTGTTTTTACTGAATTCGGTTTTGATAATTTGGAGCTGAACATTAAATGTTTTCCAATGCCTGTAATGTAAAAATAGGTAAGAGAAAGCTCACAGTTTCATGTGTTAGCCTCTGGTGTCACATTTCCTGACTCCATACAATCTTGTCCTGAGAGAAATTTGGGAAGTGACTGCCCTGCTCTGCAAAGGTATTAATCTCAGAATAATAACACTTTCCTGATTCACAAACCCAGCCACATGGAAAAGCAAGATAAATCCCATACTTAGCATGATAATAAACTTATTAATATCTGAAAACAAAATTCTTAGTCCAAGTAAAAGCTTTTCCTTCAAAGGGAGGTCTATATTACATGACGCCCATTAGATCTCAACAACTGTTTTAATTTTAAGTGAAATATGACTGTAGTGATTTATGGTTCATAAACATTAAAATTAATCTGATAAAACATAACAGACATTAAAAAAGCAGAAGGTAATTACCTACCAGTTTGATCAGTGGTTCATTAACAAAACTACTCTGTGTCAGAGTGACAGAGGAGAGGGAGCATTTAGACCTGGCCACATTCTGCAGCTTCTCAGCATCCACAGTTGTACTAGGGCCCAGCTCTTCCTAGTTCCATTAGTGCCCATTTGTGGACCTCTCTGTGTGAGCTAGCCAGAGCTCCTTATAGACAGGATGATACTCTCTGGCTCCACAGCCTGCATGGAAGCAAGGTCCAGAAGATCGTGGCTTTACAAAAATTATCTTCTTCTGTCTATTGAAAAGTCCTGAGTAGCTTCCTTCAGTATTGCTTCCTTCTAGATTCAAGGATTTGTTCAATAAAAATTCCATGTTCACCTTATCCATGCCTTCACGGTAAATCTTGATCACAACCCTCCAGATTCTGATAATTTCAGAGAAATGTCATCAGTGACCCCAGGAGCTCTCTCCTATGTCCAATCCATTGTTCTGTAGATATGTTTTAGGTTGTTTTTCCTGGAGGTATTTTACCATGTCTGCCTGTGTTGAAGCTCCTATGTGTCTCCTTTGCCCACACAATGTTTAGCAAGGCTCCTCTGGAGTAGGATTTCCCACTGCAGAAGCCATTCTGGTGCTTCCCCAACAGACTGTTTGTATCCACCTGCTAACACACTATTTGCTGTGCTGACCACTGTTGTTCTGTTGTTATACTTTTGGTAGAAAACAAGGTGCATATATGATGTGTGCCTGTATGGACATACATAGGCACTGTATTTTCACAAGGTGAATGCCAGGTATGAAGGCTGTAATTTAAGAGTTGGAAACCATCCCTTATTGCTGAATATAATTATATATAACTCCCATATCCCTTTAAAAATTAAAAATTAGTAAAACAAGTGACTGACATGAGTGTGGATTGAGCATCAAGATAGTTTAGGATAACTCACCAAACCCAAAATATGACAAACAGCTCTTAACATTCAAGAAAAAAATATCAGCAATACTTCTGAGAAGATTAGAAGCATGTTTTATGAGCATGTGTAGAGATATGTCTGGCCATGGACAGGATGAAAGATCCAGAGCTCTATAGATATGTTTATAACATTTGTGTTTGTATATTGGCAGCAGGCCTACTTAATGGCCTTATAATAAAGAACACATCAGTTTATCCCTGGTGTACTAGCTGTCTTCAGTGGGCTTAGCCCAGAAATTCCTTTGGCTCAGTGTTAACAGAATACTTGGGATGCCTTGAGTTGCTGGAGTGCTTTCATTTTTGTGATGTTGCAGTGAGGTACTTCCTTTCAATGATGCCTCTCAGGCAGAATTTAAGATCTGCTCCCACATTAATGACAAATCTCTCTACCAGATGTATTGCTTTGCAGAATAAATTTCCAGCATGTGTAAATGAGCTGTGTGTTTGCTTTTGTTTTTAATCTATTTTCCACAATTCTTACTTGTTAATAAGATTTTACAGCATGTCCTTTTTCACAAAGTCTCCATCAGGAAACCCATGTAAATTATATCCACTTTATATATGACAATGTAAATGGCAAAGCATTTTTCAAGGTGTCTGTCCAGATCAATAGCAAAATTGAACCCAGCATGCCCAGTCTTTACTTTCCTGCTACGTGTTCTGGGTTGCTACATCTCCACTTTTTTTTTTAAGGTAAGTTGGCATATCCTTCCATTGCTCTCTGTGTGTCTTCTGTTGAGATAAGGTGTGATATTATAGTTATGTTCTCTGTATCCAAGCTACAATTCCTTTTGGAAAGATTTATTTCAGTTATGTAGAAAGGTGGCAGCAGCCCTGAGGTGGAATTGGGGAACCCCTGGGGACGTGGACTGGTTGTTTCCCCCACTGGGAATAGGGAATGGAGTGCCACAGGCACTTCACTGTAGCACTAGGGTTTGGCTAAACTTGTGTTTAGTTTGCTGCTTAGAAAAGGCAGAGGAGGTGAGGCAGGCGTGGCCTTTGCCTTTTAATGGTGTTTTGGGTCACCAGCTTACAGCAAACACATTATGCAACGTCTTTTAAGTGCAAAGTTGATTTTCTGCTTTTCAAGGGTTGTGTGAAGGTGGTTTCTGTACTTTCCTCTAAGTATACAGCTTAGAGCAATGTGTCTTACAATTCAGCTGGTGTTTCCTTATTTCATAACTGTTTCTCATTTTACATCATGGTAAAAAATTGTTTAGCCTGTTCTGGGTCCAGTAATGTTTAGTGGCTTCAAATATGTCATTCTACTTCACTGCTTTAGTCAAATGATGCATTAAAACATCTACAATAATCCTGGACACATTTAACTCTGATTTTGTGAGTTATGGATTTTTTCTTATTAATAAATCTCCCTTATTTCGAATGCAATTTAGTTTTCTTTGTGTTCCATTTATTCCATCTTTGTGCTATGAAAGTTTGAGCCTGAAGGAGAAATTTAATACAAGTGAGCTTTGTAGTATACTATGCCAGAAAATGTTCTGTGGTAACATCAGACTGGAGGTGGATAAAATGAAAATAAGAACTGAAGAAAATGTCCACATATTGTGGGATTGGACTTAAAATAACTGTTTGGAATTGTGCTATAAAATATTTGTCTTGAATTAGAGTCATCAAGCTGTGGACATCAAGCTACCTTCTTATTAGTGTGAGTTTCGATTTAAACAAAGTTTTGTAACAGCCATTTTTCTCAAAATATTTAGTCAAAAATGGTCAGAAGATCACAGTCTTCCACATTTTCAATGAAGTGTCACTCAATAAAGAGGTAGCTGGATAAAGTCACAAAACAAGCTCTAAAAATCATGGGTAGTCATATATTTTAATTTGTTGTCTTGGTATTTATGTCTAAACTGCCAAGTCTAAACCTTATTCCACTTGAAAAATAGTACTGGAAATCATTAAGACAGCATGTCTGCAGGGTCCTCTTTGATATTTTTATTTTTGTGCATAGTAGGAGACTGAAGTTGGAATGAAGGATTTGAGAAGTTAGGCTTTGGGGTGGTCAAGGCTGGAATCTCTAGGCCTGCTGTTAATGGGCCCAAGTGGGTGGCATTTGAGCTGTTGCTGTCTGTAAACTAAAAGAATGATCTATTTGCAATAGAAAATGCACACTGATGTTTCCTGCTGTGCAGGTGGACTCTGCTGAGAAAGACAGGTCCCTTCCACCAGAAAAGGAGTCCTACAAATCCATTTTTAATGCAAATCTCTCGTGGCCTGCCCAGCTGAAATGGCTTGGTACTGCTGCTCTAAAATAGGCTGCTGAACAGGGCATGGTTTTAAATGTGTAACAAAAAAGCCTGTATCAAATACAAGAGTTTAAAGATATATTTTTTTATTACTAGCCTTTGGCTGCATGCAGAATCGCTTCTTCCAATATATCTTTTCAGAACCAAATCTAAACAAATTTGGCAAATGTATTAAAATTTACTGCCTTGAGGAAGCACCGTTTTTCCTAAATTAAAGCTTTTAGATAGGATTTTTAATTGAATACACTTAGTTACTCTCTTCTCCTTTTCTAGTTAAAAGAGATCTCATACAGACTGAAAGAGAGAATTTTATGTGTGAGCCTCGTGTTACAGCATTGGCACCATGTTGTGATGCTCTGTACTCTTGTAATAGGGTCTTGTTTGCTGCTCCCATTATGCAGCTGCTACTCAGGTGTATCTGATAATGTGGTGCTGACCTCACTCTTTATAGATCTTAGTAGACAACAGTTTCTTTTTTAAGCCAAATTATTAGGTAGTTTGTTGTCCCTCTTGCCACTATGAATCATTCATTATTATTTTTCAGCTCTTTTCCTCCATTTCACTTTAGTTCTTTAGAAAAATTAAACTTGTTTAGATTTTTCTTGAATAGTTTCTCACATCCTGTCAGATTTGCCCTGAGAAAACTTTTTACAATGGATCTCTTAAGGTGTCTTTGCTTAAATTTAATGATTTACTTTTGGCTTTGAGTCTTTTGACATATGCAGCCATCTAACTTTATAGATTGTGCATTATTTTACTGCACTTGGTAGGTCTTTTCAGAGAGGGAAATATAAAAAAGTAACATGCATCAAGTACAATTTTTATGATTCTTATAAAATAGAATGGAAACCACATTAAAAGGCAGCATCAACTGGCAATTCAGTTTTCTTTTATTCTTGCTCCAAGATCATGCAAAAAAGATCACTTATTGTATGTTTTGTTTAACAAGTACAACGCTACTATCTTTATGTTGGAGAAAAAAAGTAATAGCATTTGGTCTTTTATATGTAGTCTTTTTTCACTCTCAGGAATTATGCTAAACACATGGATAGCTGAGGTCAACCAGGGTGAAGAAAGCTCAGATATTCCACTTGGCCCCAAACCACACCAGCTGTGCTCCTTTTTTCTCATTAGGCTCAGGCTTTTGGCTTTCACAAACTCTTCCCTTAGCTTTTGTCTGCCGGCAGTGCTATGGCCAGCGAGAGTCCTGTCACGAATTCCCAGGATGCAGTTTCTTCTTGCTTTCACTCATGTGTGTAACCTCATGAGGAGCGAAGGGAAGGCAGCAGAAATCCCTGGTCAGTCTAGAAGGCCAAGGGGATGGACAAGAAGAAGTCTCTGTAGGGCTAAGTGTGTGCCCCTAGGGCCCAGCCTTGGCTTTGGGTCAACTTTCTAAGCAGCAGAGAAGTTTGTGGAAGTGGCCTTTCTTTATCCTTGAAGAATCACTGAAAGTCATTTGGGCAGCCAAATTTCAAAGTACTTTATCAGCTTATACATGAAACTTGCTTTTATGGGTTGTGGTAGAGCAATGAATTTCAAGTGTCTGAACAATAGAGAAGCTCCTGAGGATGTGGCCTGAGTGAGGACATTCTCTGCTTGCCTTTAATTGGCAGCTTTCTCCTGGCTGGAAAGGTTTTCTGGCCTTTCCTCTTCTTGGGATAAGGAATTAGAGGAGATGAATTAGTCAGGGCTCCTCCTAAAGGAATGGGGAACACATGGGAGTTGATCCCTTTTGTTCTTGACTGACAAATAGGCTTTTTCAGCTTCTTCAGGATGCTCAGTGATAATGGGCAGGTCAGCGATGACCATGGCAGAAATAGCTGTTCAAGTGTCTTCTACTTCAGGTTAGCTAAAGCATAGGAAGCAAACACACAGACTTAAAACCTATGTAGTGAGAAAAAAAGCTCTTTGAGATTTTTATTTTCATAATTCAAAATTTAATTTTATTGGAAAATCCTACAGTAGATAGGACAGCATCTACTGTGCTGTGATGTGTCAGATAGCATCTCGGTGCTGCACGTGAGCTTTGCTGTGACAGGAAGCTCCAGTTCTGGCCAATCTGCCATACCATTTTGCTTCTCCTTTCCCTGCTCAGTCTGAGGCCCCAGTTGGAACTGATCCTGTGTTTATCTGCAAAAGCTTTCCCATGTGGAACTGTGAACAGCCTGAAATAGTAGCAGTAACTTCTGCACTGTTTTGAGATGCTGACGTGTTTGGAGACACTGAAAGAGCTTAAAGAAGTGAGGACGAGGTAGCATATTCAAAAAGCATTCAAAAATAGGCAGTGCAGTCAAAGCTTATAAAAAAAGTTATTTAAACTAAAAATGAAAATAAACTAGGGTTCTTGAATATTTTTAGGAATAATGTTTTGGCACACAAACTTTTCCAAATGCTTTCAGGGTCATATGTTTGCTGTTCTTCCTTAGGTGGGAGTCCCGTTGAAATTGGGGGGAGTTGTGCCTGAATAAAACTTTGGCCCATGATTTTCCCTAATATGACATTTCTTTCTTGAATGACCTCCTGGCAACCTTGTTCATAAGTCATTTGTCATGTTTATTCTCTGAGTAAAAAGTGCCTTCCATCTGTTCCTAATCTGTGTTCTCTTTAACTTCTATTTTTGCCTCCTTTTTTCTGTCATCTGTGTTACATTGGAAATGGACTTTCTGGGCAGCTTTATTTATCTCCATGTAAGCAGTTGTAGTCACTGAAATGAATCTCCTGGTGGTCTTTTCTTTAGGCCTAGACAGCCACAGTCATCAGGAAAGAAAAATAAAAAAGGAGAAAAAATAAAGAGGCAAGACCTTCAAATTAATTATTTAAATTATGGAAGTTTTACTCAGATGCCCCTCTCTAGACTGCCTTGGCTAATGTTTTCTTTCTAATTCATTGTGGTCTTCCAGCTCTCAGATTTACAGATTGTGTTTTCCAATCTGGTCTCCCACACCAGGTGTTCATTTTAGGCAAAGCACATACGCATGGTCTATCCTTTTTCCTGTAGGAAATTATGTATGTCAGTATGTAGGAAATTATGTTTGTCAGTACACGTAAATTTTGGCAGTTAATGCTGATTTCTCAGCATGCTGTGACATTTTAGATAGAAAAAAATCTCTTCTTCCAAAGCATTATTACTATGTGTGCTCCCCTCTTGTGGAAATGAACATATTCCCATTCCCTCTATTCCCAAACTCTCTAGGTTTAAAGAAACTGCTGGACGTGTCTTTCTTTTCCTGATTGGGAGAGTGCAGAAGGCTCATTCTCTGAATCCTTTGATCAGCAGAGTGAAATCTAAGATTGAGCAATGTCTCATTATACTGATGGACTAAATTTATCATTCATAAATATAAGATGATACATATGGGGGGTAGATCTTAGTCATGCCTGCATACATAAGTTAAGAGTTAGGATTGCTAGTTCTAAAAAAACAAACAACCCAAAAACAACAACAACAACAACAAAAACCCAAACCAAACAAATAAACAAAACCAAAAAATCCCCACAAAATGAACCCAAACCCCAGCTTGTTCAGCAGAGGACAAAAAAAAGCAAGCAATATTTGAGAAGTTTTAAAAACTAAATAAAAAGCAGAACAGCAAACATCACTATACCACTACACAAACTACAGAAACCTGTTGTACATCCAACCTTTGAATCCTGTTTGCACTTTTA
This sequence comes from Serinus canaria, assembly GCF_022539315.1. Taxonomy (NCBI): domain Eukaryota; kingdom Metazoa; phylum Chordata; class Aves; order Passeriformes; family Fringillidae; genus Serinus; species Serinus canaria. The sequence continues at coordinate 42,200,676 of NC_066317.1, forward strand.
GCCTTTTTCTGAGGAAGCAGACCTCATGCAGGAATAGTGTGGAAGAGCCTGTCTGGAATAGCTTCCATAAAGGTCACAACTATGTAAAGTTGGGCTCTTCACTCTTGGCACACGAGGATGGGGGGAAGGGTCTGTAACAGCAGGTGTGGCACGTAAGTGTGACAGGTTCAAAAAGAGCAGGAGGAAGGGATTTCACTCTACTATGTATAGCTGAAATGTGACGTTCACTCTCACCAGGTCTTATGGATGCCAATAAGTTACTGATCTACAAAATGTTATTTAATAAAATGAATGGAATGTAAACACAGTTATGGCTATGAAAAAGTGTGACCTCATCTTAGGAAGGCCCCAGAGCTTGGCTGAGATCCTGAGGGAGCATGAGTACATGCCTGCCTCTCACACTCTTCCCTCAGCTGCTGCAACTGTCTGTCCTTGAGAGACAAACTGCAGGGAGAGGTGAATTTTGATCTCCCTGGTGCAGCCACTGCATTTGCTTTGATGAAATCAGACTTACCACACTGCTCTTACTGCAACTGCTCCTGTTCATTCAGATTCAACCTTTAATTTATTTGTAGCTCTGTGTTAAATAAAAACCCCAACAAACCACAACCAAAGAGGAGCTTTGTTGGTTAGCATTTTTCAGTCATGAGGCTGTGATTGATGAGTGGGGAGGGATGGAGGTCTGGAAATTCATCCCTCAGCCCTGTCCTGCTGTGTGGATGCCAGCCTAGCTTGTGTTTCATGGCCCATGCTAGCTCACTTTGTAGGCTGGGGTGGGTGATGAGTGTCTTGTGCAAGACCAGTACCTGTGCAGCAGAGCCCTTGTTGGCTGGACTGCAGTGTGGGGACCTTTCTTCATCCAGACAATGCTGATTTTTATTGGTTTTGTGGGTTCCTTTCAGAAGGGCACTGCCTGCATTTTTCTTTTGTATCATCCTTCCCCTTTTGCCTGCTGCTGAATGCGTGCTTGGTTAATATTGTATTTCTTCCATTCCTTCTCAAGCCAATTCATGACCTCTGAAGTAGATGGCCCTGGGAAAAGTCTTCATCCATGCTTTCTAGCAGCCTTTTTTGTTTAAATAAATAGTTTCATTTTTGTTTAAAACAGATTACAACTGGCCTTGAGGGAGATGACTCTGCTTTAATAATGGTTTGGTTTAAGCATTTTGCTACTAAACTGGCTTATTCTCATTTTAAGGATTTCTTTATTCCTGGTTTTAAAATAGGGCAATATATTTGGAATACACATTGCAAACATGTAATTCTCAGATGCTGGCATTCTGTTTTTCAGGAAAATCAACTAATAATAGTTTTAAAATTGTTGTAGTAGGAGATCCATCAAACCCATGGTAGCAAACTAGTGACTGTTTTGGACAGGTTTTATCCCACTGAATATCCAACTTGTTGATTTTTAAAATTATTGTAGTTTCTCAGTCAGAAATCATGGAAGCCTAGAACAATTTGTGTTAAAGGGACCTTAAAGATCATCTAGTTGCTGCCCCTAATATGTGCCTAATTATATGTATATAGCACATGCCTTATACAAAATACTAATGATGTATGAGTCACAAGCTGGTGATCTGAGAGTCAATAATGTGTTTTAGACTCTCCTGTTGTCAGGAGTGCAGCAAAGGGAGAATGCCCATTCTGTGCCCAAGGTGGGAGAGCAGTGGAACTGGAGTTCTTGAGTCCCATTGAAAAGTTACTGAAGGCAAAAACTTCCAGTGTGACCTCTGCTGTTCGTCCTAACAGGAATGTAGGGAGCAACATCGAAATGTTTCTTTTAAACTCTTTTAACATTGTTTTAAATCTTAACAGAGATTTGAATGGGAGAAAATTTGCCAGTTTGAGACCCATTGAAGAAAGACACTCTACCAGTATTATCTTCTACTTATTATTATTATTTTAATTTAGCTGGAATGGCTTGAATGGAGCTAGAGTTTAACTGAAGGACAGGCCCTGCCTTGCTGTCACAAGGTTTTGGTAAGATGAGATCACAAGGAGGAACTTTAGTGAGAAATTGTCTTTGGAAGTGTTAAGTAACAGGTTTTTGGATACAGAGGTACCACAAGAGAGGGGAGAAAAGGAAAATTTAGGAATATCTGGAAATAAATCACATAATCACATTTTCCCATATAGTTATACTTCATTGATATTTAATGTTTGTGCTGAAAAGAACTTTGTAATAGACCAAATGTGAACATTGAGCTCCCACTACTGAGCTTTCTGTCATAGCCTATTTATTTCTTTTTTTTTCCTCTCTCTCTTTTTTGTATAGGTGGAAAATGTTAGGTTACTTGATCGTTTATCTTCAAGAAGAGCTGTGGTGGGAACCTTGTATTTAACAGCTACCCATGTCATATTTGTGGAGAATGGTTCTGAAACCCGCAAAGAAACCTGGGTATGAATTTTTATTATTTCAGTTAGCTGTAAGTGCATGGCACTTTGCTGATGGTAATTTGAAAATTACTTCCAAAACGCTTTAAAAATAGTTAATTACTTCATATGGATGCTTTTATGCAGCCATGTGAAGTTCTAGCCTAGTAATTTTCAAAAATTTTCAGTGGATTCTAGATATTACAGTATAGTAAGAGGAATAGAAGGCTATTCACTGTGTGAATACCAGAGGTGATTGACTGAGGAACAGCTGCTGTAAACTGCACTGTTGCTCCTACCATCCAGGAAGAGCTGAGGAGAAATGCCTTGAATGTGAACTATTTCCTTGGCTCTGTCAATTCTTGGCCTTCTCCTTTACTGGTAGTGTTCAGTCAGTGATTTTGTTGGTTTAATACTTTATTTTTTTTACTAAAGTAGTATTTTGAAATAGCTGTTTTGATTGATTGACAACATACATTGCCTTTTCTTGTTATTTAACCCCAGCCATTGACCAAGCCACACACAGCCACTCACTCACTCCCCCAACCAGCAGAATCAGAGAGAGAAGCTAAAGGGTAGAAGGTAGAAGATGGATTAAGATAAAGAGAATTTAACTGGGAAAGCAAAAGCCACACTCACAGGCAAAGAAAAACAAGGATCAAATTCCCTGCTTCCCATGGGCAGGCAGGTGTTCAGCCATCTCCAGGAGAGCAGGCCTCCATCACATGTAACAGTGACTTGGAAAGGTGAATGTCATCACTGCAAGTGTGCCCTGCTTCCTGCTTCCTTCCACTTTACTCACTGAGCATGGTCTGGAATATCCCTTTGGTCAGCTGGGGTCACCTGTCCTGGCTGTGTCCCCTCCCAGCCCCCATCACTCTCAGTTTCCTGGCCAGCATTGCCTCTGTGTAAGCAATGACAAAGCCAGTTCTATATGATCAACCCTGTGTTCAGTGCAAATCCAGAACACAGCCACTGGGAAGGAAATTAACTCTACCCCAGCCAGAACCAGCACCCATGCACACATATAGGTACAGCTATTGCTCAGTGTCATACATCTAAGAGTCTTTTATGTAGCTTAATTATGCAGCCCTCATCCATTTTTGCACTAATTAACTCCATCTTCCTTTGAGCCCACTATTGTTGACCAGATTTTTATTGCAATGTTTCATCTCATTTGATGCAGTATTTAAAATTATATCAGCATTACCATTCTACCCATGAGGAGGCAGAATATTTTAGCTTTATGTAACTGGTGCTGGTTCATCTTTTTGCTGTGCAAATAGATGAAAAGAGCTTTGACAACCACTAGCTTACACTAAAGCAAACAAACAAAAAGCTTTGGATAATGTGAGCAGGCTGATGTTTGAGCAGCTGAAACACTCCAGAAATGCCTTTTTGTCTGCAGGTGATCTATCAAGCTGCTTGAGCCTGAAGCTGGAGATAGAACCAAACTACAGGAGGAGGAGCATGAGGGTTTTCTCAAAGAGTAGTGGAGTACTGTGCCTGCTCTGGCACATCATTATGAATAATTGCTTTTCTTCTTAAAGTTTTCACTAGCATAACTCTTCAATTGCCCTCAGGTTCTCCACAGCCAAATTTCCTCTATTGAGAAGCAAGCCACCACTGCCACTGGTTGCCCCTTGCTGATCCGCTGCAAGAACTTCCAGGTGATCCATCTGGTGATCCCTCAGGAGCGAGACTGCCATGACGTTTACATATCCCTGATACGGCTGGCTCGGCCAGGTATGGGAAGAAAACAGCACAGAAAATCAGCCTTCCTCCTGAGGAGGGAGAATTTAATGGCAGAAATGTATCTGTGCATCTTTGTCCTTTGCAGGTCAAGAAAAAAGTTTCAATGGAGATGTGTTGTGAGAGAAATATTGATATAATCATTTGTAGATCAATGAAGAAAACTCATTATAACAAGTAGTTTCCTCCAGAAATTATGACATGAACTTCTGTTTAAAGTAATACTCTAAAATAATACTTCTGTTTTAGATAATACTTATGGGCATCATGGGCCATGAAATATATTATAAAGATATATTGTGTGCAACTAATCTGCTGGATGACTTGTGTAAATGTAAATTTAGGGGAATATTCTAAATTCAGATAAGTTTTATGTCTCTGTTGTAACAAAAATTTTACAATACATTGAGTGGTCCTGTCAAGATTTCCATTTTGAACTTTTGTGCTGTGTAGAAATTCCTTAAAATCAGTGAAAGGTTTAGCAGCAAGCAGTTGTTTTATTTCACTGGCCTGCCTATGCTTTGGCCTACTATTATCTACATTTTGAATATGCCCTGTGTGTTTCTGAATTCAGTTCAAGATCCTTTTGAAACCTTTCCCCTTTTCAATGAAAAATCAAATGTTGTGTCAAAGCCCAACATTTGAGTGCCTACATTATAGCTCCTCTCTGCACTGTGCTCTCCTAAGACCAAACTGACAAAACTTCTGGATTGTTTATTTTAAACTATGAATTTATAAATATAACACCACCTTTGGTTCTTTATTATTTTAACAGTATGCAAAGAAATTATCTGCTGCAGTCTTGACAAAGCTGACAACAAATGGATTTAATTTTTTTTCTTGTTAGGAGAAAAAAAATCTCGTTATCTGCTCTGTAAAGGGGACAAAAATTCCACAGTCCACCAGCACTGCTACTGAGCTTTATAAAGTACTAATAGCAGCAGTAGTACTGTATTACTGTAGCAGAAGTAACGTGGTAAGCTAGGTGATGCAGGGTGATAGTAATCAGAGAAATTTAAAACAATTAGAAAAATTCAATCAGTGGTTCTGCTGATGAAAATCTGGATTCATTCCATGCCCCCCAGCTGCAAGTACATGTTCATGCATGCTGGGAGGCATGTGATTCTGTAATCCTTTTTCTTGGAGGCAGGAGGGGGTGTGTGTGCTGCTATGCACCAGATGATGAAAAGAAGAGTAGCTGAGGACCCTGAATACAAGTTCAGTGACTGACTGCAATGGACAAGAAGGTCTGAGTAAAGAAGAGGCAGTAACAGCACTGTAGAATTAGCTCTTTGCATAGTTTAGCTGCACAACAGTTTTCCTTCTCCAGCAAACTATCTGCTCAGGATTTGAGACAGGATAAGGTCTTGCCTACCTACTCAAAATTAGAAGGCTCTGATTCAAGCTGAGTCATTTGTACCTGACTGTGCTCTTCCCTGTCATTTTGTCAGGGCATGAAGCTGTACTTCCTTTGGATAACATGGTTGCTCAGCATTAGAAAGTATTTTTTACTCCATGAGCAGATAATTTGACCTTATCAGGCTCTATTTTCCATTCTCTGCCTCTTCTTTTAATTCATTCCCAAGAGAAGCTCATGTTGTATACTGGCTTAACATGTTCCACGCTATCTGATATTCTAGTTACAATAAAGGTGAAGATTATGCTTAATTTTATTTTTGCTAGAATTTTAATAAGGTCAAGCAGTCATCTGAATTTGGCCTTTTTTGCTTAATTAAGCCATTTTGTAAAACAAGCTGACCATAAGATGCTACATGTCTAATAGCAGGTTTGCAGATGTTTATGGCAAAGTTACTGAAAGACTGGGAAGGGTCCTATAAGTACTGGCAAAGATGTGGTAAGGCACTGACTACTGATACTTGAACATTTTGTTACTATGTGCAGATAGCACCATGTGATAATACTTATAATGTGGAGGCAGACTGCAGTCATAAGTAACCTGGATACATAGGTAGATTTTTAAAGGCTTTCCTTGTGCCTGTGAGCAGCAGGTCCATTGGAAAGAAAATCCCCATGCTTCTGACAACAAAGCAGTGAAAACAGGAGCTCAGACTGCTACCAAAAGCTCAGCTTGGATTTATGGGTTGTGCTAAAACTTTAGGTTAACATGTGAGAAATAAACCAGACTGTCTTCCTAATCTGTGCCATGGCAGAAGTTTGAAAGTAGGGAATACAGAAGGAGTTTAAACTGCTGGAAAATGTGAAAATCATTCTCTTTTGTCTCCCTACTCAAGACTTTGTTGATTTTTAGTATGTTCCTGACAGAGTTAACATGAACATCCTGTAACAGCTGGGATTCAGTGGCAGTGGTGTCTGCCTGCCACTGGTCACAGGATTAGGATTAATTAAATGCATATATTCTCCTAAGAAAAGTTTAAAAACTCCAGCACCACCAAACTTTCATATATGGTACATGCTTGAGGGGGACAGGTGGCATAGCTGCTTAAACAACTTCCTGGTGATGATAAATTATTTGATGTAGCACATGCTTCTTTTATGCTATTACATCATGTGCATCTTGAATGCATTGGCTAATAATTCAAGGACTGAATTTGCAATCCACAAAACTATGATTTCATTGGTTCTATTGGAAACCTTCCTAATTAGGGACAATGACTGCTGAGGTGTTTTTTTTCATTTTTGGAAGAATGTGCTGTAAAGTCCATTGTTCATATCTTTTTTCTTTGCCACAGGATAGATGTTACCTTAATAAAGGGACTTCTAAACTACTCTAGATAGCAAATTCTTTTGAAGAACAAGTGCTTACTCTGGCACTGGCTTTAGTTTTCTTTGGATGAAAGCACATTGCTGACATTTTGTCTTTGTGCTGGGGAAAGTTTTTACAAATCTACTGAAGACTAGCAGAACAGTATATCTTAAGTAGCACTTCACTTAAGGCACATACATTGCAACATATACAAATAACAAAAGAGCATGTACCTTCAAAGTTTTCTTGACAGTAGATATAAAACAGGATGTGTGCTTTTGTAAAACAAAGTGTGCTCTATGAAAGGAGGCTGCATCAAGGTCCGTGCAAAGTATGATTTCAGCATGAGAAATCTGAAGTCATTTACCCTTTCTGTTTCTTTGCTTATTTTTTCCCCAGTGAAATATGAAGAGCTGTATTGCTTCTCCTTCAATCCAAAATTAGATAAAGAAGAACGAGAGCAAGGGTGGAAGCTTGTGGACCTCAATGAAGAATATAATCGGATGGGTGTTCCAAACAGCTACTGGCAGATTAGTGATGTAAACAGAGACTATGGAGTAAGTTGTTGGGATTTTTCTGTCACAGAGCTGTCTGTACAACAAATCAGCAGCCTGACTGAGGACCACCATAGTGCTTGCTGGCAGTATCTCTTTGTGCTCAGTGCTGAACACACATGTAGTAAAGTGCAGTCACTCTGCTACACATAAAATGGCACCCAGAAAGTGAGAGAAAGGATGGGTCTTCATTTAACAGATGTGGAAATGAAAAGCAGAAAATAAGTCCACTGTGTTTTAAATGTTAGAGTTCAGCTGCCTGGGAAGAAGTTCAAGTCATACCTAAGGTTATGTGTGTGAATAAGAGTTTCCCTGATATGCAGGGCTATGTAAAATTACTTCATAGTCATTTTAAGGAAAAAAAAATTGTTCCAGATGGAACAATTGGCAATATTTTTTCCTCACTGGCTGTTCCCACACTCCTTTTGAAGCATCTGTGATTGACTGTCAGTGATTTTCACAGTGATCTTATGGATCATAAATCTTCCTAGCTGCCTGCTGTCCTTCCTCATTCAGTCTTGTACGATTGAAGACCTTTTAATGTTAATTAATTGTGAAAAATAATAACCAAGATATTTTTGAAGGAAGTTTGTCCATGCACTCCATTGGTTTGGTTGCTGGAACATATCCATGTTAAGGAAGGACTGTGACATTCTCAGAAAAGACTGAATGTGCTATCAGGGATTGTTTTCTTTTTGTTGAGATGAGTGGAAAAAAATGTATGATCTCTTTTAAGATAAAGTGTAGAAAAAATGTCATGATGAATAAAATCCAGTTCACCACAGCAGCAACTGTAACCACAACCCCTTCCTTTCCTTTCTCTTTCATTACATTTCCCTCAACTCAGAAAATAATTTCTTCCTGGCCATCCTTAGTGCTTTAGTCATCTCAGAAAGTCAAAGGCAGATACTGAATATCCTCCTGACCCCAGTCAGAATGCTACAGACAATATCAGGAAAAGGGGGTAAAAACAGGATTGCATCTGTGGCCTCACTTTTAATCTGGGGCTTTTTTTGCAGGCTTATCAGGTTCCTCCCAGAAGTGGTAGGCTTTGCCAGGGCTGCTTGCCTTTTGGCAGCCTCATTTGATGTGGCTTAATTTCTTGTCGCCGTGCCCCTATTTTTGTCCTTTTTTTTCTTATTATCAAATTTTCCGAAAAATTTGGCTCTATTGTCCCCTCCCAATATTGTCCCTTCCCAGCAGAATGTTTGAGAACTTCACCCACGCCCATCCTTACTCCCAAATTCTGCTGCAGAGGATACTGCAGCTGTAAATACAACCTTGCTGTACAGAACAACAAATCCTTTCTGGGATGAATGTGTGTTAAACCTTTCTGTTCTCAGCCAGACATGAATTAACACTTGGAAATACAGCCCTTCAACCCTTTTGCTTCAGTATTTCCATCTGTAAGTTAGGATTAACACTTTCCAGCCTTAAAATGATGCTTTGAGGGCCAGCAGTGATATGTTTACAATAATAACAGACTATTCCCTGAGGTTTGAGTTCCTTGGTACTTCGTTTTTGCTGTGAAAATGGCTAATGCTACTTGCACTTTGCAGACCAAACAAACAGAGTTTCCTTTCACAGGTCTGTGACTCCTATCCTACAGAAGTCTACGTACCAAAGTCTGCAACTGCACACATCATAGTGGGGAGTTCTAAATTTCGCAGCCGAAGGCGTTTCCCAGCTCTTTCCTACTACTGCAAGGGTAACAATGTAAGTGTGAATTTGTAACCTCAAACTGTTTGCTTATTTTGGCCTTGGCCTCATAATTCTTCCAGTAAGGTTTTGCAAGACAAAATTGGTGTTTATTTAATTAAAAAAAAATTATGAGTGTAGGCTGGTTAGTGTGGTTAGTTCATTAATATACATTTAATGCAGACATTAAAACCCAGTTTCATCGTCCAGCTAACACAAAAAATGAGTGATCCCTATATCACAAGGAAGTGGAGTAGTACAAGAGGCCCTGAGACATGGGTGGCAGAGGAGTGAAGGCCAGTAGCAGGCAGCTTAGTAGCTGACTGGGAGGAGAGCAGAGCAATTTTGGATCTGGTAGCTTGAGAGCAAGTTGAGGGTCAAAAATGATACTTGCATCAGTCAGAGCATCAGGAGCAGCTTTTCAAGAAAAGATCTGTGAAAAGACACAGAAAGGATGGATATTACAGCCACTAAATTTTGGCTGAGCAGTAGGTTGTGGTTTTTGGTTTTACTGGAGAGACTCTCCTTGTCTGCAAGACTGAGGAGTTCCACCTTGCCCTCTCCATAGCAAACATTCTCAGGGCTGAGCAAGGAGCTGCTTCACTTGTCTGTAACCATTTGGAAAAAAAACTGTACCTAGACTATTGGCATTTCTGTTTCTGGCAGCTGAGGTGAGAAAGGAGACCCTTGGGCCGAAGGATCCCCAAACTGGGTATTCTTACATTTGTGTTCCAGCCCCTTAGGGACTGCCTTAGCTCAGCTGTCAGTAGCAGTTCGGAGAAGGGCGTCCCCTTTGTACTCTCAAAGGATCTGTGTGACTCCTGCTTCAGTCCAGAGTGGCACTGAGAGGTCTTCCCTAGGGCTGGGGGATGGTCAGGACCTTCCAAGGGACAGAGCTAGTCTGGGCTTACAGGGTGTCTGTAGCATTTGCCACACAGGCTGGGACATATTTCGGCAGCATGTCACAAGCATAAATCATGAGCTACAATCTCCATGGAAATCTTGCCTTTACAGCAGCCCTTATCGTAGATTTAAGCTTCAGAAGAAAGGAATGAGAGTATTTTTACTCCTTTACCCTGCATTTCATCAGAGCATTGCTTCCATAAGCATCTGTAAATTTTGCAATGAACTGGAGAATAGGGAGATTCAAATAGTAAATACAATCTCTGCATTAATTAAATATTTTGTTTAACATTTTGTTCAGGTCAAATTTTTCAGAGTTAATCACTTTGCATGATCAACCATGTCCAAATATAGATATCTAGGATTCAAAACACTTGGACATTTCCAAACCTCAGTGAAAGAAAAGGTTTCAGGGTCAGGCAGATTACCATTAATATATAGTAATTCAACTTGGATGAGTTTCAGGTTTCAGCCTGAATGTTTTCCCTGCTGTGGTTGAAGTTCAGGTTAATGGTCAAAGTACCAGGATCTGAAGTATTGTGTTTACTCCTGGAACCTTTATAGTTTAAAGAGCTAGGAAAAGCAGTGTTGGAGGAAATAGCTCCCTGTGAGTTTGGAGGCTGCCAGTAAATAGAGTAAAGGGCAGAAAAGGGGTAAGATTTATCAGTAGTTTGGGAAGAGCCTGCTGCATGCAGAGAAGACAGGTACCACTCATCCAGTCCTTCATAGACAGAACTTTCACACAGCTCCTTCATCCTGACAAATTCAGTGGTGATGTGACACCTCTGCATCTTACACAGTCTGTGTGAATATGGTAAGATCAAAGTCTGCAACTATCTGTTCAGGTTATGCAATAGCATGTAATAAATCACTGGAATATGTGCTGATCAGAAGACTAAACTCTACATAACAAGAACCTGTTTGCAAAACCATTAATAAAGTGTGAACAGGGTCTCACACAATTCTGGGTTTCTCTCTTAAAGACCCATACTTTACTGACTAACTACTGATAGTTCAAAGATGTGGCTGAAAAAAGCATGTCCTTTCTCACAGTAATAAATAATCTGCAGGACAGCCTGCACAGGTTGTGACCTTCAGTAGGCAGGTTCTCTTCATGCTTGTCTTCAGTGCTTAGAAAGTGCATATATCATCTCCTTGCCTTCTATAAATCCAGCTGTCCTCTGCCTAGCAAAAATTAAAATCTCCCTGCCCACCTATTTCACATTTTTTTTCTTCTTTCCTGGTTTCATCTGGAAAGAAGGTGACCTGTGGAGAAGCTCTCTTGCCTCCTTCAGTAGCCCTGCTTAATACAAGTACTCTAGGAGTGAGGCTGCCTGACCCACTTCTAATGCAGTGAGGTCTTTTTCCTTAGGCAGTGCTAAAATACCCCATCACTGGTGATCTGGTTTCATGTCATACATTTTGTTTCCTGGACTCATGCTGTCAGGCTGTTTAGTAAAGCAGTCACTGGTGTAGATTGTGTGTAATCAGCCTGGTACCTGGTAAGTGGGAGTACAAAAGGACCTATTCCTTTTTGTTATATCAGTGTTCTCATGATTTCAAGGCTGTTCTCATCCTCAAGATATCACCTTTCAGGAGTTATTCCACATTAGGGAAATACAATACTTAAAACAGCTCTAAAATTTGATTCAAGATTAGACTTAGGCCAATGGGGTTGTATTGTTTTAATGCTTCCTTGCCTTTTAAAAAAGAATGTGTTTATTAACATGTAGTTGAAAATAATGCATTTATTAACATGTGAATAATTTTACCATTCTGCCTTTCTGATGTAATTGTACATCTAGGCAAACATCTAACGATCTGCTTTTGTAAATGCTTCTGGATGCTAAATAATTTCTACTGTATAATTCTATAAAATTTTTTGTTTGTTTGTCTTCTTTTCTGCAGGCCTCCATATGCAGAAGCAGCCAGCCTTTATCTGGCTTTAGTGCTCGATGCCTTGAGGATGAGCAGATGCTCCAGGCCATCAGGAAAGCCAATCCAGGCAGTGATTTCATATATGTTGTCGACACTCGGCCCAAAGTAAGCACGTTACATTTCTTGCACATAGCAAGACTGAGCCTGGGCTGAATCCACTAGGGAAGACACACAACCTGAGTGAGTGACCAAGTCACTTCTGATCTTAGTTGCACCTCTCTAACTCCACAGCTACATGAGGATTTAGCAGGGGAATCTTAACTAGGAACCTTGACCACATCATTATCTCTGGGAGAATTTTCTCCTTTACACTGAACCTTTCCCTTTTCTTGTTCTTAGCAAAATCTCAAGATACAGAAAAGTAAATAATGTGCAGTTGTAACTGTTTACACACTCAAAGGAGCTATCGAGTAAGTATATTTCTGATGAGACTGGAGAAAATTAATTCCCATTATAAGATGTATTTACAATTGTTTGTAATGTTCCAAACTTCTGACTGCTTATACTATAATTCTCCATGAATGATTTCTCCTGGAAGTGAGAAAATTCCAATGACCCCTGCATAAGGCTAAAGAAAGACAAGTCACTGAGATCACAGGAAAGGAAGAGACCTTTAAATATCTCCAGCACTTTGGTGGTTTTGAGAGACAATCTGAAATATGATAAATAGTGACATCAGATGCCATATCTATAATTGATTAAAAACCTCTGGCCAAGAAAAAAGCTCTAGAAAAAAATTATGCTGTGGAGAAATATAGAAACTCAATAATGATCTAAAAGAAGTTGGAAGCTTAAAAAAACTTTGTGTCAAAGTTGTCATGCTAGCAAACAGCTCAAGGTGATAAAGACTAGATAGACTTCAGTACCTGGAGATGAGAGTAGGGATATGTTCTTTCTTATACTATCAGCAACTTTCCTCTTGAAGTTACCAAAGCCTCTGAAGAAAAGAAACTAAAGAGGCAAACCTCCAGAGAATCCCTTGTAGGTAAGGGATTAGCTATAGCATGGGGAAAAGAAAAAAAAAAGAGAATAAATGTTTGAGGAAAAAGAACAAGGAAAATGTTTCATTATCCTGAGACCAGAAGACAGAATCTGAAAGGGCAAGGTGAGTAAAACTGAGAAATGTGAGAAATGGAGTGAGGAAAGGCAAACCTGGCAGAGCTGGAGCAGATACAGGGAACCTGCATGGCTGGTGACTGAAGGCATGAGCCTTGGTGGGAAGGTGCTGGGAGTGCTCACAGCTCTAATGGGAGGCAGTAGTCAGGAAATGAGGGCCTTGGCATGTCTCATGGACCCAAGTCACACCAAGGGCTGTGTAATCTGGTATTTTACCTTCAGTTCCCTCTGTTTTGTTGGGAAGACAAGGATGCTACCAGCCTACTTGTGGTCCTGAAGCAAGTGAACTGGGATGAGCACTAGGAAAGGATTGGTACCATTGTGTTCAGAAAGGGCATTAGACATCAAGTACAGACCCAGCTGCCTAAATAATGCTTGTTTAACAGTTTTCTATGTGTAGTGATAGCTGTAGCTTGTTACCTGTCTGATGGTATTGGTGCTCTTCCCTATATAAGGTAGTTGATTTATTGTTAATGACTTACTGATTTAATTATTATAAATGTTTTACCAGGTAGTAACAGAAAGAAGCCATCCTTTATTTATTTTTTTTTCAGGTAAATTACTTTGAGGCACCTTCTGTGTGCAGTGAAAAAAGTCCATACTTTGTAGAGGGTGTGGAGAGGCTGAATTAGGCTCACTTAGCCATGAATGCCAGCCCATTTCCAGCAATGCTGGCTCCTTCAGGAACTAGTCAGGACATGAAGACTGCTGTTTTCACTTAACTGTTTTGTTAAAAAAAAGGTTTTGATGTAAAGAAATATGTATACCAGAGTCCTTCTACTCTCTGTGCAGCAAAAATGGACAGATTTACAAAACTTCTGTGATCCCAGATGCCAAATGCAGCCCTGTTACAATTTTGCACCTGATAATGCATTTATAAATGTAGAGCACCCAGCAATGGATAGGTATCCCTGGAAGTGTTTCCTGGCATTCCTCAGGGAACCTTTAACAAATGTAAAGATAAGGTATCCAATCTGTTGGAAGGCTTTCCATTCCTGTAGGCAGTTAAAAAGCTGTTTGCCTCATTTCTCATAAGAACCAGCTCCTTATAAAGATCATGAATGTTGATGGATCCTTCAATTCAGTATTCCCAAGTGCTCTTCCCTCATTGCACTTGATAATTTTCAAAACCAAAGATTTGTCAGTGGAAGAAAGCTTTGTTTCCACTTCATTTGAATATATCAGGATCACCAAATACAAATTTACTTAAGCCACTGTTATTTCTCTATGTAATCACAGAAGAAGCCAATGTAGACTTAGTGTTTATGACTAAAACACCTTATAACAAGACTTGACTAGGTTATCCTCCAGATTAAAGAAAATGCCAGGAAATCATGCAAGCAGGGTCTTCTACAGGCTGTATCCTCATATTCACTGAGATCAATCAAGGACATGCACAATTTAGATAGCTTCACAACCACTACTTTAAGAGCAACAGATGGAATTTTAGTAGATGATGTGGAAAACTTGTTAGTAAATATTGTGGCAGCTGCAAAGTTTGGCAACTGACAGTATTTAAAATAAATGAGTGTCAGAAAGCTTTGCAAATTTAACCTTATATTTATTTACTTTCAAAGAGTGCTATTTCAGATTGCCCTTTAAGAGAGGATATTTGTGATAAAATTGCTCTGCTGCAGGAGCAGTTAATGGTATTTATGTGCTGAGTACTGGGTTAGTTGGAGGATAGATGTTTTTCATTTAGGGTTCCAAGGGTTTGTGGTGGCTGAGACTCATCTGTACAGATCTTTCTTCCTGAAGCTATAGGCTGCTGCAGAGAGACACTGCCTCATTTTATTTATACAAGAACACTGATGTCAACTTCAAAAGAGAAAGATTAGGATTCAGCAGATAATTTACATCTTTGTAGCAAGTCACACAGAGGACTCTGTCCTTAATTGACATGCTGTTCACAGGCTGTATGTTCTTTTATTGTCCATTGATAGTCAAAACATCAGCAGGCTGCTGGTTGATAGACAGGAGTGGAGTTTCTTTGTTTGTGCTCTTTCCTGAATTGCATACTGAAAGTTAAAAGAAATTTTGCCCAACATTCATATAAATCAAAAACGTTGGATTTTTGCCCAGGTTCCTATCCACAGTGTGGTTCCCTCTTTGTCTCATGAAATTCATGCAATGTTTCAGTTCCTAATGGTGGTTCACAAATGTAACTTTCTAGCACTTTCCTTTGAAAGTTAAGATATCAGTTTTGGTCCTTATAAACCTATTTTGACATATAATGTGAAAAAGCTGGGCTTGTTCATCTTAGTTTGAGGAAAGAGCTTCAGAGAATCAATCCCCAATTGTGTGTGTTGGCTCCAAATTAAAATTGAAAATTGGGAGTATGTGTGTTTGGGGTGGAAGAGGTCAGAAAAGGGGACATTCTTCTATGTCCCATGATGCCATTAGCAAACACTGAAATATATTATTGTGAGTTTCAGATGTGACCACAGAAGCAGTGAATCAGTGGTGCTGCCTGCACTATTGGGAAATAAACTGGAGACAGTTATCTGTACAGCCTCTTGTCCCCTAGGCAATGCCTAAGAGACACTTTTCTTACTCTTTCATGAGCATTGGCTCTCTCTGAAATGAAGATGAGTCACTTTCTGTCCAGTTGATGCCCAATGAATTCTAAATCTTTTATTATTTATTTCTTAAATCTTTCCTGAGCAGAAGCTGTGAGTTGTGCTTGGAGGCATGGAGGTTCTGCCACTTGAGCTGCTTTGTCACCCTCAGAGCCTTCATATTTCTTGGGAACTTTGAAAGCCCCTAGTACTACAGCATGAGTTTCACAGAAAAGCATAGACTTTATGCAAAAAGACAATTTCTTTCCATTGCACAGAGAGATTTTGCTATAGGAAATTTAGGAAAAAAGTAGATAGGTACTTAATAAAAGAATAATTTAGTTAAAAAGAATTATTTTTAAAAAGTAAAAGCACTTAATTAATTTTTATCAGTTTAGTGTTCAGCCCAAAGATCAAAATTTGGCATAAGGAGCTTGGCAGATAGTTTTCCTTCCCACTCGAGGGTTCCAAAAGGGGGAAAAGAAACATTAACCACAGCCTTAATTTTATGCTTAAGAAAACTAAACTAAAGAAGTATTTAGCCACTTCAGTTACTTGCCAGGAAGCAAGTAACAGATTTGAAGACAAAACTTCAGCTTCCAGCTGAAAGTATTTTTGCTGAAGCACAACAACTCCTTTGATAGCTGTGCATTGCGGATGGAGATTTTTGTGGTAATTTTGTCAATTTGAATATTTGTAGTCTTACTTAACAAGAGCCAAATTCTATAAAATAAAGAAAAAATACTCCGGCTCCCTGTTCATTATTGCTTCAAAGAAGTAAGCTGTACCAGCTTTTGGATGGTTTGAGCAGTAAAACACAGTAACTCCAGTGTGCACAGGCTGGGAGCCAGCGGCACGGCAGATGGGACACTGCCACCTCCTGGGTGCGTTCTGCCCGTAAACACAATGCTGATCCCACGTAAAATCACAACTGCCCTTTAAATGAAAACCTTTATGCTTCTGCCTAAGCCGGGAGGGTTTTGTGTTTAACCCCACTGACGAGGTTTCACCCAAAGTAGGGGTATCAGAGACTCGGCTGCGCAGCGCCCTGCAACGGGCTGTGAACAGATCCCCGATTCAGAGCCCCTTGGGAGACACTGTGGCAAATGCTTCCTATTTGTGACTGACTTAAACCACTCTGATTTATTGCTGTAGACCACAAGATTTGTTTTGAAAAGATCCTGCCACCGGTTTTCATCCAAATTTCCCTATGTTTTTCAGCTCAATGCAATGGCGAACAGAGCAGCAGGGAAGGGATATGAAAATGAAGACAACTACTCCAACATCAAGTTTCAATTCATAGGCATTGAGAACATCCATGTTATGAGAAATAGTCTGCAGAAGATGCTTGAAGGTAATATTCATTGGAAACTAGAGGGAAATAATTGATCCTTCTGTCAAAGAAATCAGAATAACTGCTCTGAAATCAGCAGCAGTGAAAAAGAGTATGGAAAGCAATCTTTATCTCTGGCAGCTGCCTGCTGGCTAATGGGACTTGTGCAATGGAGCATCATGGCAAATACTGGTTGGTGATTTCTTGATTGTGAAAATGCCTTGTTTCCTGGCTGAAATCCAGATATCATTTAATGACAAAATAATTTTAATTCTGTACACCTTAATGCTACTCTGTCTTTTTTTGAAATTTACATTTTGATGGTGAAATGAAAAAAATCCCTTGTTGCTAACTTCGAGGCTAGTGTAAAATACCAACTGATTTTTTTTTAAAGCTCAGAAAAACTATGGTGGGATTTTCCTATAAGGTAATGGTGCATTTTAGACTGTGAAATTTAACAGAAACTTATTCATGCCCTGCATAGAACATATCACATCAGGTCTAGGAATGAAATTTACAGTCAGTGAGTGTAACAATTCATCACCTTCAACATCCCATGGAAATACTAATACAAATTACTACCATTTGATTTATAAATAGTTAGCAGTATATAAACCAGCAAAGCTGTTCTGCCATTTCATATTTGCAGTACATAACTGTTTAGAGGTCATCTGGGAAAAGAGCAAGGATAAATAAGCCATCCTTGATTTTTAACAAGCAAATAGGAAATAGTGCTCACTCCACCATGTCTCCATATTTACTTCATGTACATCAACAACTTCCATCACCTCCTGGATCAGCTTAATTTATCTTATGATTGTCTTGATGCTCTGCCCTTGCTCTTTTACTCTTTATCTGTCTCCCACTGAGTGCATGCAAATGTAAATTTGAAATCTAAGAAGGGCTTAAATTTTCCATGATAGGGAAGCCATGTTCTGTTTTCAAATAAGAACATTTTACTTAAACCAGCATTAAAGTGGGATGCAGGTAAAACATCTATTCATGGGAGTTTTCTTGGTCTAAGGAAAACAGTGGTGGGGAAAACAGATTTTTTGTTCACTAGGAAGTCTTGTTTGGCTAGGAGATAGGCTGGGTGAGTAAACAGGTCCCTTTATTTGTTCAACTCAAGACTATCAGTGGTAAAATAGTAAACAACCAGTCTGGCTGCACAGGCAGTACTGTGTATAATTTTTGAGCCAAAAGATCATGAGACTGGCCCATGGCCCAAACTTGCATGTAACAAGGTAACTTCTAATGTATTTAACACTTCAGGCTGCTGGGAGGGCACAGATTCTTAGCATCTATTTTCAAATAAGCTGTATGGTTAAAATATTGCTTTTTTACTGGGTTTTATATTTGCTGTGTTGAAATCTCTCATGTAGCAACTTGACTGATAAGATTAGAAATCAGAGAAGTTAAGGACTTTTTAAAAGAAAAATCTTATGACTTTCAGTGTACTAGGGCTTTCCTTGTGCAAGATGCTATGTAGCTTTTATCTTTTTCCATTTGTATGTGTCTCTTAATCTGTTTTTCTGGTGACCTTTTGCCTGACTTGAGCATACAAAGAGACCTAAAACCAAAAAGGCTCTCAAGGATGATGATAAAACACATTTATTATTGCTTTAAATTTTTATCAATTAATACCTCAATAATATATCAATAGTTATCAATTAGTGATGTATTATCAATATCCATTTCAAATAAATAAATAATTAAAAGAATACATAAATAAGATAGCAATATCACTGTAGCTACGTGAATCTCAAGTAAAACATCTCACTACTCTTTACAGAATGGGTCTGCTGCTCATGATCTGTGGTAAGACTTTATAAGGTGCATAAAACCTTAGAAAAGACAAATGAGGCTGATAAAAACTGATTTTAGTTTAATGTGAGCTGTATTGCTGCTTGGAAGTGTACAGCATGAAAAGAGGACATCGAGATATAGTTGGCCTGATGTGTTGCTGAAATGCAAGGCTGGTTTCATTCAATTTACTGGTGCTAAGCAGAAGTGAAGAGCACAGGATCTTCACCTGCCAGACTGCAGATTAGTTTCAATATACAATTTTAAATAGCTTCCAATGCTAAGAAGAATATGAAAAAAAAAAATTAGTATTCAGTTTTCCATTAGAAAATGCACTCAGATTAGGAACGTATTCACTTAATTATTCATTATTTTGGGGGGGGGAAGGTGAGGAAATAAATTTATACTTATAAAAATATCAGTATTTTATTTGAGTAGGTAAAATTAATTAAAAAGTAATTATTAATAAATAAAATACTATTTTATTTTAGTAGCTGAAAAATTGGTTTCAGCTTTATGATTTTATTGACTTTATCTCATGCCAATTTATCTTACTTTAACATATATTTACCCTAGTATAATGTTGATTTTTGGCTATTTATACCAGCATTATAAAATTATTAAATTTTTATAATAAGGGTTTTTTTTTCAGAATATGCAAAATATGTTGAGCTTTGACTGTACTGTGGAAGTGAATTGCATTTCAACATGATGGAAGTTCCTTGAAAAAAAAGAAAACTATCTCTGCTGCCTTTAGTGTAGTATGGATTTTTATTTATAGATGGGTCTATGTGAAGAACTTGAGATAATTATGATCCTGTGTGCAAACTTCCTTGAAACAATTTTTAACGTTAGAATGACATTACCCAGGGACTTTCCTTGATGAACATCCAAGGTCTGCCTGAGGCTGCAGTTTGGCACTTGGGGTGGGGTGGGCTGTGCTGCACATCCAGGGGCCAGCTGAGACTTGACTGCTGTGTGTTGTGCACTGAGGGGATGGCCCCACGTGCTCCCTGTCTGTATTTAGACAGCAAGCATGAGCTTCTCCTGCCCTCATACCAGGAGCAGCCCTTGCTGATCTAAGAGCAGCCCTCTGGTCCTTGGACTTCTGTGGCAGACCAGGCAGTGAGAAACCCAGTGGGTTTGGCCCACAGTAACTGTTCCTTCCTCTCCTTATGGCTGTCCTGCCAGGAATGGGGGGACTAGTCCAGCACACCCTCTGGTACTTTTGCTGGTGGGAGAGGCAGTTCCTTTTCTTCCTCCCATTCTGAGACTTGGGTGCATTGCTGGAATTCCCAGAGCTCTGCCCGCTGGCTCTTGATTTTCCTGTGCATACACTGTGCATGAAGCAGGCAATTTTTCTCAAAGATTTCAGTACCTTTTCTGCTGAGATGGAGGTGCCCTTTCCCTTTAGGACAGCTGAATTCATAATTGAACTCAGTATTAAGGTCCAGATCAGTTGCCAAAGTCATGTGGAATATACAGTGTATGCATTTAGGACAGTATGAACTTTGCTCAGTGAAGTGGTCAGTAAATATTGACTCCAATTTGGGAGTGGGAATGAGCAAAGCACTGTTTCAGCCTTACCTTGGGCTTCTGTAAACAGAGACAGCAGCTTCAGCCAGTATTCAGCCACTAATTGGTCATGCTTCCATCTGCACTGAAACATTAATCATGTGAAAAGCTGTTTGCTTTCAGTGCTGCTATCTCTGCATCTTTAAAAATATCCTCCAAAAATTACTTCTAAAATAACCATCTGGAAGGGGCCTTACATATAAACATTGCAAGACTTTGTATGGACACATTAGGCCATTTTGGTTCTGAGCTAAATGGAGTTAGGACAGTCAGATAGTTCAGATATGGTGTAAACTCTTCTCTTGGGCTTGTAAAATTAAATTTCAGTTACACTGAAGGAAAATAAAGCTATTGGCCAGGGACCATAATGCCCATGAATAACTGAGTCTTTTAAGATTTCCAAACCACAAGAGACTTACTAAGCATTAGTAATTGACATATCATACATTAACTCAGTAAAAGCCATGATGTTTCCCACTGTACTCTGAAAATTAATTTCACTGGCTAATTTATAATTTCTTTAAAAACGGTATAACTCTACATGGATCAAAATAAAGATGCAGTCTAATTATGGGGTGATTTTAGCATCTGAGTATTGAAAATAGATTGCACCAAATTTCATTCATTATGTGTTATGCAGGATTGAGGTGCCTTATTTAGATTCTGATTGCTTTTTTCTTCTGATGTCACAAACTCTTTATTAATTAAAAAATAGACACTTGGATACAGCAGAATAAGAAATTAGAGAAAAAAACGAGCAATTTTTTTTCTTCAAATGTGGCATAGAGTTTGGAAGATTTTCAGGAAAATTTCCCTTGATGTATTATGTCTTGTCCTCACCATCAGAATACTTTTTGACTCCAAGTGAAGCTTTAATAATGTTTAATTCAGGGATGGAGAACTGTGGAGTGAACCACTTTAACTCAACCACCATCATCTGAGGTGATGCTGGGAGTAGGAGGCAGTGGAACCATTTAGGTGCCTGTCTGCCTGTCCAACTGCAGAAATCAAATGCTTCCTGTTTCCAAGCCCTCATCATCAAATACATGAACTCCTTCCAGGGGTTTGAAAACTTCACTCCCAACAAAATACTTGGAAAAAACATGTTTCAGAGAAGGATGGATTTGGATTACTTGCAACAGGCTTCATGACAGCTTCTCTTTTTAAATTAAATCAACATATTGGGTGAAATTTGACCCAGCCCCATTTCTCAAAGGTTAAATTTGGCAGAGATGTAATCCTTCTTTTCAAAACATGCATGTTTTACACAGTGGATATCTGAAGAAGAGGTAACTCCAAGGCTGTACAGTCAATGAAGCTTAAGGGACTCTAACTACTATACCTTTAAAATGTATCTTCCTTTGCAGTTTGTGAGCTGAAATCACCTTCAATGAGTGACTTTCTGTGGGGCCTAGAAAATTCTGGCTGGCTGAAGCACATCAAAGCCATTATGGACGCTGGCATTTTTATTGCAAAGGTAAAGTGTGTAAAATGAGAACAAAACTTGGAGGAAGCAGATACAGTAAATGAGGACCAGATTCTCTGCTTATGGGTAACTTCTGTTATCTTTTCAGTGATGTTATACCTGAAAAAAGCCCATCTTGCAGTGCTTTGTGTATGAGGAAGATGATTCTTAGGTGCTGTTTTTCTAAAATAGTAAACAAAATCTGGTGTTCTTTTGTGCCGAAGCCTCTACTAGCCTGTGTCTTGTTGTGGCAGACATTTGAATGTCCTTACTTTACTCCCCAAGAGTGGTTGTTACTGTTTCTTTCCCTATTTGCCCTGCCTCCTCCACTGGTTTCTGGACAATTTTTTGGTGGAAGTGGTAGTTGTAATACATACATACAGCTGCATATAATGTATAATATGTCATATTATACACAATATATAGCTACTGAGTTATCAGGCAACCAACCAAATTCACCTCTTGAACCAGCTCCTGTGTATTACCACAGCCAAACTCTCTAGCAGCTTCTACTTTTATATACTTGAGAGTTCTTCCAGAAAATAGTTTTGGCTTTAATAAGAAATTATTTCCCCTACTCCCCCACAAAGTAATGTAGACATTTGTGATCTGCCAACAGTAGCTTTAATTTTGATACCCCCTACCTTGTGCTCTGTCTTTTACTTGTTCAATTCTTATCTTTGAGATTACCATTTCTTATTGGCTGTTTTATTCACATGACTTACTGCCCTCAACTATACAGATAAAACCTCATGGGTTTCTCTCCTTACTAACTGTTTGTTTCTCTTGCATTACTTCTTCCTTCTCGGTAGGCAACTGTAGTTTCTTACCTGAACAGCAAATGTGCAATAAATACACATATTATTACTCCCAGACCTACTCCTCTTCATTAGCTCATAGAAATAAGGTCATTTACATTAGTTTTGCCAGTTTTTCCCCAGTGGTTACTCTTATTATCCTTTGTGCATGTGCTTGCTAGCCTAGTGCCTTCTGACATGCATTTTGGCCCATTCTTATTTGAATGCTTCTCAGTTCTCTGTTCTTGGTCTTCTGCCCACAGGGGTTCTATTTTTGTCTTTTGAGATAAACATAGATAATTTATTACTATTCTTCATTCCCTATTAAGCCCAAAATTAACCTAAATGTTTTTCTTTTTTTTCCCCTAACAGTATTTTTCCAAACCTACTTTATTTTCTACTTCCTAAATTAAATTCTCTTTAGAAATTATAAAAGCCAAAACCCTTAGAATTAAAGAAAACAACACCAACCTTCAAATCCTAAAAATAATACAACACCACACTCTGGAGAACTCAGTACAATTTCTTCTTTATGTGTTTATGTATGAAATGGAATCCTCTCTCCCTGATTATTACATTAAAGATACTGATAAAATCTTGCTTATTAGACATGGAAGTTTCCCACTACCACCAGCTTTCCCAGAAGCCTTTACAGCAGTGTGCTGCAATAATGTCCAGGCTAGTGATGGCATTGGAAATAGACATTGACCTTAATGACATTACCATCAAGATGAAAAATTAAGAGCCATATTGCAAGTATGGCTATGCTTTTAGTGGCATGTAAGTGGCATGAGATGTGTTGGAGCATCTGAATCTGCTGTAGGTAGTTGTCTGCTCTGACACATTGATGTATTTGAACTGAAATGAATCCCACACTTCCTGTAGTGGAGCATAAACAGGTCATTCTCAACTACCATATTGCATGGTCTGGGGTGAATTAAAACTTTCAAATTAGAGTAATAACACTGATTTTCAAATGAGACAAATAATACAACTTTAAGAACTCTGTGGTAGAGTAAAAAATGAATGAGCTTTCCTAGTTCCCAAATTAATGCTCTCTCTATGGCTCTTGTCTCACTTTTTCTCTCTTGCCATTCTTCCTCCCTGCTTGTGAACTTTCTGACTTTTTCTGTGTCCTTAGGCTGTGGCTGAGGAAGGTGTGAGTGTGCTTGTTCACTGCTCTGATGGCTGGGATAGGACAGCCCAGGTTTGCTCTGTAGCAAGCCTTCTATTGGATCCATATTACAGAACTATGAAGGGATTCATGGTAAGCGGGTTCTTCTGCAGAGTAAATTAAGTAGAATGGCATCACTTCAGATGAATGTCTTTGTTTTAAATAGGAAAGAAATTGTCCTTAAATACACCCTTTTGTTTTGCTTTGTTTTGTTTTTTTAAATAGGATGGAAGGCTTCATGTTACATATGTTCATGTTACAATTTCTCTATGAAACATTATTCAAGGTGGGGATCAGTTGATCAGCTATGTTTGGGACTATTTTTTCCCTAATCTTGACCAAGAAACATTCTCACAACCCAAAGAACTTTTGTGAAAGCAAGAATTTGTATTCATTGGCAGTGAACATTTTGAGTGTCAGAAGTGTGTCTTTTCTAGACATTAGGTTGCAATAAGCAGCTATTTTGGAAAATTTGCTCCTTTCCCAGGTCAGTCAGCAGTAGTAAAGCATCTAGAAGTGGTTATCAAGTTACTGGTCACATGTTAAAAAGATGTTTGAGACATCATAAGTTCTGTTTTAGAAAGCAATGAAACAAGACATTGGAAGTTGTGCTGAAATACTTGCTCTCTCTCTGTATCCACAAAGAGTGCTGTTTCCCTGAGCTGGCAAGCAGTAATCACTATTTTTCTGCCAATTCTGAAAATTAGTTGGGATTCTAATATTACTTGCTTACATAGTTCTTGCTTTGCCACTTTTCTGATCATTCTAAGAATTAACTGGGATTCCAGCACTTCTTGTTTACACCACCCTTCTGCCTGCTTCAACATGTCAGCTCCACTCTGCAACATTGAATGCAATATTGTCATTTTAGGTGTTAATTGAAAAAGACTGGATTTCCTTTGGCCACAAATTTAACCACAGGTAAGGCAGTGCTAAGGTTTTCCTCTCTCTATATGTATATATTTATGTAGTCTGTATCTGCTGCCATTCCAGTTCTTTTTTGTTGCTGCCTTACAAAACACAGCAACAGAATGCCCCAGGAAACTGCCCTACCCTTTTCTCCAACTATATGATTGAGCTGCCTGGAAAAGTCAGAATGGAATATTTCTGTATATGCACTCCAAAACTACTAAGGGGAGTCCTGCATGCTGGTCTTGCAGCAGCTGTGAGCACTGAGAGGTCCATGTGAGTAGTGTGTATTTGGTTTGCAAAATCCCCTTGGACTCCAGCAGATCTAGGAGTGCCAAGGCCCCCACATAAGTCCCTCTTCATCAAAGGGACTTCTACATCTTCCAAGGCAGTACTTAATCTTAGGTATGTCTGTGAGTTAGTATTACATAAAATATACTCTTCCTGTTTCAGTCTGTTCTAAAACACCCAGCAAAATCTGCTCAGAAATGCCAGGCAAAGTGGAAAGTCATTTATTTGAACAAGTTGTTTTGAACATTGATCCAATGTCAATGCTATAATGTAATGAAAATGTTTGAAGACTTAATATATTTAAACATGGGTATATTTTCACATTTTCTTTCTTTCATGACTTTACTTCTATTTTCTGTAAAAATTAAAAATTCCATAGGAATTACTACAGTTCGTATGATATTGTCAGTTGTTTTTGATTATCAGTGGCAAAAGATATTATGAAATGCAATAACCACTGATAGCTTTGGTTTGCTGCACAATACTGCTGTATTTTCTTTGATGGGAATAGAAGTTTCAGTTTTAGATATTTATAAAATTCTACTCTGTTGGCATGTGTAAATATAAAGGCAAATATACCCACCCCCCAGAGAATAATTGAGAATAATTGACTGAAAATGCTTCTTCCTATTATATAGACTTACAAAATACCTTTTGCTTCTATATCTATTTTATTTTCAGTCTCCTTTTCTTCATTGCAAATGGTTCCAAGAGGCATTTTTATACACAGCAAGGTTCATGTTCACTTGACAGTCAAGGAGCATGTAAACATTTCCCACTTCCTAGAAATTTCACCAAGAGAGGGCAGCTTTAACCTGTTTTCTGCTGAGGTTATAATGAGAGCAGTTTTCTCCTGCTCAGTTTTCTGGTTTGGGGAATAATCTACTATTAAGGAACTGTCTTCAGGCACACTTTTGTCATTAAGTCATTGCAGCCATTTTTCAGATAACTTATGTTACCAGGGTAAAATTTATACTAATAGCATTAAAACATGGCTATGCAGCAGCCAGCTTTTTGTAGCTGTAATATAACAAGATACCCAATAAAAGAGGCTTTTTTGTAATTCTGCCTCCATTCTACTTCATGATTCTTGCATCATTTTTCTAAGTGAAAATATAGTAAAAATTGAGATTTTAGAAATGAATGCCTAGGATGTACCTTGCATACTAAAAGTGGGGGGTATGTTTTCCTTAGAGTTAATTCAGTTTTCTTACAGGAATTCAGGTTATAATTGGATGTATCTTGTCTTGTTTCAGGTATGGCAATTTAGATGGAGATCCAAAGGAGATATCACCTGTTATTGACCAGTTCATCGAATGTGTTTGGCAGCTTATGGAACAGTTTCCTTGTGCCTTTGAATTCAATGAAAGATTCCTCATCCACATACAGCATCACATCTATTCTTGCCAGTTTGGGAATTTCCTGTGTAACAGCCAGAAGGAGAGAAGAGAGCTGAAGTATGAAAATGGTTTTTTTGGTAGCATATTTATGCATGGGGTCTGTGACTGGTGGTGCATTGAGCAATCAGACATTCTCCAGTTTGCATTGCATTAGGCACAGGGTGCCTGTTGTCTTCTGGCAACACAGATTAATACCAAAAAAAGTTGATCCTCTGCAGTGAGGCTCTGCTGGGAGAGTAATCCACGGTGTGCGTGATGGGGATTAGTGAAAATTGACAAGAGCATTATGCCTTCAGCCATGTGGGCCTGCCTTTACTGCAGCCCTGACAGAATACAAGGCAAGCTGGCCCTGTAACTCCAGTACGAAATTATAGCAACTCTAGTTAAGTTCTCAGTTTAAGAGTTACTGCTCCTCTGTGGTTTAACATGTCTTTGGATCTCATGTCAGGACATTTTAGTCCTGCTCTCTTAGGTCCTTCCTTATGAACATCCTTTTTGTCTGGTAGCCCTCCCTAGGACTGAGTTAGCTGTCTGTCCTTCTGCTGTCCTTCTGGCCCCAAAGCAATTATGAATTAATCTACCTGCCCTGAGGCCCAAACAAAGACAGCATCATCACTCCTGGCAGTGCTGATGTTTTTATCTGCTTCCCAGGGCCCTGGGTCCTTGATGCATGATGATATCCATTGCTTTTCTCAAGCAGCCTGATGATGTCAGCAGTAGCAATGAGAGGAGGTGCTGGTCACTGCTGGCTGTTGCTATTTGGTCCCTTTCACTGCTCAAATGCAGAGCAGCTACAGTGAATGTCTATTTAAAATCAAAACCTTCACAGATCACCACATCCCAAGACGTAACTGTGTAAGAAATTGCAGCTCGGTGCAATAGGAGTGCTTTTAAATGTGGAGATCTCTTTGGTGCAGAGACCTGCCTGAAAGCTCACTTTATGGAAATGATCCTCTTCACCTCACAAAGGAACCACTCGCTCCACCTACTCGCTCTAGCTCTTTTTGCTTTATGGGAAATGGATCCAATTTTGCTTTTAGTGACCAGCAAGGGAATTTGGGCCTCTGTTTCTCTAAGCTTGTAACTTAAGTATAATTCTGTTAAAGAAGCTGATTGTACACTAGAAGTACAGAGGACAAGAATGCTGCATCTAAGCTTTTGCTATCCCTGAATTATAATAGAGGCTTTAATATATATTTTTTTAATGTATTGTTTTTCAGAATCAAAGAACGAACCTATTCATTGTGGGCCCACTTGTGGAAAAATCGTGCTGATTACCTGAATCCTTTATACAGGTCAGACCACAGCCAAACCCAAGGGACCCTGCACCCACAGATAGCTCCATGCAACTTCTTGTACAAGTAGGTAGTATCACTTGCTGCTGGGAATTGTAGTATGGGTTAGTACAGAACAGAATACCTTTGTATATAAGTATTTCTTGTTCTATAAGGCCGTTTATGCAGAGTAAATTCAGTCTCAATGCAAGATGTTTGTTCCTTATGCGCTCATAGTCAGCCAACACCTCTGCGCCATTCCACAACAGAGTATTAGTCTGAAAAGAAGATTAAGATTAAAGCTATATTGATAGTTGTGTGTCCTATTTTCAAGGTTACTCACTTCTTCCACTGAGAAATGCCTCTTTCAGTCTTATTGTCGTCTGTTGTTTCTAAATTTACAGTTGCTTTAACTTCTTCCATTCCAAGATTTTGTGATGTTAGTTTGGATCAATTGGTGTCAAAAGTAAAAAGGATCTTTTCAAGAAATCACATGATTTCATTGCTAAAATAAATATTTAGTAAAAAAACCCAGACTTTTCCTATGTTGTTATATCAGGTAAAATGAAGTTAAGTTTTTCCTGATATTTTTTCAAAATATAACAAAATACCATCACTTTAGAAATGTTACTACTGACATTCTAATTAATTGTGCCATTAGTCTTAACACACTTTGGGAGAACTTAGAAATTCATTAAAACAGTCATTTCAGTAAAACTGATCAGTTTGTTTTCCAGTTGCAAGTAATAGCACCTGTTAAGAAGCCAATAAAAATCCTAAATGACAGAAACTGAATTTTTTCATGTCTACTATACCAGGTCACATCCACTTTAAAACAATTTAAAAATAGTTATTAATCGTATTCTTTGGGATAGTGGGATTTATAAAAGAAGTACTGATACAGCAGATCCTCCAATGGATAAGTAATCCTGTTGATTTTAATCTAATTACTTGGGTGCGTAAAGATTTCCAAGCATGAGCTATCAGATGATAAACTTAAGGGGGAATGTGATTTAAATAGTATATTATTGGGATAGGAATAATAAGCCACCAAGCACCATGCACGAGCTCTAGAAATATCTGTCAGCTCCTTGGCCAGACAGCTGCAGCTGGCAGCAGGGCTCAGCTACTTAACCTGTCTGGTGAACTAGTTACACACTCAGGGACTGCCTGTAGCCCTATGTCAGCAAGGCAGGAGGAGCACCAGAGTAACACAGAATTCCAAAGTCGAGTTCAATTGGGAGCTACAAATATGAAATTGAGAACTACAAATACGAAAAACTGTCATTACCATTGGCTATTTTATAGGTACGATTGCTCTAAAGCCCATAGTGTAGAATAATACCAAAAAAAAAAAGCTTGCAAAGTTTTGCATTCAGTGAACATTTCTCAGTTGTTATCTAAACTACATTCATCTTTCTATCTATTGTCTATCAGAATTAATTTGAGCTGCTTATGTACAGCTGCCTATGAGTTGCATCTTCAGGATGGAGGAAATGCAAATGAACCATGAACCTTGCTAAATAGTCTATGAACTTACGTGTATGCACTCTAGTGATGAATAAGCATGGATAGATCCTTTAGGACAATATGTGTCTGGGGAAAAAACAAACAAATAAAACAAAAAAAAGGTGTGCATTTAAGTCTCATGAGACAACTTCACCAAATGGGAAAATTCTTGACCTTGCCATCAATTCCAGGTTCTGGAGTGGCATGTACAACCGCTTTGAGAAGGGGCTGCATCCTCGACAGTCAGTTACTGATTATCTGATGGCAGTGAAGGAAGAAACTCAGCAGCTGGAAGAAGAGCTGGAAGTCTTGCAAGAGGTAATAAACAGCTGAGCTTGATACCCTAGACTTGGTAACTGATGATAAACGAAACCTAGCTCCATATGCTGCAGAGTCCCTTACACACTGCATCCTTTTCTGGAAGGAGGATGTTCAGCCATCATCTTTGTTCTCAGATAAACTATTTTGAATGTTTTGCATTTAAGACACAAAAATGGACTTTTTTCTTTAAGGATAAAGTTTTACCTGTGTCGATGTACAAGTACTACTGCAAGTAAGTTTAATCCTTCTGTAACTCAGAGGGAATTGTAGCTCAGAAGAATGCTGTAATTCAGCACTGGTTTGTGACAAATTGTGCACTTCTCATATTCCAAAAGTGCAAATAGTCAGTTTTAAAGGGTGGGTTGGGCTCTGGAAGTTTATTTAAAAAGAAAAAAAGCAAGGACATATAAGAGGATTTCTGGGCCCTAAATGTGTCCACATGATAAATCCTATTTCCTTTATTTCAGAGATTGGCAAATCTTCAGAAATCACAATCAGGTAATAATAAAGTCAAGAGTAAGCAACAAGACCGAAGCAAACAGTTTGGACTGTATACCTCCAACAACAGCTTAGCTAACACTCCCCAGGAGTATAGCAGTGATCTGAAATCATTCCCATCCCGGAGCCCTTCTCAAGGGGACGAAGATTCAGCCCTGATATTGACACAGGACAACCTGAAAAGCTCTGATCCTGACCTCTCAGCCAACAGTGACCAGGAGTCTGGTGTAGAGGACTTAAGCTGTAGGTCCCCAAGTGGGGGTGGCTGCTTGCCTAGTGAAGACAGTGGCAAGGACTCTGACGAAGCTGTATTTCTGGCAGGCTGAAATACCTGCACGGCAGCAAGGATCCAGATGATGTAAAGTCTTACACAGTCTGGAATGACATCTTTTCATCAGATGAAGAACAGAAGTGGTCTATGGCCTAAAGAAATAATCCAAAGAAGGGAAGTGTGCAATTGTGTAAGTTAAGATCCAAGCAGAACAAGTTATTACTAATTTTAAGACATTACACTAAAGAAAAGTAGTATCTACTGTTATATTTCATTAAGCCAATATGGTGGTTGTTTTATCAACGCTGTACATAATTATTCCTTACTTTGTACATTTCCACAGTTATTTATTGGACAGGATAATAGTTCTTTTCCTAAGATGTGAAATTCCAAAGTACTCTCTTACTCAAGGCTGAAGATGCATTGCTGTTAGCCTCACTTGTGAAGCAGTCAAAACTTATTTTTGTAGAGCTCATTTGCCTTCAGACATATCAATGTACTTTCTTTGCTTTTTTCTTCACAAGAGGTTAGAACAATTATTTTGCATATTCTCTTACTAATATCCTTTACCGTAAAGTAAAACTAACAAATGGACACCCTGGCTCAGGGGACAAGAATTTTTTTGATCCTGAAGAAAAAAAGCATTCATTAATAAGCAGTTGCTGCTGCTGCATCTGAATGCATCCAATTTGTATTCAATTCTCAACCAGTGTTGAAAGTTCAGTAGATTCTGTGACCAAAACTTCAAGGAATGTACAACGCTCGCACAGCCTTTGTGCTAAAACCCCCCTTTGTAAGAAAAGGTACACTAGGCAGTTTGCTCTTGCCTCTTTATGTTTTGTTATCAATTGTTTATAACTTACCCTTGTTCCAAAGCATCTACAGAAGATACAAAGGTAAAATGCTAAAGGTGATAAAATCCTTGATTCTTCAGCCTATTTTCCTACTAGAAAATGTTTTATTTGAGTGAGAGTGAGCTACATACACAGTAGACAGAATAGGGAATATTGAATCCCTTACAGAAATCACTTATGAAAACATCACTCTGAATTAGTAAGTAAATGAAAGCTATGCCCATAAAGGAACTGTTATAGAGAATATTTCTTCCAAATTTTGTTATTCAAAATAAATTAACCATAACCAACTGGTGTTTTTTATTCTCACACAAAATCTCCCCGTTAGTATTTGCCACTTGAACAGAGCATGACAATACTAATTTAAGAAAAAGACTAATTCACTATTCATCAGAAAGTTTAATCTCATTTAAGAATTCAGATATTTTTAAGAAGAGGAGTAATAGTTTTCATAATCAACATTTCAGAAGTAAACAACTGAAAAATGTTTAAAATTTGAAAGGTGTTGAAACTCACTAAAAACGTGGCCAGCCATATTAGGGTGCAACACTTTTCAAGTTTCGTTTTTGGTTTTTTTTAAAATTTTATTTAAAGCCAGCAGTTAAAAATATAATTCATATGGCTGATTTTACATGTTTGAAGACACTGCAGGATTGAACTCTATTAGAGCAAAGTGGTAGTAATGTAAGTTCACTTAGATTGCATTTCACACTACTTCTTCAAGTACAGACCTACAGAAAGAACTGTATTATATAAATATACCTCAATTTAGAATCATTAGATTTTATTATTCAGTCTGCTTCTCTGGAATGGCTTTTCATTCTGTTCTGTGAACATGTTATTAAAGTGAATAGGTAAACTTCAGTATTATTACTATCTTCTGAAAGGAGCTGCTGTCTTTGAACAAATAATTCTTAACAGCAAGGTTTATCTTAATGTTATATTGGAAAGGCCAGATCCTCAATTTGATAAATCACTATAGCTTAATTCAAATAAAAATAACAATAAATTATATTCTGTTGAGAATCTAGCCTTCTGGTTTTTAATCTTTATGAATTTTTAACAAATTAAAGCCCTGATTTTAACTGAACTTTTAAGTGTTTTGTATTTTGAACATAGCCTGTAAACTTTATGGCATTAAAGGAAACTTTGAATGGGTTTTCTCAAACTAAAGAAACATGCTGCAAAGTCAGCAATGAAAACAAAACACACAAATATTCTACCAAAAAAACAGTCTGAAAATGGGCAATGTTATTGTACATATTTAAAATGTAAAATTGTATATGATGACATTGTGTTCAACTAGACATGTATAGAAATAAATGCAAAAGAGCAAGATATGCAAATTCAAAGCACTATCTTTTTGTTGCTTATGCAACTCCTTGTAACTAGCTTTACAACTAAAATATTAACATACTAACATTTTCTTTATTAAGCCTTCACTTAGCAGCCCTCTGTGATGTGTCTTTTATTCCTTGGAGTTTTGCATTAACTATTACTGATTACATTGTACTGTATGTATTTGTGGCATTATCAGGCTAATGAGAAACACCTTCAAATAAACTCTTGGGTGTTAAGAAATGTTATTTCACACCAGAGAATGAAACAAAGGATTGCTTTCCTGATTTTTGTACTAGAGTTCTTCATTTACTCAAGAGTCACTTTGTCACTGAGATAAGGGATTCTTGAATCTCCCCTACTCTGATATTTGAATCCAGTAGCTGGAGTTGTAGAGGAATCTACAACTGATAACTAAAAAAATGGAGACTGTCATGAATTGTGTTAATTATATGGAAGTATTGTTCTTTTAAGACAGAGGCAAGCCAGGGCACGGGTTCACAGCATGAAAGATATTTAATGACACAAAACTGCAGCAACAAAATGGGGTAGCCTTTGCAATGAAGGTAAGAATTCCATCACTGTTGACCAGCTAACTTAATGCTTTAATGTGGACACTGCCCTGAACTGCATACAAGAGCTCTCAGGTAGATAATAAACATAGTCAAGGCCAGGGTATGTTTGTTATCTACCTGAGAACTCTTCTGCTGCTTCTGGGTGCAGGCTGATGGCTGAGCGCAGCTTTTAGGTTGGCTGGTCACCCTTACACTGTAGTGCAGAGACAGGTAAACACCACAGTGACTGAAAAATCCTCCAAGGACAGGTAAGTCACTGACAATTCATTTGGGAAAGGAAGAACATGTGCTGGATGAGTTTGAAATAGGTCAGCTTATGATGGTACTTATACACACAAAAAATATGCCAAAGATCTAGAGCCAAGTGTACTGCAAACCCTGATTTAGAGGTGCCAGCGTGCAGGCATAAGAAGATAAAATAATTCAGAGGTGCCAGAGTACAGGCATAAGAAGATAAAATAAACATTCAAATTCACTTATATTATTTAAATTGCCAGGAGAGCACCTGAAACCAGCAAATCCAATAATGTTAAGTGTTAAAAATAAAATGTACTAGTCTTTTAATATAAATTATTCTGTAAAGAAGCTAATGAAACCTTACAGGTCGAACAGAAACACAACTGAATTCAGGCAAGGACTAAGTCTTTTGCTAAGGTTATTCAGATAAATTTATGCTGTTTCTGAAGACTAAAGAATACAGTTCTTTATACTGAGGTATGCCCTTTTTATTGAAACATAGTCTCTCTTTATAGCTTAATACTGCATAGAAATGTGATGTCTACAGGTATCTGACCAAAACAAGACATTTTCAAAAGCTAGAGATGCAATACAGGTTTTTAAAGCCTATTTTAGTGAAGCTAACTCCAAGAATTACTGCTGTTTAAATGGTTGAACAGGAAAAGCTCAAACCACTGCATGTGAAGATAAAAAGTTTGTCCTTGAGTATTGTACTGCATCCACTTCCAACACAACTCTGAATCCACTCAAAAAGTCTTGCAATGCCCAACTGTATCTGTAAGTTATATGACTACAAGATATATTAAAATCCTAAAGCCTTTATTTGTAAGTTTAACACATTACAGTATTTACTGTTCAGAATAATTAAGGCTGTGATACTTAATTTTGTTGCCAGAGTTTTAACTG
The DNA here is from genome assembly GCF_022539315.1 of Serinus canaria. Taxonomy (NCBI): domain Eukaryota; kingdom Metazoa; phylum Chordata; class Aves; order Passeriformes; family Fringillidae; genus Serinus; species Serinus canaria. The sequence goes on from NC_066317.1 coordinate 42,234,826, forward strand.
AGTTTTACCTGAAGGTCTCTTAAATCTCTATTTTATAAAAATATTATTCTAGTATTTGAAAGGAGTAGTTAGAACTTGGACATGTATAAAACTGTAAAATTTCTAACTTCCACAGGTGATCCAGCTCCTAAGTGGCAAAGCTGCCATAGTATGTAAAGAGCAAACAGAATTATAGTACATACTGCTTAGAACTGACTTAGCAGTCTCTTGTTTGCAGTGGTGGCTGGCATAGTGCCTCCTCAGCAAGTTTGCTGATGACACCAAGCTGGGAGGAGCAGCCAATACCCCAGAGTGCTGTGCAGCCCTTCAGAAGGATCTCAATGGAGTGGAGGGTTGGGCAGAGAGGGAGCTTCTGAAATTCAACAAAAGCAAATGCAGGGCCCTGCACCTGGGGAAGAATAGTTCTGGATTCCTCAGAACAAGGAATACATGGAGCTCCTGGAGCCATTCCAGCAGAGGGCAACAAAGATAAGTGGATCACATCACTTAAGAGGCTGAGGGAGCTGGGCCTGTTTAGTCTGGGGAAGACTGAGAGGGGACCCCATCAATGTCTGTAAGTATCTGAAGGAAGGATGTCAAGAGAATGGAGCCAGGCTTTTCTTTGTGGTGCTGAACAATATCACAAGAGGTAAATGGCAGATGCCCAGGAAATTCCACCTGATTATGAGGAAGTTCTTTACTGTGTGGGTGACTGAGCACTGGGACAGTTGCCCAGAGAGACTGTGGAGTCACCTGCACTGGAGATATTCAAGAACCATCTGGACATGGTTCAATCCTGTCCCATGTACTCTAGGATAACCCTGCTTGAGCAGGGACGTTTGAACAAATGACCCAGTGTGGACCTTTCCAACCTGACCCATTCTGTGATTTAGCAGTAAGATCAGGTATTAAAATTAGGCAAGCCCCCGACCCAATTAGCAGTTATAACTCAGAATGTACACTCCCCCCTGCAAACAACTACAACATCAGAGCTGAGCTATCTCCTTACTCTTGAATTTCTTCTTCATTCAGTTGGCTTTCTCACTGGGAGAACATCTGAGCATGACATTGTGCAAGGCTCCCAAGAAATAAGTCATTGTACACAGCCTTTTATTACATATTGCTTAAAAGTTCTCTCGACATATTTCAAAACCCATCAGAATGTGCATCTAACAGCAGTTGCCATTCTCTTACACGTTACGGGAAACTGGATTTACACCTACACTCCATATCTGGTAAAAATTGAGGTTAAGAATGTGTTTCACAGTGGGCTACCAGCATGCTAAAAGCCAAAATCTTTAACTCTGATAGAGTGCTATCAGTGTTCTACCTAGTCTTCTGGTGAAAGCAGACCAGGGAAGGCACAACCAATGTAGGACTAAAACAAAAGAAAACCAAAACAACAAAAAAATCCTCAAAAACCACCCCAACCAGCATCAGGTAGGCCCTTAAAGACCATAAACAGGCTGGACATTCTTGGATGTTGACAGCATTCCGGCAGCTAATCCAGTATACATCATCGCTGAACACGGAGACTTCTGTGCCTTTTTTCTAGAGGATGGGTTTGTGACTGCAGAACGGGCCAAAATAAGGGAAAAAATAATCCAAAGAATGGTAACAATAACATCAGAGAATAGAAAGTGAGAAAAAAGAACTTAACTTTGAAATCCCTGAATAACAAACAGTGAACTTGCATTGAACAGTGACATTTTCTTGTAGGTTCTTCTCCACTACCACTAGAAAGACTCCATAGAGAAGTTCCCAATCTGAAAATTTGCTCACTAAAGTAGTATAAGAAGAAAAGCTGAAGAGTTCAGAACTTGTACTATCAAATCCCCTGAACATGACCTGGCTTAAGTGTTCAGTGACAGCAGAGCACAGTAACACCTGGCAGATGAGAACAGAAGCCTGTCGTCCCATCCTGTTAATACTAGCCCAATACAGCAAGAACAGCAGATGTCTGGTCATCCATGCCTTTTTCTGTTCACAAGAAACAACAAAAAAATCAGCTCTGCACAGAATTGTCTGTAGTCTTGAGAGTTAACTAGATCCTCAGAAAGAGATCAGAAAGAACTCAGCATAAAATGAGATGGGATTTTGCCAAGAAGGTGACAGTGATAACGTACACTTAATTCTTCTCCAGAGCTGCAGAAATCACACTACTCATAGACACAAGTTCAGAACCACTTAGATGTTTACATAATGTAAGGCTTTAGTCAGCACATTAGCAGGAGTGCTGTGTCAATATACAGACAGCACATTTTTTGGAATAAGAACCTCTAAAATTATTGCTTAAGCATTTCACTTATAAAGTGCTGATTTTTTTTCAGACACCAAAGTATCTTTGATTTGGACCACAGACCTACTTTCTTAGGACATCTAATCTCAGAATTTGGATCAGCTTTAAATTAAGTCCTATAAAATATCAATGAATAGTTTACTCACCCTGAGAAGCAACAGCTTAGGACAATCAGACAAGTGTAACGAATGCAGGGCTGAGACTGAAGACCCACTAGCCTGTGGAACAGACTTTTTGCACTTACACGATTTTGCTTACTCACTTTTCTCCATTCAGAAGAAATATCACATTTTGCCAGAAGAATATGAAATTTAGGACTGAAGATCAGTGATCTAGAAAAGCACATGCTTGGATTGTAGTCTGAGATTTGAACCTACCATGTTCTGTGATCCTATCTAGGTAACAAACAGGTAGAGACTTGGCTAAGAGGTTTATCTCCAGACTGCTTCCTGACAAGAAAGAAGCAGGATTTCTGATACATTACTTAATCAGCACTTTATCCTACTTACAACTCTCAAAATTGTACCATTCCTTCTACTCCTCCTCCTTCCTCCTTGACTGTCTCCATGAAAACCTAATTCATTGAGAAGGTTTAGAAAAATAATGTGCCTTCTCACAATAGCAAGAGAGAAAATACATGCCTTATTTAGGACCTGTATTTTTCTCCTACAGAACACTGCATTTAGTTCTATCCATTCTCAGCAGATACACCCCATCCCAAGACTGTCAGCTTATCAGAGGCAAGATCCATTGATTAAAGCACAGAATTTAGTTTCACTTCCAAATTCGATCGCTTGCCTTACCATATGACATTATGCAACTCAACTGAATTAATTTCTTTGTTTCTTAACATTAGGAAAAAACAACTATGTTCCAAAGAACTTCAGAACTAGTTTTTGTAAAGTGTTGCTGAGTTCCTCACACGATGAACTTATTTATATTGCATAAAACAGAAACAGGAAGGTGACCTGCGTATTATTCCTTTATGAACAAAAAAAAAAAAAAAAAGAAAGAAAATGATCTTGTCAGATGAAAATTGTGTTTAATTAGTGGTGGGTACCAAACCACTTTAGAAATCAGTGCATCAGTGCTACTAAGCAGCATACCAAATCTATGCAGATATCATTTATTCTATTTTGATTCCAATATAATTTTTTTCAACACATCCTTTCCTTAATCCCCAATCTACTTATCCAAAACACAATACAAGCTATGTTTAGTTTTCTACTATTACTTAGAAGTAAAAAAACTTGTTCTTTAATATTTTGGTTTCAAGAAAAGACAGCTTGTGAATCCACTGGCAATCTCCATTAAGAATTTTTTTCGTTTCCAAAGTCCTATCAACACTTAAAGTCTTCCATAGATTAAGCCAAATCTATGGTTAAAATTCAAAATACAAAAGATATGAATTATGTTTTTATAAAAATGTAAAAAGCTAGTCAAAATTACATGTTTAGATATTTAATCTCTGAACAATGGAGTATAGCAGTAGGGAACTTAAATATTATAACTATCAACAATAAATACAAGAAATTAATGCAAAGATTGCACTAGAAGGATTCTTAAGTACAATGGGAATATAAAGAGACATTCTAATTTGTACAAAAACCATCCCAAGTCTGTATACAATTTTCTTCCATAAATACAACCAGATAAGATGAAATGCTTATTTGCAAATAATAGTTATTAAAAAGTGTGCTTTATTGGGGTTTTCATTCGTTCTCTTGGCAGGTGTAGTTTGCAGGAAGTCTGTAAAGACAAATTTCCATAATTAGGTATTTTAATTTTTCCAGAAGTTATATTTTCAATACAAGTAACAACAGATGCAGAACATACTTGATTTCCACAGAAAGTGTTATTAGAACAATAAACACTGTAATCCATTAGCAGTCACCAGGTGTGTAACAATAAGGTAAATTGTTTAACAAACCATGTTTACCTATAGCGGAGCATGAAATTGGCTGTGCATTGCTATTGCCTGTTGAAGTTTTTCCTCTTTGGCTCGTCTGCAGTGGCAGAGCTATGAAACAAGACATACAAGACTGAATTCTAAATGCAGTTTTTTATAATGCATACTGCAGTTTCTCCTTAATGATTTAGCTATTTCACAGGCTCTGTAAAGAAAGAAAACCCCACTTGACCTACCTCCCTTCCAAACTTTGAGCTGAGCAATGGTCTACACAGATAACATTATTCTATCCAAAATTGTTTATAAGAGGATTGTTTCCAATGTTACAAAATGTATTTACTGGGAACCCTTAAAGAAAGGTACACTTCTTGGTAAGTTACTTTTATCACAGCATGAGCAAGAATGGTGGTTTTTGAACCTCAGTTACTTATTTGATGATAGCCATCAACAGAATTTGTTTAAGAAGTTTAATAAATTAAACATTAAGGTTGCTGAATGCAACATGTCAGTTTATGTCAACTTTCCAAATTTGAAATTTACCATGTGGCTATCTTCCTGTATATCTATACAAGATACAGAAGAAATTGGCACAAAAATATCTGCAACAGCACATGAATATGGTCTAATGCAGGAGATCTTTGCACTCCCATCTTAGAAGTATGTGCCTTTGGAATGCAGATGATAGTCTAAATAAACTGAAGCCATTTAAGGACATTTTTTCCTTCTGTCAAAGCTCACTAAAGAACTGTTTTTTATCACAGGACTGCTCAAACTCTTAAAAAAGGAAGTGCCAAATTTATTCACTGTGTGTTGTACATGTCTTGGGTTAGAAGTACTTGTATATTACATACCGTTCTCTTTTCCATGAAACTACTAAGAAAGTCATCTATCTCTGTTTTGCCTTCCAAGAAGTCTTCTGCAATAGTATCAGACTCCTCTTCAGCTTCATGAGCAGCTACTTTAAGTCTGGCCTGCAGAGCACTTGGACTGCAACTCTAAGAAAATAAAAAGTCCAATGTAATATTAACCTGTTAAAACTTACATTTCCAGAAGATAAATGACTATATAAATACAGAATATGTGGACAGAGCACTATTATTACATAAAATAATAAAAGCCTAAGTAACCAGATGAAGTTCCATCTCCAAGTTACAGCACAGCTTGTTAAGCTAGAAAGGCTTCAATGTGAGAAAAGTGTTTCTAGTTTAGGTCTTGAGACACAATCATTCACACAAACAAGTAAAGTTTTTCAGCTTTTACCCTACAGTGTAGAAAGCATCCAGCTTGGAAATCTGACAAGTTCTCAAGTGCATGATTTCTGAGTAGAACTAACATTTCAAGTGTCTTCAATAAATAGGGTCTACTTTTGAAAATCAGTTGTGAACCTGAGAAGTATAAAAAGGTAAAAAAGCACTTACTGTTCAGCTTTTAAATACCCTTGAAATGATTGTGGAGAAGACAGGAAAGCAAAAAGCACCTACTCAAGAATAAGATGGACCGCTAATCTAAATCAGTATAGTCATTTTTCTGTCCTTATAAATCTCAAACCTTACTTCTGTTTATTGCATACAATTTCATTATTTTTTCTCAAATATACCTGGGCAGTTAAACAGGACATGATTCACATCCAGTAGAGTCTGTACAGAGCCAGAACTGAACAATTAAGCTATTTATAGATTTTAGATGCTTGGCCTAACTTTCATCTACCCTATGGAAAATCTTTTACTTATGTACTTTGAAACCTTAATGTAATCAAAAATTTCCTGTTAAAATAATCTTGTACAAAATACAGAGAGTTTGCTTTAATAAAAGATGACTAAAATTCGCCCAATACAAGTGAAAATACTTGTTTGGGAATTTGAAGGAAAGAGAGCAGGAGATACCATGTAGTGCACAGCAAACATCACTACACGAAGATACAGCATATACAGAGAAAAAGCAGAAAAATATCAACTGCTACTCCTCAACTCTCAGCCTCCTATCCATCATTAAATAGAATCAGCAAATCTAATTTAGAAAAGAGAAAAGGGACCACAGCAGTGCAATATTATGTCCTGCTCTTGAATGGCTTCTTGCAGAAATAGGTTGATCCATGTTAACTACCTCTGCCCACTCTGAAGTCAAAGGAAGCATTAGGAGTCAGACTATTTTAATTTTCAAGTGAGGAAACCTCTAATACATTTAGAGCACCTATGAAATCATTCGGTTTGCCATCACACAACTTTTTGGTGGTTTTTTTGGTTTTTTTTTAAATTTGTTTTGTTGTTTTGGGGGCATTCTGAAATTCAGGTACTATGCATTCTAAATTGATGGACTATTGCATTCTCAGGTGATAAGTCTTGCAAATTATGAAGATTTCAGTGTGGAAAGTGGTTTATCAGAAGTTAGATCTTCAAATGAATACCCTGATAAACATACCAAGAAATTATTCTCCTTCTCCAATACTTTCTGAAGTAATAACTTCTGCCCTATTTCCACTGTAAAACGTGCAAGAGCATATTGTGTGAAGTAAGCATGCCTAGTGAATTGCAGAATTTAAGTTCCTGAAGTTACTGAGCACTTTCATCTGGTACAGTTTTACAATCTCATTATGTTAAATGAGTACCATTAATTGAACAAGGCTTCTTTAAAAAATATTTAATTCTTAAAACTGTTTTGGACTGGGATTGTACTAAACAGTTACAGATGTATATCACTCTTTTCTTACAACTTTGCTTCTATTGTAGCAGTAAAAAATAAAAACCCAATGAGAAAACCTATTCTTTTGCTTTTAACATTTTGGTACATCATTCCATTATTTTCAAATTTGATGAAATACTTAATCTACTTCATATTATATGAGAGTTTAACCAAATGAATATTCTTAATAGTTAAGGAAACAAATCAAAACTTCAGATTTATCGAAGTATTCTTAAAGGACACCATGTAGGAATTATACCTCACTAAGTTCATGCTGTCTTTGCATCTTTTTTTCAAAGGCTGCTTTCAATTGCGTGAGTTGCTCATACTGGAAGAAGAAGAAAAGGAACATTATCACCTTGAAAAAATTCCAGATATTACCACTCATCCTCATATTTCTGAGGATGATTTTATTGTTAACTTACTTTATCCAACACTATCTGTCTTTTTGCTTCAAGACTAGGCTCCAGCAACAGGTTTTTTTCTGAAAAATAAAATCACCATTACTACTTTTTTTTAAAGGATTTAGCTCACAGAACAAAGCCACACATATTAACATTTTGACAGCTTACTTGCCAGCTCTTCAATGCTTTTCACTAACTCATCTCTATCGGTAATGACCTGCTTCAGCTGTGGAAGAGTCACAAACTGTTCCAGTAACACCTCCTCTTGCTCATTCATACTGGTCAGCTGTGATATACTGTACTCAAACAGAAAGAAAGTACATTTAAATCTGAAAACACCACATGTAAAGTAATTAATTTCTTCCAAAATTTGAGGCATTTTTTGGGACTTTACAAATACATGACACTTGACCACAACTTATTTTTCCGCTTTCTCCTGGAGCTCTACTATATGCAGCAGCGAATTTAAAAAGCAGCATGTTAAAAAATATCTCCCATTTCAAACCTTACTTCCCATAATGCTACTATAGTGTGTTGACTGTGTTGAACTACCAGATGCCCACTCAGCTGCTCTCTCTGGCCCCCTCCTCAACAGGCTATGGAGAAAAATCTCAGAGGTTGAGATAAAAATAGTGAAGTCACTTACCAGTTACAATCACACACAAAACACACTTGGAAAAATTTAACTGAATTTACTGTCAATTGCAGTAAGAGTTAGATGGTAAGCAAGAAAAACAAAAACTAAATCACTTTGCTCCATTTTTCCTTAGGCTCAACCTCATTCCTTCATGCCTAACACTACCCTCCCCCCGCCCCTCCTTGGGGCAAAAGGGGAACTGCAAGTGTAGCAGTCAGTCCTAACAGTTCATCTCTGTTTCTCCTTCCTTCTCACGCTTCACCCATGCTCCACAGACTGCAATCAGTTCCTGGCAGGAGAGACTGCTCCAGTCTGGGTAATACCTGGCTGCAGCTTCCTTCAGGGCATATCTGCCTGCTCCAATATTGGGGCCTTCCTGGACTGCACTGTGGGCAACTGATCCAGCATAGTCCTCTCAGCTACAGGGTACATTTTTAAAATACCTGTTCTACTGCAGTCTTTTCCAAAACTTCTGTGGACTGTGGAAAAGTAACTGCTCTGGCACTTGGAGCACCTCCTTCTCCCCCTTCTTCCCTGACCTTGGTGTTCGCAGAATTATCACATTTTTCCATTCCTCCCCTCAATCCTCACTGCCTCTGCTCTTTCTAAAATGTTTTCAGAGGCAGCACCTGCTTCACTAATGGACTCAGCAGTCCTGCAGTGGGTCTGCTGCCAAACCAGCTGTGCCAGGCACAGGGGCAGCTCTGGACCCTTTCTCACAAAGGCCACTGAAAAAGCCCCCTTTACCAAAACTGCGCCACATATACAGAACAGAACTATTCAGACCAGCTGCAATATCACTGTCATTCAATTAAACAACCAACAGAAGAATCTGGAATTTTAATCCAGTCTTCTTGAAAGGACCAGGCTTGATTAGAATATTTTAAAAAATTACACTTTCCTGCAAAAGTCTTAATTTGCTGTTATATAATAAGGATGCTGCCAGAATTTAAAAGCCAAGTCAGCTAAACTAAACATGAAAGTGTCAAAGCAAAAGAAAAAGGAACCCCATTTGAAAGGACTGAGTTTTCAATTGCTTAACTACAACACCACCAGAAAGATGTGAGATCTGAAGGAGTTTATAGCAAATTTGTAACCTATTCTACCCCACATAACTGATCTAGGAAACTGTTTCATTAGATCTGAGCAAGCTCAGAGTAATAACTAATACAGTGTTTGAATAATGACAAACAGATGAAAATATTTGTGTAGTAAATGCATAAAGTATTCGGATGTAGCAGTGATTTGCACTTAGACAGCAGAAACATTTACCACCTGGATTTGTCTAACCCAGCCTCCCCTGAACATGCTGAGCTGCTCACAAAGCAGTTCCCCATTTACCTTGCACTACAGTCCTTTGGCGTTTAGGAGAATGTAATTTTTGAATCAGCCTCAAGCTGTCCCATTTCCTCCTTCAAAAGTTATACTTATTGAATTACTAGAAATGAAGTCCCTTGCAAGGCCTCAGAAAACACTGATAGTAAGAAAAAGTGAAAATAAATATCTCTTTTCCTGGTGTTGAATCAAATACTGCTCCTGCTGACAAAACCCTAAAGCAGCAGCACATCTGCATATAAATGACTCCAATACTTTGGTATGTGGTAGTTCCCCTAATTATAATTTCTACAAAATCCTTTTAGTGATGAGTATAGACTTCTGAGAAAAATCAGATAATGGCCAGTAGTACAGTGCAGTGCCTTTCAATAACTATGGAAAGTTCAGCTACCTTCTGAAAGTTTACCTTAGTTCTGAGAGTTCTGGAAAGGTATCAGGAATATCAGGCATCTTGTATGTAAATCCATTCTGGCCAACCTGAACCAAAATTGAGAAATGCTTAGTAGATTTTTGAAGTGCAGTTTCTTGTTATTTAACCCGATTAATCAAGAACTGAAGATTAATATTTTCTAGCAAGAAGAGAAGCAGAAAAAGCAGTAAGAAGCAGTAACACTAGTCTCTGAACAGAAAACAACTCAACCAATGCAACAAAATGCTTGAAGATGTTTGGGGTGACGTGTCATAAAAGATGAGTCAGTTTTGGAGGAAAATAATTCTGTTTTGCCATGTCCTTCATCTGGAAACAGCAGTATGACTGAGGAAATATACAGGAATAGTAAAACTCAGGGAAGTGAGAACAGAGAAGGAGATTGATATTTTGATCTCTTTCATGTGGTTTTTAAAGCCATAATCCTTCAGAAAAGAAATGTTCTAGACAAGAAAAAACAGTTGTAGAAAATTTAAATTCCATAAAGCCACAAAAGTACCTTCCAAGCCTAAGAAAACTTGTTTTTATGGACATGATTTGATTCAAGACTAAACATTTAGATACGAAGTTTTATTTAAAATAAAATTCCTTCCAGAGTTCCTCAGCAATAAGGAGCTTGAGTATAAACATACAAGATAAAACACTACATATAAAGACATGAGATTGCACATTGCCCTCACCTAATAGGTTCTGAGCAGGAAAGAAAGAAAGAAAAAAAACCATTTTCTGTGGTTGGAGATACAGCTACAGCTGCCCTGTGGGGGAGTGCAGCTCCAAAACAAACCCCCCTATAATCAAAGACCCTTAGAATTAACACTAGTTTCACTGAAACTCAGACAAACTTCTTGCTTTGACTTCAAGTTCTAAAAAATTCTTCATCAAAGCCAGAATGACAGTTTTGTTTCCCTAGCACCAGCAAAACAATGAAGTGCACTCACTCAAGTGCTTCCTTGTGTTTTACAGCAATGTCCTGTGTGCTCCTAAGGGAACTTATGCCAAGTGTCTGACAGCTTAAGCAGCAAAACTCAGCCCACCGACCTGCAGCACCACTTCTGCTGTTGGAACAGGCAGCGGCAGATCAGCAATCAAGCCATAGGAGGGAGCAGCAGGCTTCTCTGTAGTGTAGCTTGAAGAAACTGGTTCAGAAATGGGCATGGGTGCCATTGTTCTGTTTGTTTCTTGAGGTGGATATGGAGGGAGAAATGGAAACCCCTGAGGAGCAAAAGGAGGCATTCCAGCTGGTTTGTTGAAAAGGCTAAAAAAACAAACAAAACCACAACCATGAGTAACCGTTTACAGCACATCTCTTATCATTTGAATTATAATTGCCAGACCACATATAAGACATAAGAATGAATTTTCAAGTGACCATAAACTTTGTATTTTCTGTTCTCAGTTACTTCCATTGTAATAAGCTTTTCTGTCTAATACTGCAATATAGTCTAGAACTCCATTAACCTACATTCTTGTAAAACAGCCAAATACACACTTACACTCTTAATTATGAGAAAACTACTTCTCAAAAATTTATGACAGCATAATTTTAAATTGCTTCCATACTAAAGTTGTGAGAAAAACATCTGTGCAATATATTAGTTCTTATTTATGGTATAGCATTTAATAGCTTGGGCAACACACACGTAATTATTTCTAAATAACAAGAATGACTTTTTTAAAATTCATATCTAAACTTAGTATCACCGTCAGCCATGAGAACCACAGCTGTACTGATACAATTTGAATTTAATACAATTCTTTAAATCACAGAATTTCTGTTGCACTTGGTGCAAAAGGAACTGCCCTAAGCCTGAGATATTATGAACAGAATATGAAAAGACATAACTGCTCAGATCATGAACTACAGCTAATTCCAGATTTCATCTGGTAATGTAAAAATTTCTTTTTCAAGAAAATTGGACATAAAGTTACATTAAGCATGTTGATCCAGTAACTCCAATGAAATCTAGTGTCTCTTCTAAAAACAATCAGGTCATCCACAAGGCACATAAAATTGTGCAAGGACAGGGAATCTAATTCTTCCAGTATATCAATTACATTACTCCTGTCTCTGCCCTCCTTTTAATTGGTTTAGTTGCTTTTTAAAAAAATAATAGACATTTATTATGTTTAGATAACTTACTATGGAAAGGATGTTGAGCTAGGAGCTAGAACTGGAGGATTCTTCCAAAACTCATCCAGTAAACTCTGAATAATTTTTCCAAGATCTGAATGCATTGTAAACTGGGAAAAACACAAAACAAAATCCAAAGAAGAAGAAAAATTATGTCTGGAATCCAAGAGCTCCAAAATCTGCTGAGCTTGATTATTATACCCATGTGACAGTGCTAAAAAGCTATTTCAGACATACTAGCTAATCCAAACTGTATGTACATAAGCTCCAAATAAAGTGATAAAGCAACCCAGAATTGAACAGAAAGCAGAAGTCTTTTGTATATTCTATTATCAGGGGAGAGTCAATGAAGTACCACATTTCTATTGAACAACCAAAAATCCCCACTTTAGTTACCAAGTTACATTTGTGCAAACAACAGAAGAGGAAAAAAAAAATCTGAGGACAAAGGCACTAAACTGCATTCTACAAGAGTCAGAACCTCCATCCACTCAAGAAAAAAATAGGACAATCTTGTTAACAAAAAGACCAGCATATTAAAATCCTGAATATTCGAGCTAAAACCCTGACGCCATTCTAATAGGATTAGGCTAGAAAGAACTATGTTACAAAACTGTCTTAAAGCATTCCTCTCCTTTATTTGGAATACACTGGAATGTCATCGGAAGAGCTGTGCAATTAACAATAACAAAAAAAAAAAGTGATAGTAATTTTCTAAGCCTCCATAACTTAAAATAGTTTTAGATACATGGAATACTCAAGCCAGAAATGGTATCAGTAAAATAATAATTAGAATAACTACTGAACACTTCTGAATTTGTTTCCAGGCCCTGAAATACAGTTTGAAAAATATTAGGATCTATACTAATCTTTTTTACCAGGAGCATTAACAATAATCTAGTGTGACATGTATTAAAACTGCTATTAAAAGTAGATCTACGTGAAGCTACAAATTATACATACATTATTTATTAATGGACCGGTCACATATACTCCCTGTTTGTCCATTAAATGATGTCTCACAGGTGGGAAAACACTGATGACTGGCTTTTCCTGAGGAAATTGAGGTGGAAGCAAACTGCAAATATAAGAATAATTATTATTACAGTGACACCCCATGATAAAGTTTGCATAAGAAGGCTTCTTATGCAAATAAAAGGTACTATTAATTACATAAACATACTTCTCTATGAGAACAATTATGGACAATGAATGAAGCATATAAAAGGATTATTCAGTTACAAAATTTGAAGTCCAACAGATTGGAGTACCAGACTTCCACAAAACTGAAGAGAGCATTTATTGGGCAAAATGTTAAGTATAACAAAGGAGCAATTATCACAGAATACTCTGAGTTGGAAAGGACCCACAAGGATCACTGAGTCCAGCTCTTAAGTGCATGGCCCATACAGGAACTGAACCTGCAGTCTTGGTGTTATTACAATAAATCGCTTGAGTTATGATCCAGAAGCTTCACCAGGGTAAGAGCATGGAGTTACAGCAGACTAAGAAATTACCAATCAAATTTATTTTCAGTGGCAGGGAATCAACATTATTAGAAAACCTCAAGCATATTCCCCTAGTTACCTTCAACTAAAATCACACAGCTATCTTAGGAACTGTGAACAGTAAAATATGATTTTGCTCTCAGCTGAACATCTGTATCTTGTACAGAGCCAATTCCACACGGATCACTATAACCTCTAATACAAATTCAGGTTATGGTTCCTGAAATTAATTATGAGCTGGGAGCAGCTTACATTCTATTAGCACTTTTTTTTTAGAATAATTTTAATTCTCAAGATGTGCATAGACACAGCCCACTGTACTTACATGTTAATGTTAATTGTCAAGTTGTTTACAGTGAATGGCAGTCGATATTCCACATCTTTCTGTATTTCTGCAATGCTGTCAAAGACAAAATTGTTAGCATGCATTGCACAGTCAATATAACAGCTAAAGGTCTAAAAGAGATAAGCATGACCTCAGATATTTGTACTCAGTTTAGTTTTGAAAAGCCCTGTAAGAACAAAATTGAAAATGCTGGAATAAGCTAATAGTCTTCAGCATTCTATATTGAATATTAAGATTAAAGCAAAAAAATAGTGGATTTAATATTTAAACCTCATACATGGTCACGAGCAAAGAAACTATAGTAGGAGAAATCACACTACTCACACTTCTGACAACAATCTCAACTTATTCTTCTCCCATTACTGGCTTAATTTAAGGCAACACATCAGTGTTTTTTTTAATATAATAATTTTATCTGATTAAACATCTACTTCACCAAGGCATTATATCAGGTTCACATCGCTCTGCAACACTGCCTTCAGATCAATATGCAGAACATTTATTAGATTAGGCATTCTTCCTTATGAGATTACCCTACTATTTAACAGTAGCTTTTGCTCTGTGCACCAAGCTCACTTGAACTTGCACAAGCTTTCAAGAATTATCTGGAGTAGAGTTACATTCAACAATGTAAAGCTCCAGTGACACTCAAGACCCAGGCCCTCCTGAAAGCACTGATGAGCCTTAAAAAATCTAGTGACGTCAAATCCAAACTTCTTTTTCCTGCAACAGATAAATTACAGAGGGAAAAACCCTGAAATGAGCTACATTATTAGGAAGCTGATTTCAATACTCAAAGCATTCTACAATTTCTGTGCACAACAAGACTGTTTTGAAAGAGAGCATCCCAGAGAATGTGGAGGAGGTAGAGATGAGGACTTGGCTCAACAGCAGAATTTCTAGATAATACGAACATATCTAAGCTGAGAGTAAAAGACAGAAGGGCGGAAAACAAGTTTCCTCTTATAATGAAATCAAAACAAACTGTAAAAGCAGACTGATTGCTCTTCCATGTATTTTTCCAGTTTGCACCTGGTTAATAATACTCTCCTCTGTAACCTAAGGCTTTCTTATACAGGGGAGGGAAGACAGCTCCAGTGGCAAATAATGGCAGATGGGTGTTCCCAGAAAACATCTTTTGATCCAACTTCAGAAATGCTCCTCCATCCACTGCCAGGTACACTCCATACGAGTCCTTCCTCAAGAAATCCAGAACACATTACCTGCAAATGCGTGTTAAGAGTAGTATTGGGAGTGTTTTGTATCCTTCCAAAGCACTACTGGGGCACAGAATTTAAAGCTTCAAAACCAAGTCTTTTAGAGTTTGGGGAACAAATGGGAGTAAGACACTAACCCAGCTATGGATCTTGCTTTCTGCAGGCTGATCTTATTCCTCTCACAGACAACTCAATATTTGCTCTTTCCCTGTGAAATCACATGCTGTTTGAAGAAAATATCAAATATCTTCAGCACAGAGGAATTCAAATCAAGGGTTCTGCTGTGTTACACCCCACACCACGATCTGCACCTTCTCATTCTTAACTGAAGGATTCTCCCTGGAATCTCTCATGCACATTCCTGCCCTGTAATCATCTGTTACAGTTTCATTAGCCTGCTGCAAAATCCTTTTGAGAAGGGTATATAATTACTCTTCACTCATGTGGAAACTGGGGAGGAAAATGAGGACAGGCAGTGAGGAACAAGAAAACCAGAATCTCATTGAACTATTCAAATGGTTATAACCCTGCTTAGGAAAAACCTTCAACTAATAACCTTAGATGTTGCTTCTCCAAGTGCACTGGAAAAATTATAAATTCTTAACTTTGTCTAGAACAACAGCAAATGTAAAAAAACTATTTTTAAAAGCAAAAATTTTATTTCAAGCTCCTAACCTGAGAGAGATTGTATATAGGAAAGCTAGCTGCTTTACTGAAATTAAGATCACATATACCTGAGCTTTTATGACCTAAGACAAAAACCAAACCTGACTAATTTAGCTAACTACAGCATACCAAGAATTTTGAGCATTTTGGTGAAAAGCAACAACAATACTCATAAAGGAAAAACTTTTGGGCAGCTACTACATCCCTACCCGTCACCTCAATTCCTGGCTACAGTATCCATTTCCTCTCTGCCTATGCTTGAGCTGCTGCCTGCACAAACAGTAGCAAACCATTTCAGCAAGCTGACTGACAAAAACCTGATCCGCTTTTTGGGACTTAATTCAGGATGAGCTCATCTCACTGCCAGATTTTTAAAAAGTGGGTATAAATAAAAGGCTAAGTAAGGCCAGCCTAACAAAAATTTTTAAGTTAACTAAGCTCCTATATGCCCATAGGAACAGTTCTTGAGAAAAGTGAACTGTCTCCAAAATATCTGTGAAATTAGCTCTGAACAGACTTACACTTGCTTATTTAAGCAACAATACTTAGAATGCCATCATATTTATGTTTCCTATGTGATAATTCAAAATATTAGGAATGCAAACTATCTGCAGTTATTAAACCTGGAAATGCATTTAGTATCTCTTCCACTCCTAGTGTCCATCTGATGTGACAGGAAGCATTCTCTGTCCTTTTTCTGAATTGTTTTGGAGGCAGCTACGATTTCAGTTCTACAGAAATCCTAGGAAATTGTATGTCAGTAGAATGCTTACTTCACTGTAACTGTAACTTCAAATGTATGAAATGTGGATCTCCTTTTAAAATGTGAGGAGTTTTAATCGACTAGGCAAAACAGGGTAGGATACTGTCAAGAGGGAGTACTTCAGAATAAACTGTTTTGCTTTAAAATCGTGGATATTGAACAGGAGTAAACACAACTGCCCTCTTCTGACCATCTAAACAAAACTAGTTTTTAAGGAGCAGCCAGTTTTTAGCAGTTAGCACTGAACACAAGGAACAACAGTTTATAAAGCCAGTAGGACTGCTATGACACTGTGGCACTGCCGGCAGGCCACTGTGCCACACAACTCCTTGGTGCTCTACGTTCTAGTCTCAACTTTTATTCAACTACGCTATTACAAGCAGCTTCTAGAGAGGCTTTATCCCAAGACGTAGTCGCGTCACTTCAAGACATTACAACCCATTAGCAGTCTTTCCGGTCAATGGCAAGTGAAACCGGGCACGGCGACTTGCGCCCGATGACCGGGCCAGGCCACACGGAAGCCAGCGGGGACGCCTCCCCGACAGCCGGTTGGACTTTCAGTTTCCGAATTCTTCCTCCCAGCCCGCCGGGGTCCCACATCGCACTGTCCTCCGGCGGAGACTCCGCGACACCGCGGTCCTGCCCGGCGGGACCCTTCGGCCCCGGGACAGCGCGGGGTTGGGCCGGCCCGGGCTGCGGCGCCGCCGGCTCGGGGGCCCTATTTACCCACACGGCGGCGAGGACCCAGCCAGGCCTCACGGGGAGGGAACGGGGCTCAGCCGGGTGCCCGCGTCCGCGCATAGAGAGACCCGACACGCTACCGACGCAGCGCGACCCCACTGCGGCCCCGGGACAGGCGACACAGCGCGGCCCTCCCGCCCCCGCCCCCGCCGCGGCCACTCACGAGGCGTGCGCGGCGCGCAGGGACTCGACCTGGCGCTGCCGCTGCTGCTGGAGGCCGGTGCGCGCGGGCGGCGCGGCGGAGGCGGGGGCGGCGCCGCCCTTGGCGAGCGGGAACAGCCAGTTCATCGCGCGCGCGGCGGCACCGGAGGGGCGCGAAGGCACCCGCGGCACCGCGCGCACCTAACCGAGCGCCCGCGCGCGCCTGCGCGCGACGGCGGCCCCGCCGCCACCGCCCCCGCCCCGCCCCGGAGCCGCCGCCGGCGGGGTCGCGTCAGCGCCGCGCGCCGCGACCCGAGCGGCGGCAGGGGCGGGGCGGGGCGGGGGGAGCGGCGGCGCGGCCGGCGATTGGCCACAGGGGAGGAGGGAAAGGCCGCGGCGCGCGGCGATGATGTAATGGCTTTGTGCGCGCGGCGGCGGCGCCGGGGGCAGCAGCGCTTCCTGCGGCTCGCGGGGGCCGCGCGGGGCCTCCCAGACCCGCCGCGGCCCGGCCGGAGCGCGAGGGGTGAGCGGGGGCGGCGCCGCGGGCACCGGGCGGGGGCACCGGCACCGGAACGGAGCCCGGCGGGACCCCCGGGCTCTGCCGCTCCTCTGGGCGCTCCCGGGGCCTTTCACGCGCGCGGGAACCCGGCCGGCCGTGTGTCGGTCTCCGCGCGCCGCTCGCTGGTTTAGCGCGGCCCTTGGGAGCTGGAGGAGCTGCTCCCGCCTCGGGAGGCCGCCCGCGGCGTCCCCGCGTTTGGCGTGGCTCTGTTTTGCCGCTTCGTTCCGTGCTGCACGCAGCGCAGGGATCCGCAGGAACGTGCCCTTCCGAGCCGCGGGGCAGGAGCGCCTGGGGAGCCGGGTGTCTCCGGTATCTGTGTCACTAGTGCGCCTTGCCGCCCTTGCGCAGGAAACAGTCGCTAACGAAACTGCAGGGGTTTAGTTTCTGATGGTAATCTGAGCTCGCTAAGCCGAAATTCTTGTGGTTTTGGTGGCTATGTTGTCCTGCTTTTGTGAAATCTACGAGGATAAAGCGTGGATGTGGTGCTTAATCATTTTTTTTTTTTTTTTCCAGATGAACTAAGAGTAAAAGCTTACACTTTCTTGCTTTGCTTTCTTTCTCTCTTAGGCTAAAAAATAAACAGTTGAAGTCCTCTTTATGAAACCAATCCTCGGTCAAGTGTAACTTTTGATGTATGGTCTCTAAAGCCCCCCACTATGCCAGCAGCTACCGTAGATCATAGCCAAAGAATCTGTGAAGTTTGGGCTTGTAACTTGGATGAAGAGATGAAGAAAATTCGTCAAGTTATACGGAAGTATAACTATGTAGCTATGGTAAGTGGGTGCTTGATGTCTGTCTAGCAAATTATTGCAAAAATTGTGACTTCAGCTGAGGTCAGTAAACTTGCCCATCTTTTTAAATTGAAAGCATAAGGAAATCTTAGTGTTGAATTAGAGCTGCATGAACATCTGGATCCTAATCTTTTATCTTTTTTAAAGTTAATTTTACACACAGTACTCTTCAGCTGTGATATGGTTAGATCTACGTGGTTGTCATGTGTTCAAGTTTTAATTCTGCTCTTGCAGGACACAGAATTTCCAGGAGTAGTTGCAAGGCCTATTGGAGAATTCAGAAGCAACGCAGACTATCAGTACCAACTCTTACGCTGCAATGTCGACTTGCTAAAAATAATTCAGCTAGGACTGACGTTTATGAATGAGCAAGGAGAATACCCTCCAGGAACTTCAACTTGGCAATTTAATTTTAAATTTAACTTAACGTAAGTATTCAATTCCTGTGCTGCTAAACATATGTTTCTGACTTACTGAAAATGCATAAATACTGTACCAACTTCATTATCTATCCAATTGTAATACTAGAATGCTGTACATACTTATGTAAGGAAAACTTTCATCAGCCAAACATGCTTTCTTCCCTCATTCCTGTGCAGTCTGTCTTACTGTTGGTAATTTGGTCAAAAATGCTAAGCGGTTTAAAAAAAAATAATGGAAGGCATTTTATACTTAGTGCAAGAGTTAGTTCTGTGTTTTCGTGTTTAGCATTTTAGAGTGCTTCTGCCTTAACTTAGTTTAACTCTTACTAGTTGTTACAGAAATCACATATTGTTTCTTTACATACTTTAAATGGAAAATACCAACACTTGGAAAAAAAAAGTGAAGTGACTAAAAAAGTATGTCAAATTTTATATTTCTGAATTATTTTGTCTAAAGTGTTAGTTAAAAAGCAAGCTGACTCTTACTATATTGGAATAATACCATGAACTTTATTTCAAAATGTGGTTTTTATCAGTGATAAAAATTTTTAAGCATAAACCTCACTTTTTCAGAGGATCAAAAGTTTATCTGGTGCTCCAATTATATCTTTAGCTGGTGGGCAACAAAGTTACTAGTATTTTGGTTTTGTTTTTTCTGAAGTAAACATAATTGGTCTGATAAATTTTCATATGTTGATTATCTACTGGATTTGAATATCACTACAAACCCTTCTCACACATTTAAGCCTTGTGGTTTTTGGCTGTCGTGTTACAAGTTGAGAACTCAACAACTTTATATACATGAGTTAAATTCACAGCCTAAAAATAAGGTGTAGAGAAGAGACCTTTATTTTTTCTGCAGATGAAAAGACTTGTTTTCAAAGTAGTTGGGATTCTTAGGAGGAAAACCACTGCTGCCTCTCTTGATCTCTGTGCTCTTTTAAACAAGCAGTGGTGTGGATTGTCACATATCAGTTTGATCTGAGCAATGACATGCTCTATTAAGTCTTGTGTGAATTGTCTCCTGAAGGAAAAGTAAACACAGATTTAATGTTTTGGTATCTCTGAACTTATCTGGCCATATGCATGCTGGATGAAAGTTACCCATTTTTTTAAATAGAAGAATATACAAATTCTACTAATTATGGAAGAAAAAGGAATTAATAACTTCCAAACTGTGATCCATAAAGAAGGGCCTGTGCTACACTTCATTTATTTTCTGAGCTTCAAAGGTCTACTTAATATCAAACAACTGAAACCAAAAGTAGCTTTCCATCTACTTGTGCCAGATGCTGCAGAGATAAGACAGCTTAGTAAGGCAAGATACAGGTAATCACCAAATTACCTTGTTACTAGTTGATGGTGGGGGTTATAGAAAAATACAAACTTGGTAAGTACTGCATGAGAAATTCATATATTTTTTTTTTACATGGCTGGACAACTTATTTTTGTCTGTTTTTAAACATCCTTTTGGGAAGTGGCACTGTGCCAAGTGTTCTCCTAAAGCAAAACAGCTGTTTGTTGTTCCCAGAAGGTAATTTTTTTGTGTGTGTGGTTCCAGTCAGGTCTTGTTGTAGTGTGCTTTTAAAGAGCATAAATATTTCTCTAATCATACCATGCACCTGATTAGTACAGAGCAGCAGCTAGAATGCAACACCCTTCTTGTTAAATGGTGCTTTTGTTTTGGATGGGTTTTTTAATGTGATATGGAGATAGGTGTTGAGAAGCTGATGCCTGAGCTGGAGAGCTAAAGAGCAGCTGTGTGGGAGTGAGGAAGAAAGTTGTACCACATCTTCACATCTTGAGGATGTGTGTCTATGTACTAAACAATGATGACTTACTCTTAGGAATAAGGAATACAGGTCTATGACTGAATCTAATAGTCAAGTTTGATATATTGGTTGTCTTGTCTAGGTTTTCATGTGTTTTTTAAATTGTTTTTTATTAAAATTTGAAACTGTACACTGAAGAGACGTGGAGTAGTGTGTTGTGGACAGTAAAATGAATTTCATTATCTAAGTACTTACATGCTTACATTTTTTTTTCTTCATTTAACCATTCCATGTTTTGGAATGATGATACAGATAAAACTTAAGGGAGAAAATCTCCAAAACATGAATTTCAGCATGAAATTCTTAAGACATCGCCAAAAAAAAAGGTGTTAAAGGGATTAAATACAGAGGTAAAAGGGGGTCAAAAAAAGGTAGAGGAATTTTTATTTCATCCTCTTAAATTTTAGGTCTAAAATAGCTTTTAAAGTTGAAACAGATTGTTTAGAAAGAAAGAGTTTAGACAGAAAAAGTCTAAACTTTAGGATCCCTGAATTCTAAGGTTTTGCTAAATGGAGTAAGTACTCCATTTCTAGTTGTACTGAAAAAGTTCTTACGAACATGTCTAAACACTTACATAAGCTTAGATCACAGAAACCTTCTGAGAAATATTTTCTACAGAACTAATACAGTACTGGGATCTGGATTATATTTCTCAAATTTCTGCAATGTAATGTGCTACTGCTTCAACTATTACATTGAATTTGTCACAATTCAAGTGATTTATAGAGATAATTTACCAAATAAGTTCTATAGATGCACTTTTCATCTATAGGTTTGCAAAAGGGTGGTTATAGGTAACTGGAAGAGGAGCAGGAACTAATTTTTTTGGTGAAGATGGTAAGAATGGAGGTTCCTGGAATGGTAAAATAATAATGGTTTAAAAAAGTGAAAATGAAGGTTAAAAAAAAACTTTGAAAAATGGTTGGTTTTGTAATTAACCTAGAAGAAAGTTAAATTGTTCCTAGTCTGTGAAATGAATAGCAAAAAAGAAATGTTACCTCATTCAGGCTTGTAGATTTTGGAAATTTACTTTTCCTCTCTCTCTTTAGAGAAGATATGTATGCTCAGGACTCTATTGAACTGTTGACAACATCTGGTATCCAGTTTAAAAAGCATGAAGAAGAAGGAATTGAGACACAGTACTTTGCAGAACTGCTCATGACATCAGGAGTTGTATTGTGTGAAGGAGTCAAGTGGCTTTCCTTTCATAGGTAAATTCTGCATGTTAAGTGTTTGAGGGAGATTCCAACATCTGATGGGTGTTTGAATTCTAGAACTTGGATTTCACATCCCCTGAGTTTAAATGCTGTGTGTGTAGCCCATATCTTTGTCGGTAAAAGTGAGGAAATATTTCTGCTGTAATACCTCTTAACACCATTTTGAATTGGAAGAATAGAGGAGACAGGGGTTGTACTGGTGCTTTTAGCTTTGGTGTAGTTGCAGTAACCAGAAAATTGTGAGGCTGAAAACCACTAAACGGCTAAACCAGCAGGTGGAGCTGTACACGTACAAGTAATAACAGAAACATTACTAAAAGCAAACTATTCCTGAGCAATCCTTGTGGAAATATTGTCTGTTTCATAGAAGAGAGTGATCAGTAAAGAGGTCTATAAAACACTCTTAAATTTGTTGTAAATCTCCTGCTAATCTGAGCAGATGGAATTACTCAGTTTGGAAGGAGATCTTCATCAGCCTTATGCATATATTTTACTGCTTATTGCATTAAAGGAGTCAATCTCTTAAGTAGAAAGAGAAATGTGAATGCTAAATCTCTGAGTCTGTCATAATACAAAAGATTTTTGAGTGTTAATAAGATTTAGCGCTTTAAAAACATACACAGTAGTTGTTTAGCTAACTACGTGCCAGAATTTTTGCAAGCAACAGTGTTTTTAAACTAGTTTCAGCTAAAACATGTGTATCTCTCATGTTGTAAATGATGAAATTAGAATAAAAAGTTCTTTGTCTATAAGTATTAATAGTTGGAAAAGACAAAGTCACATGGAATTAGAGAAGTGTTTATGCAATAAACTCGAAAATAAGAGTTGTTTTGACAAGGAATGTGTAACAGTAGTAGAAGGGTGCATATAACATTTTTGCAGAAGTTTTGTTTTTTATTTGTTTTTTATTTATTTTGTACAAAGAAGTGCTAGGCTGAGTTTCCAAAGCAGAAAGGTTTAAAAGAAAAGACAGTTAAACAAAGAAGAATCTTCTGGGCACAGTTGTCACTTCCATCTTTAACTTAACAGCTGTTTCAACTCACAATAGGACTCTAAAATAATCTTGCTCTTGCTGTCTTGCTCTAGAGTAGCACCTTGGGGAAGAATACTGTAACAAGAATAACTTAAATTGTGTCAAAATAACTATAAAAGCCAAAATAGTGTTAAGTTTTTTTCAATTTCCTAAGCACAGTATTATGGGCTCTTATGTATATATTTGTGATTTACGCTTGACTACAGTGATATGGCTTGGATGGTTAGGGGAGGCAGGTTATGCGCGTAACTGGTGCCTCAGCAGAGGATGCCATGTAGAAGCAGCTTCAGCCTCAGACTGGTGTTTTTCCAATATTGCCTGGTGACTAAGTGCCCAGTATAAGGTATACCTGAGCAATTTCTACTCCAGGGATTCTTTCTAGAGCATAATTATATTTAGTGTGTGTAATTCCTGACTAATGGGCTGGTCAGAGCGTAGTGCAAGCCATGTGCAATAATGTCATTTTTTACTGGTGCAGCTTATGAAGGGTTTTTGAAAGGGCTTTATTAATAGAAGTCCAGTTTCATCTGTGCTAAAATGAGTTTCTGTTGTGGATTTCACTGAAGGTGTCTTTGGAAATCCTCTTAAGACAGTTGTTCAGCAAATGTTTGTCAGACACTGATGGTTAGAGTTCAAAGCTTTTGTGCTTTTTTAGACCTTGTTGATAACATCTTGAGCACAAAACCTTGGAGTAAGTGGGTTAAGTTCTGAGGAAACCAAGACTATGCAAAGCTATAAATGAGCATAGGTCATATAAAATGTGCTACAAAGAATAGCAAACAGCTGTTTCTAAATACATCTTTGATTGTGATTATGTTCTGTCAGTGGAAACTTGGACAGCAAGATGCTCAGTTGAAAATTTATTCCATTCAGGCTCTTCATGTAGTAGTTCTTTGGCAGCTGATAAAGCTGTGCTTGGTAGTTGATGACTCTGCTATTGCTTCCCTTTCCTTAAAATGCTTGAAGTACTACTAACTCTTAAAATTTGAGTCCCATAGTAAATGGGAGAAGGGAATTACTCCTTTCTCAGAGTATGAAGATATGGTTTGGTTTTCATTTTCTAGTCTTTGATTTCCTTGAACTTTTATGCAGTTCATTTGCAAGCCCTTCGCTTCTCAAATAGTTCTCTTTGTGTGCTTTTCATCTCCACATTTGATGTAGCTGCCTTGGCATCCTGACACATTGGCAAATCTCTGGATATGCAGTTCTGTCAGATATGAGTGAAGAAATATTTGCACTGTCACCAATTCTTGTGTATTGCAGCTTTATAGACAACTTCCATCAAATCCTGTGTGTGTGCATGTTAAAATGTATTTGAGTTAATGAGAGAGAAGGGGGAAGCCCTGAATTTGTGATTTTTTTTTCACAGGCAAACGAGCTGTGAGTGCTTGCTTAACAGTCAAGCAAGTTAGGAAGGAATAGCTCAAATGCTGATTTTGTGTGTGCTCTGCTGAAGTTTTGAGTGTCCACTTGGGTGCAGCCTCCTTTGTCTGCCTTTGGCGGGTCCGTGAAAACACGCTTTTTGGAAAACAAAAACCAGATGTTCTTGGGATACTGCCAAGTTCTAAGCCAATGTGTTTCAATAATCATTTGTGTCTAACTGATTTTAGTAAAATTTAATCTGTTGGTTCGTTTGTGTCATAAAATGAACTAAAGCTTTCTCAGCTCTTGCACATTTTGATTTATTTCAGAGGCTTGGTGCTTGAGTAGAATTCATTGTAAATTGGCTATCTGAATTCTATCTTGATAGTAAAGGAAAGAAATAGAGACATGTTTCATCTCTACTCTTGTCTTTTTGCCTAGAGCTGTCTATGTTCATGAAAAAACAAAACAAATGTCTGTAAGAGTGAGTGTTCGTGTTGTATAGCTCCACAGATTGTGGCTTGCTGTGCTAAGCAGTTCCAGATGATTATATTAGAAATGGTGCAAGGTTTTTCAGGCAAGGAAGTCTGTGTGCTTCAGGGTATAAACCAACCACTAATCACTGTTAGAAGATTAGAAGAAAACTTCTTTTATGAGTAGTTAATTACATAATTGCTCACTGTGGACTTTCTTAGCCTTCTCTTACCATTCAGTAGTGGCCACTCAAAATTTTTTTTTGGATCTATCTTAGTCTTAAATTGGAGTGACAGTTTTTAGGTCTGTAGGCTTGGATCTGCTACAATCTCCAAGTAAAAAAAAAATATGTAATTCTCAATCAAAATTGCTACTTTTAATAGCCTGCTCCCTCTGAAAATGAATAGTAAAGGAATGTTGACTTTTCTTTAAGTGCTTCCTTCTTTAAAGAAATTAGAAGTGTTTGAGGACATCTGTTTTCTATTATTTTATTAATACACTTTTTCTGAAGACAGGTCAAATTTTTTTTTGAAGAGGAATAGCACAAATATGGTTTTTTTCACTTTAATATGACTGTTACAATTCAATGTCAGGAATTTATTGAGTTAATAAACTGTAGACTCTGAAGGAGTAAGTCTCCATAATCCTGAACAGTGTTTTTTGCATCTTTTTGAACAGCCTTTTTTGTTAATGTGGCTTTTTCTTTTCTTCTTCTATAGAGGGCTTTATGCTGTTGTGGGCTTCCCACCACTTCCCTCCCTCTTCCAATGATCTAATAAAATTAGATTTTCAAGCTACTGTTTTGCCAAGTTTACTACAGCTTTTGCTTTGTAAGAGTCAACTGAAGTTCTTCTTTATCTTTGGCTCCTTTGCTCCCTGGCCAGTGGCTGTTGCTGTGGAGACTGGAGGGTGGCCAGCACAGCTTCAAAGTACCAGATGCAGTGCAGGATTTGTTCAACATAAAATTTCTGCTAAGACCACTGGAAACTCCCATGGGAGAGCTGCAGTAGTCTATAGGTATTGCATATCTTGTATTAATGGACTTGTAGCAAACAATCCATTTACCCCCAGTGTGTTGAAGATTTTTCTACCCTCTGTCTAGAGACTCATAGTGTAAAGATGTCAGAGATAATCTTATTATATAAAAGTGGTTCAAAAAGTAAACTTACTTACATTGATTGTGCAAGCTGAAGCTTTGAGCCTATAGAAGTCACGACTTTTTGTGGATCCTAAATATCTGCAGGATCAGTGGTATAGTGCTCTTAACTGATTTGTCTTCTCTATTGCTTATCTTACAGTTAAGGATCCTGGCCAGTATTTACCAAATTGAAAAATTCTTGGTTTTGAATCTGACCCTTGTGTAATCAAGAATGAACACAAAGTCTTAAACTGGAAATTTGGAGTCTGTGGTGGCCACCTGCTCACTTGAATCATCCCTCAGCTCTATGCTAAGGTTTCTTAAATAGCAAAACTGATAAAGCCTTCAGTAGAGGCAGCCCTGTTGTGTGTTTTCATTTTCTTTGTTAGTACAGGCATATTTTAAATTGTATGTCAGTAAGATCTAGGAACTGATCTGGTTCAATGCAAACTTAATAACATGGAAGAGAAAGCATTGCTCCTCCGTTTAGTTTCGTGAATTAGCAGTCCTGCAAGTATAAGGGATCAGAACAGGTGAGTTTCATGGTCAGATCATGAATAATCTGGTTTGTAATCGCTGCCCTCCTAAGAAAAAGCATAACTTGTCATCACTGCTTTTTGTTATGGAGTTCAGGCCAGCTTTAATACCCGATATCTGTCTTTCCAGTACTTAACCCTCTTGTTTCCTCTCATAACTGTTTGTAAAAGTGCATGGTTTCCCTGTTACTGCTGTGCCTTGTTCCTATGTCCTCTTTATTCAGCTGTGCTATGGAGGTGAAAGCCTTCCCAAACTATTTTCTCTACCATGTGCACGCCTTAATACCACCATTTCTTCTAACAAATAAGCACTGCTTAGTTACCTTTCTGCCTCCTGCAGACTTACATGTACACACAAAAATTTTTCCAGCTTACTCTGTCATTGCCTCCAGAAAGAGTAATAGTCTACAAGCTATTAAACTTTGTAGTTGTCTGTGTGCTGATTTAATTGGAAAAGTTGAAAGACAATTCCTCTTCTTTGTTGCTGAGGGTTAGACTTGCCTCCAGGCATAAACATGCATTGGCTCTGGAAACTCATTAATCTTTTGGATTTCAAGAACTGTAGAAGTGCCTGTCTGTCTCAATTTGTAGTGAGAAACTCCAGTCTATGTGAAAGAAACCAGCTTAGGAGTCTTTCTGGTGGAAATCCTTGTTATCAGATGAAGACCCAGCAGCCCTACCTATAAGGCAGATCTTTTTGCATCTTCACTTGGCCTCTTTCAGACTAAATTAAAATGTTTTCTCTGGAATCTGCAATGGGGCCGTTTATATTGAAGTTTAGTTTTTTTCATAGAAGTTGGTCTTAATTGCATTGAATTTAAGCAGAATATCCTGTCAATTTGCAGTGAAGTCTTGAAAGTTGTTGTTTTTCCTGTCAAAGTGTAGTGAAATCTTGAAGGGAGAAGGGTGCTTCTAAGTCACTTATTTATATTGTTTTTGTTATTAATTTGCAGTGGATATGACTTTGGCTATCTAATCAAGATCCTGACAAACTCCAATTTACCTGAGGAAGAGCTGGACTTCTTTGAGATACTGCGATTGTTTTTCCCTGTCATCTATGATGTCAAATATCTTATGAAGAGTTGCAAAAATCTGAAGGTAAGTAATCTGCTAATGGTTTGGAACAAATTTTATACTTGGAGACAGACTACGTTATGCTTAAAAAGACTTTCTCTATTTTTATTGTCTGCTTTTGCTTTTATGGTGCATATTAAGCATTGTTGTCTCAAGCTTTATATATATAACATTAAAGATATTGTTAGAAGCCAGCAAGAGCACAAATCCATTTTTGTAACTGCTTACCAGTTAAAATATCATGTTGAAGCTGTATGTACAATACTTTGTTGGTAGATGATAAACCCATTTTTGGAATTAATTCTTCATTTCCTTAGCCATAAGAATTGATGGGTCTCATATATTCTTATTTCCTCATTGTGCAGTCCACTAAATAACTGCAGTCATGCTGAGGTAATTTCAAGAAGATGATATGGAAGTGTCTTGGGAAGAGAAATGAAGTGAAGAATGTTTCAGATGGCTCAATAAGCAAAGATAAACAACAACATATGTTCAGGGACAACATGTGACTTCTAGGGAAAAAAAAATGAACTAGAAACCACTCTCTCATGTCAGGCCAGCGGGGCTAATTGGCTTTTACTCTATCAGGCATAAAATCTGGATACCTTATTGGACTGGAGAATGAGTGGGAACTGGAGCTAAGTGTGGGAAGGGGAAGACAGCAAGTGAAAGAAAGATACTAAAGGCGCTGTTAACGGCTTTACTTGCCAAAGAGCTGTTTAGAGTCTGGACTGCTGCTGGAGTGAGCTGCATCACTCATCTGAGGCAATTGATGATTTGTTGCTTTTATGGAAAGTAATTTAATTCTCTAGGATTTCTTAATGAAAACCTTCAGTAAGAAGAGAACACATCAAATCCTAACTAAGGAATGGCTTGCCAGTTCATCATGCTGAACTACTGATCTGTGTGCTGCTTATAGTCTTCTGTTTCTTTCTGAGATAAAGTAGCAGAGTGTGTCACTTGGAGCAGTAGCCTTGTTTTGTGGAAAGTAAATTGTGTGAATCCTTTGGTAATCAAATTAATGTTGAAAATGTAGATCATCTTTCCAGTTAGTAAGAAGAGTATACTTACCTGTGTTCATATACAGTTGTTACTGGTATAATCATCTGGGGAAATGGCTGTGTAGTAGGGAACATCTTAGAAACACTTCTTCTCCAAAGAAGCCAGGAGTAAAAATTAAATGCTCCTAAATTTCAGGAGTCTTAAATTAGGGGTGGGGGGGAACCCGCCCTAAAAAGTCCTCACTTTCACACTCCCAGTGAAGCAAAGTAGAGCATCTGGTGCCTATCTGGTGACACACTTTGCAAGAACAGAATGTATATTCCAAATTTAGTGACATGGAAAAGGTGACAAATTGATGTTCCATGTCACCATTCAGAGGTGACATTTCCAGTGGGTTTGGGAAAGAGAGTATTGTAGTTTCTAGCATAATTAAGGCATAGTTGTGTGTAACCTGCATTGTTTTGAGACACTAGGATTTTTTTGGAAGACAAGAAAAACCTTCACAGGTCTTATTTTGGCAGACCATAAGAACAAGGGTGATTTTTTTTTTTTTCAGAGCTGAATATGTAGGTCAGCTTTCCTGCAGTAAATTTTGATCCACTCACCTAATCTGCAGACTGATAGTGACAGCAGGGGAAGGGAAATGGACTGTCTTACCCCTCCAAATTTACCAGTGATGAGATGATGGTGGACTTGAACTGTACTGAGAGAAGCTGCCTGAAACAAATTACTAAACATTTAGTGTTGTAACTCCAAAAATGCATGTGCTGCCTCCTAATGTGTGTCACCTTTGATCATTATTAAACTGCAGTGAATTGAACAGCTGTGCAGTTGTCTTTTATTGACTTGTCTAAGTTATTTTTTTGTATGATAGTCACTGATCTGCTGTAGGTCCTCCACTCTCTGCCCCCACACACTCAAAAAAGATTCTTGGCATTGGAAAGAGAAGTAGGCTTCAGAACTGGAAATCTGATGCCTTTTTTTTTGTGGATTTAAGTACTCTGTGAATTTGCAGTCTGTTATTATGACTTTACTGGCATGCAGATTGAGTTGACTTTAGATATTAATGTATTAGAGGTTAAACTCTTGCTTACAGTCTAAAAGGCTTTTTATGTAGACAATTACCTTTTGATAGCAGTGGCAATCCTAAGTAATTTAAATTGCTAGACCTTGTTGGAAACTTGCTTTTAATTCAGGGTTTTGTACAGAATGGTAAGATCTGTGACTGTGTCCTGAAATGAGAGTTTGACGTAGATTTGCTGTTGACCATGGTGGTGTGATTATGTAAATTACTCTGTGGCCTTTTTCTTGGAAGGTTGATACTCTGAAAATTTTGGAACAATTTGTCCTTCTCCAAGAGTGAAGCCTACCTGTCTGGAGTGCAAAATTCTTACCTGAAAGAGAATCTTAGTAATCTAATAATTTTCTGTTCTGGTTCCATTTAGGACAGGGTGGATTTTTGCCCTCAGGATGGAGCATGGCTAGGACATGGAGGTTATTCTGTGACGCCTCACATCATTTTCTGGGCATGGGGGAAGGGCTTGCTTCCAGGTCAGGGTAGTGTGGTGGAGGGAGCAATCGGGTGTTTCTATTGGTGAGCAATGTTTCTCTTCTTGCACACTCTGTCATTAATATTGTTGCTATTTCTGTTTGATTTCTTATCTCACTGCTGTTTTCCAGTAAATGGCTC
Organism: Serinus canaria; assembly: GCF_022539315.1. NCBI lineage: Eukaryota > Metazoa > Chordata > Aves > Passeriformes > Fringillidae > Serinus > Serinus canaria. Next base: position 42,265,138 of record NC_066317.1, read on the forward strand.
ATTTCTCAACCTGTGATCTTCACATTTTGTGCCTCCAGTTCTCCTCTCCAGTTTGCCACAGGAAAGGGCAGGGATAGGAGTGAGTGAGTAAGTGTAGTTTGAAGTGTTTTTAGTGGAAACACTAACTTGGGGAATACCATTCCTAAACCATGACAGCCTTACTTGGCACCCAGTGTGGGGCATGAAGGATTGAGATCTGATCAGAGTGGATTGGAAACAAATTTCATCGATGCATTTGTCTATTAGATTCAGAGTCGATTGTCACAATGTTGCTTGGTCTGTTTGTGTGAGTGAGTTGCCTAAGCCTGTATATGTTCCTAGAGATGTACTATGTGCCCATGAGGGTGCTCTTTTTCAGATCAGGATTGCTTTGTTGATATATGTTGATTGTATGAATCAGAGTCATGTTGATGACATGACAACATCAAGGGCAATGAGGATCATTGGGATATTCAGTGTATTCAGTGCTACTTTCCTACCCTTACCTTGGGTGCTACCTTTGGGAGTCCATTCCTAATCATACCTAGTCTGTGGGGAGAACAGGGGAGGATACCTTTCCCCAGCTTTGTACTACCTTTTTCTCCTTCAGGCCTGTTAGAATAGCTTTTGAGAATTTTTAATTTCCTTTTCCTTTTAAGGAAAACATGTTCTTGCTCCAGTGTCAGCTTTGTCCCAGTCTACATGGTCTACACCATGTTTTGAGTCAGTACAGTCAACACTGTGTCTAGAATCAGGATGGAGATTTCTAGGAAGGGTAATCAAGAGATCTTTCTGAGGGACGATAGTCATGAGTAGTATGGAATGTGGGATGAAATGGACCATTTTTGGGGAAAATTCTATCCTTCAATGTTTTGAGAGTACCACTACGGGACCTTGATAAAGTGACAGAATATTTGCAAGAAGAATGCTGTGGCAGCTCCATAAAGAATGGACTTACTGAAGTGTCGTGGGCCCTAGCTACTCTGGACACAATCCAGTGCTGGACAGAACCCTTAAGGAAAGAGGAAGAAAGCAGATCAACAGGTGCTGTGACCACTCAAACTGCAGCTGCACTGGAAGAATAATTCATGCCCATAACTGTCACACCTACAGAAAAAGAAATCCAGGACCTGATCCATTTGCATAGTCAGGGATGAAGAGGAAGTAGAGCTCTCACAAAAGGAGGAAGAGGCAGGACCAGAGATAATCACTCAATTCATATCCCTGGGTGAGCTATGTGAAAAGATTCCAGCCACCAGTCTTGAAAGCCTCAGAGAGCTGGCTGCTCTGATGCTGAAATATGACCCACAATATGAAACTAGATGGTAGTGAAGCCAAGCAACTGGCATCCTGGTGGGGATTTGGGAAGAGGACAAACTCTCAGTCTCTGGAGGCAACTCCTGTCAAGTGTGAGAGAAGGGTATTCTCCATGGATGATCTCGTGGTGTACCCAAGCAGATGCAACGCCATGGAAAAAGATACCTGAGAGAATTAGTTATGCTGGAGGTGATATATAAGGATTAAAATAACAGGAAGTCTCCTGTAGATCCAGACAAGGTCCGTTGTACACAATCCATGTGGCAGAAGTTTCTATGGGGCACACCATTGTCATTCACCAACTCCTTGGCATTGATGCCAATGAAAGGATAAGGAAAAACAGCCCTTCAGGTGACAGACTCCATTAATAGGAAGATTATCTCTTTTTCTGCTTACCAATCTGCTTCTTGGTGTGGAAAGACTGTCCAAGACTGCAGACAGATTCAAAAGACTAGAGAAAACTGGAGAGATTTCCCATGCCCCACCAGTATGGACCAGAGTCTTTGCTATTGAAATATACAGAGACTCTGTGTATCCTTGACATAGTTTACTGCAGGACCCAGAAGGGCATCGTTGGGCTTTTGGGATAGCTACAGTGGAGAGAGAGGAAATTAGCTGAATAATTTGCCTCGTTTCTCAGAGGACCCTTCTGCTTTGGGACTGCTGAGGGTCAAAGAACAGGAGGTACCAATCTCACAGCAATGCATTGTCAACAAAACTACGCTGACTGGGTACTCCATGGCCTCCATCCATGAGATGATTTATGAACTAAAGAGCCAGGGAGTGGTCTGCAAGACATGCTCACCCTTTAAAAATCCTATATGGCCTACTGACAGTGGACTGTCATGGCTTGAATGAAGTCACACTCATGGCTTGAATGAAGTCACACCACCACTATGTGTCTCTGTACCTGATATGCTAGAACTTCAGTATGGGCTGGAGTCCAAGGCAGCAAAGTGGTACCACCACTGATACTGGTAATGCATTTTTTTCCCATTCCTTTGGCAGCAGAGTGCAGGCCACAGTTTGGCTTTACCTGGAGGAACATCATTACATCTGGGACCGACTGCCCCAGGAGTGGCAGCAAAGCCCCCATCATTTGCTATGGACTGATCCAGACTGCAGTGGAAAAGGACGAGGCTCCAGAAGATTTGCAGTACATAGATGACATCATTGTAAGGGGGAACATGGCAGAGGAGGTTTTTGAGAAAGGGCAGAGAATAATCCAGATCGTCCTGAAGGCTGGTTTTGCCATAAAGCAAAGTCAGGTCAAGGGATCTAACCAGGATATTCAGATTTTAGGAGGAAAATGGCAAGATGGATGTTGTTAGATTCCAGTTGATGTGGTCAACAACAAAGCAGCTAGATCCCCACCAACCAGCAAGAAAGGAACTCAGGCTTTCCTAGGTGCTGTGGGTTTTTGGAGAATGCGTATCTCAGATTACAATCAAATTATGAATGCTCTTTATCAAGTGACCCAGGAAAAGAATGATTTAAAGTGGGGTCCTGAACAACAACAAGCTTTTGAGCAAATGAAATGGGAGATTGTTCATCCAGTAGCCCTTGGGCCAGTCTGGTGGCAAGGTGTGAAGTATGTGCTCTTCATGGCTGCTGGGGAGAATGGCCTTCCTGGAGCCTCTGTCAGAGGGTACCTGGAGAAGACTTGAGGCTGACCTCTGGGTTCTGGAGTTGGGGGTGCAAAGGATCTGAGGCCTGCTATGCCCCAGTTGAAGATGAGATGCTGGTATTTATGGAGGGGTTTGAGCTGCTTCAGAAGTGACTGTCTTGCAAGCACAGCTCATTTTGGCACCCCAACTACCAGTGCTGGTCTGGGTGTTTGAAGGAAAATCCCTTCCATGCATCATGCCACTGATGTCATGTAGAGTAACTGGACTGTGCTGATTTCAAAAATAGCCTCATGACACCTGGGCCAGAGAGCACGGTATGAAGTGGGTGCATCATATTCCTTGCACCAGTCTCTGTGAAAGTTAGATGGTACAATGGAGTGTTAAAAACATTGAAAGGAATTGGTGGTGGAACTTTCTAACAGTAGGTTCTACATTAAGCAGAGGCAATCTGCTTACTTAACACCCAAGTTTCCACCAACTGAGCTGGCCTTGCCCAATCAAAACCTCCACATACCATAGAAGGGAATAAATCCCTGTTGTGCATATGAGCAACATGTTAGGGAAGACAGTTTGGTTAGTCCTGCCTCAAGCAACAGCAAATCCATCTGTGAGATTGTTTTTACTCAAGGGCCTGGGTACGCATTCCCCACAGAGGGGTGGGGAAATATGGTGTTGTGTACTTCAAGGGGATTTGATTTTGGGTAAGAATGGTTTGTAATGTTGAATTGTATAATACTGGTTGCTGAATGCCACTGTCTCTGGATGCCATAACTACTGTGGCCAGCGAGTTTGGAGTGGTCCACATATACCACTCATGAGCTCCTGATGCAGCTTGCAGCAAGCTGACAGCACACCAGCCCTCCTTCCCTGGAAGGCATCTAGGATAAATAAAACCCACAGTAATGAACTAAATTAACAGACATCTCAGAGGGAAGCTGTACTTGTGTGTGTGAATATATCTATATTGTTGGATGTTACAAGATTTGGACATGACATAGATAGTATAGAATAAGAAATGGATAATGTCCTGGTTCCAGCTAGGACAGAGTGAAATTTTGCAGTAGCTAGGATGAGTTTCGGAGGTTGTTAACATGGAGGTTATTCTGTGACACCTCACATAATTTTCTGGGCATGGAGGAAGGGCTCACTTTTGGGTCAGGGTAGCACGGTTGAGGCAGTGATGAGGTATCATTAGGTGTTTTTCTTCTGCTCAAGACAGACTAAAACTAGCAATAGCATTACTAGGTTTTCTTGTTAGTTTGTAGGTGTTATTTGGGAATGTTATTATTGAAGCTTTCATCTTTTTAAACAAAAACCAGGACCCAAACATGTTGCCATAAGATTCACAAGAATTTTCATAATGTTTGATCTGGTTTTTAGTTTGGACTCCTTTGTAGCTTCATGAATTTTAATTTTGACTGTTATGCTTTTGCCTCTTATTGCCTCAATTCCTGTACGTAAAATAGGTTAAGAGTTCACTGGAAGGTGACCTCTAGGCATTCTTTATTTAAAAGCATTGTCTCTGTGCAATATTTTTGCCTTTTATTTTTCTTTTTAATCTTTCTAGATCTTCAAGAATGCGTATGTGCCTAAGTCTTGCCAGTAGCTTTATAGCTTACTGAATTAAAAAAAAGTATTTGTACAATCATGTGCTCACAGCATTAAAAGGTTGCAGTTACAGTATTACATGTCTGTCATTCAGCTGGTCAGTGTTATCTATGTAAAACTAAACCAAAATTTGACAGCTTTGCTCTCACACATATTACTGTTTTGGAGAGGACACTAAAATTATGTTTATTTAGTCACTTTGCAGTTAAGGGGATAATTTTTCACATAAGCTTATTGAAAAGAAAATTTCCTTCAAAAGTGGAGAAGTTTTACCTTTTAGAGAAGATAAATTTGCAGCTTTGGTGTGTTCTCTACAGCCTTGTAGTCTGTCCTTTTAAAGCATTCTATCAACAGTCATCTTAAAGGAATTGTTAAGTAATGACATCTGGTTACTGTAGAAGCTGGAACATAAGGAGTACTTTTTTTGTTGGTTGCAGATACTACTTCATTTAGTCAATACTGACAGAGAATATTAATACTGGTGATATGGAAATTTTGATTCTTCTGGTCTGCATTTATCTAGTATAATGACTGTTTCAGCTACTGTGCAGATACTGAAATATGCCTGAGGTTGTATGGCCTGTGTAACAGATTTTCCCAAATATAGCTGTTCCATGTTCTAATTTAACTTTTCAGCATTTAACATAAATGTTTTGTTTTCCAGGGTGGGTTACAAGAAGTGGCTGAGCAATTAGAGCTGGAAAGAATAGGACCACAGCATCAGGCAGGATCCGATTCTTTGCTCACAGGAATGGCCTTTTTCAAAATGAGAGAAGTAGGTGGACATACTGTTTTTATTTCCATGATAGTAATGTGTTGTGATAGTCACATGGAATTACTGATTCTGATAAGTCTGTGGTATTTTAAGGAGGTCTCTGAAGAGCTTCAGGGGTCAATCCTTTCTTGACAAAAATGAGACCACCTGTATTTTTCCCCAAGTATGAATCAGCCTTACTGACTCCTTGCTTTGCTGCTGTGAGTGAATATTTCTTCCCAATTCCAGCCTGACTTCTGGAATTTTTGTGAAGTTTTGTTTTGGGGTGTTTTTCCTCAGCTGTTTTGCAGGGTGCCTTTTTTTAGGTAACTGCTGCAGTGATTTATGAACTGCTGAAGCCAGACTCCTTTTTGGGTGACCGTACTCAAATCAAATTTTTTTTTTTAGAGCTTTTGCTCAGTGTAATATCCAGTGTAGTATCCAGTGTAATAGCTGGTGTGTACTGCTGCTTGTGGCAGGCTGATAGATGGGGAAAGAGTGTTGATGAACCACTTCTAGCTAAACTTTCAGGCTAGAGGTATATGAAATATTGACTTCCGGGCTGCTTTGAAGAATGTCCATGCATTTCTTTTTCCTTGCCATTGAGCTCAGTTTAACTAAGGTTCTAAAGGTCAGTTAATTCAGGGTTTACAGCAAGGACAGTCAGGTCTTACAGGCTTCACATTTCCTTGCTACTTGTCTGCATACAACAGGAAAACAGTAGGATATTTTACATTAGCAGAACAATGAAATGTCAAACGGGCCTCTTCTGGAAAGCAGTTGCACTGAACAAATGCCAGTGCATCAGAACATGGCACTCTTCCAGCAATTCAGTGTCATTTACCATGTCAAAACAGATGGCAATATCAAACCTCATAATTTAATCATGTTAAGTACTATATGCTGAAGTCTACCTTCTGGAATCCAGCCTTCTGCATATAGGAGAAAATGACAAATATTAGTGACACAGCAGCTGAATAATAATGATGGTTTAGGCTGGTTTGCTCATCCTAGCACTCTGTTCTGATTCTGCTGGAACTGTTGCAGTTGTCAGGCAGGTCATGGGCTGCAGATGCAATAAAAAGGATTATGTTTCTGGTATGATCCAAGGCCAGTGCAGCTACCTGCTGTCTGCCCTGCATTGTAGAACTTCACTCTGGAATTTGAAGATCCAAAGCAAAGAAGGGAAGCATATAATAATCATGCTTAAGATAAAGCCTTTCAAGTTAGTTTTCTAGAGTAAAGGTCCGTGATAGTTTCTTTAATGAGATGCAGTTTGTGTTAGATGGCAAACTAGCTGGTTGAATTTATTTATTAAAAGCTTTTACCAGAAGTAGAAATCTCTGAGGGTTTTTTAGTGTAACGCACTTGCTTAATTAAGCCAACAGACATGGACTGATAATTAATTTTTTCCCCAGTACTTAAATACTCTGCAAATACAGCATTTCTGAATAAGAACACAGTAGTAAGCAGAAAGAAATACATTTAATGCAGATTTTTAAAGCTTTTCAGCAGAGTTCAGTAAAAAAATGTATTTCTGAGTAAAAAGACTTCACTTTTTAGTGCTTTTTGAGTCATCGAATTTTGTTACTAATTGCTGTGAAGGAGATGCAACTTGCTTGCTGGGTCTTGGAATGCCAGCCAGAAAAGTTACTGATCCTTTTCTTTCCATCAGGAATACTTAAATAATGATACTACAAGAGTAGAGTTGTTACTTTGGGCTTTTCTTACCTGTTTATTTAATTAAGAACTGCTGCGGGCTGCAAAACTTTTAATAGTCTCTGATTCCTACAGTACAGAATTTTCCATCCTGACTGTGCTGCTAAAAGCAAAGCTTGAAGGGAGAAGTTTTGACCCATGTGGTATATACAGATCTCCATGTTTAGATTGTGTATTGCATTCATTCTGTCCCTGCATATTTCTGCCTGTCTTAGATTTCTGGTATTGATGATGACTCAGCATGGGAACCACTGGGGTGGCCAGTATTGCTATCAAGATTTTAGGGTGAAAAATGTTCCTGTATGTGTGTCTTCTTATTTTTGCAAGATAATTTGGGATTTTCTGCTTGAAAACCCATCTGAAAGGCAGAGTACCAGAATATCATGGGCTTTATTTTGCGTTCCACTGAAAAGTTCCATTTGTAATTTAGGCTTGTAATATGGAAATGCAGTCTTGGTACAAAATTTTGCTGTTCCTTATTAAATGAAGTCCCCCTCTGTGAGGAGCTGAAAATGCATCTTTCTGCATTTCTCTGAACTCTGGTTTTGTGCTCATCTTCCCCACCCCCAAACCTATATAATACAAATCAGGACATCTCTATTCCAAGACAGAGTATGGTGAAAGCTCCACACTGAGGTGAGGTAAAGGAACAGGCACTCTTGATGGTTGCTAAGCATATGCCTGTTGTAAGAAGCACCACAGAAATCAGAGGAGAAATATCTTTGTTGCTCTTGCAGATATGTGAGTGATGACTAATAATACAAAATTGTGAAAACATTGCATTTGGCCATTTAATTGGGAGAGGTGCACCGGAAGACTGATTGTATTTCTTGACAGATTTAAATAATTGTGTGATATAGCACATTGTGATAATGTGTTGAGAGTAAGTGTCTTATTATACTAATTATATCATCTTTTACACCTTGGGATTTGATAATCTTATTTAAAAAGAAAGGAATTTTAAAACATTTCTGCAGTTCTATTGAAATGGAACCTTTTCTTTTGCAGTAATTTATGTCTCTTCACTTTTTAGATGTTCTTTGAAGATCACATTGACGATGCCAAATATTGTGGCCACTTATATGGTCTTGGTTCGGGGTCATCTTATGTACAGAATGGCACAGGAAACGCTTATGAAGAAGAAGCCAACAAACAGTCATGACATGAAATGAAAGGCCATCTTTTTGACCTCCACATGCTTGTATATAGGTTTTATCTCTGGTTGAACCCCTTGGACAATTAAGGCTTTTTTCCCCCCTTTCTCAGCACACTTTCTTTTCTGCCTTTCTATGTACTAAACTTGACTGTTCCTATCACAGATTTTGATCTTAATATTGATACGTAAAATTTTCTGGGTTACATTTTGGCCTCTTAACAAGCCCATTTGTAAAGAAGCACGTATAGGATCAGTGTGGCAGAGAGAAGGGGAAAGTTGAATCATAATGAATATTCTGGTAAACTTGCCTACATTGTTCTTCCAGTTTTTTGTCTTTCCCCTCCCTTCTCTAAATTAATTGGCTCTGATTATAACTAACTTCCCCCTTCATGTCTGTTCTTTCCAGTATGCAGGCGTTTTAGCTATTCAAGATTGTGGACCATCAGATTTGCACTTTAGAGAACGACTCTGACTCAGATCCTCTGGTTTTTTTGAAGTTTGTTTTGGTTTTTTCTTTTGCCCTCAGCTAGAAAACAATCATCTTGCCAAGTTCAGCAGCTTCAAGCTGTATTTTCTTGGTATTTCAACCCACACAACGGGACTTATTTGCTGCATAATCTCTGTTTGTTCAAGCAAAACAAACTACTGAAATCATAGTAATTGCTCTTACTTTACTAGTGTTTGGTCATCTTCCAACACATCCTGCACATGTCAACTGCTGGTTGGCCTGCTGCTTTAAAACTGCTCTGTGATGGGGGAAAGAGGCTTGAAAAAACAGCTTTACACCCTTCAGGAGAAGAACAGCTATGACTTTAGCCTTTTTGCCATTAAGCTGAGAGTTGAAGGATAATGGAAAAGTAGGAGTCTTGTAATGGCACATTTCCCTTGACTGACCTCGTGGCTTTTATCCTAGTAATGTACACCTCAGATATTTTTTATGAAGTCATATTTATTATGTACTTGATTTCATGATTTTTGTAAGTCAGTTTAGTTGAAGATGAACCCCAAAGATCTGAAAGTACTATTTAATTGAATTATTGAATTAGAAGGACAATTAAATCATGCCTTTTTGTAGTTGTTACAAAGACAGATGTTACAGATATTTGTTGTAAGACAACAAAATATAAATAACTTCCAGCTAATAAAGTTACCTGAGGAGTGTAATGCTAGTTTATTTTTGAGTATATCTTACAATATATTTTAGATATATTGTTTTCAAGGACCCTAAAGTATGTTCTTAACTCTGCGTAGCATGTATACAGAGCAGTTGTGCAGGAAGGATTTTTGGTATTGAATAGCTAAATACTGGCCTGGAATGATGGAATGCGTGACATTGTGTGTCTGTGCGTGTGCGCGCGTACGTGTGTTTGACACTGAAATCAATGGCAGAAAAATCTCCAAATGTTCACCAATTACTCTGTTTTATCTTGTACTTAAGAGCAAAAAATCAAACTCCTTTTTCTCATTGAATTATGATGATGTAACTGGGCGGTCCTTTTTAAACAAGCAATTTGCATAACAGAGGGTATTTGTTTTTAAAGCTTTTGTAAATAAAGGCCTAAGAAATGTTTTCTTACATAACAACAGACTGGTGGTTTTGTTGCAAAATTTTTCCTGGAACGTGATTATTTAGTCAGTTCAGCTCTGTTTTGTTAGGCATGATAGTTCTTTTCTACATGCTGACGTAGAGGAATAACTCACTGCTCCCTGACTGATTTCACATTCCGAGAGGAATTGTGTTCATGGGTTTCCAGTCATTTAATCCCTGCTGTCCTGAGCTGGAGGAGGGGTGATTGCAATTTACTTCTGAGGCATCCTAATCCCATTTGTGCTTTTATATACCCTTATGCATTAGATGATAGTGACTTGTTTTAACTTCAGTTGTCTTTTACTTTAAGATCATGATAGTGAAAGCAGGATGAATTCTTACTGTGGCCTCCAGGGTTTGCATAGACATGGAATGAAGAGCCCCTGAAGTTTGATGCATTTGCTTTAAAGTAGTAGCTTTGCCTAAAGCATATGGATACAGCTATCTGGTTAACTTGAGCAGAATGACTCTTCGAAGGACTTTAATGGGTTTTTGTTTTGAAGTAGGTTTTTAATCGAGGATCAAAGGAAGTTTTTAGAGCCTTCTGAATGTGTGCCTACAGTAAAAGTTCTAGTGCCGATGGGGATTTGCTTTTGAAGTAACTGCTGAGCATCCCATATGCTGTGCTGTGCTTTTCTTTGCTTCCTGTCATAGAATCATGGAATGGTTTGGGTTGAAAGGAACCTTAAAGATAATCTAGTTCCAACCCCCCTGCGATGGAGAGGGACACCTTCTACTAGACCAGTATTTGACTTCAAAGAATTCTACTCCTGACTTTTTTTTCAGTAACAAAAGCATTTCTCAAAAGCCGCTGGTCAGCATGAAACAGATTATGCTTTATTCTGTGAGAGAACGCTTGGTCTGATCACTGTGTCGGTTGAGAGTTGATTGCAGCTGGGGAGACATCTGTGCATCATTCATTTTCTTGGCAAAATTAGATTTAGTTTCCATTAAGGAGTGATTTAAATTGTGAATTGTAGAGATTATGAAAAAAGTAATTTCTTATGTGTAGGACCATTACGTGTAAACTTCAGAGCCTGAAATCTGTTTCCAAAGTGGCCAGCTTTAATTGCTTTTTGCAAAAATTGATGTGCAGGCACAGTTCCAGCTGTCTAGACATGCACCTTTTTGTTCAGAGACAAGAATTCTCTTTCTAGGCCTCTGCTTTTCCCAATCCATTTAAAATATACTGTTGTTGAGTGGGTTTGTCAGAAGAAATGCAATATCCAAACCTGCTATATTTGATCTTTCTATTTTTAATCCACTTGTATTTTTGGCTTCTGGAGTCAGATGAGTGTTCCAGGAACCTTATGTTCTCTGACACTAATTTTTTTTAATATATATAATTTTTATTTTAAGCATTTAGTTCCTTTGCTCATTGAAACTAGGCAAGAAGCATTCTTGAAGTGGAGGAAAATAGGTCTGGAACACAAAGTATTTAAGGCTTTTCCCACATAAATTTGCTGATGACCTATAAACTCTTGACATCGAAGAAATTTCTCTTATCTGACTTGGTTACTCCATGCTCAAGAATGCTTCATTCCCTTACTCTGAAAATCCAAGAAAAGTAGCAGGAAGCCTGCATTCATGAACAAGGTGCTTCTGATTCAGCTCAAAACACGGAAAGGTGGAATCAGGATGTGTGACATTCTCTGGAAAAAGGAAGATTTATCCTTGGTGGAGGAAGATCGGATTAGGAGTATAAAACCTGGAGTTCTCTTTCAAACTCCCAATTGGATTTTCAACCTTGAATTAACTAATAACATGCACTGAAAGAAAACACTCCTATACTGAAGCAGTTTTTAGGCCTTCACTGGAAGTTTAATAATCACGTGTCAATGGATTTAGGGTGGTGTGGGTTCATTGCAGTTTAGTAACCTGTAAAATAATCAAGTGAAAATTTAAATAAAACAAACTTCTCAAGATTTTTATTTACACCACCGCATCAGTGATGGCAAAGAAAGCCAAAAGCTTCCAATAGAATTGTGGGTATTTGTCTAACTACTTTAAATTGTTGAGTTTGAACAAAATCTCACAAAGAATAAACCCTGATTTTTACATAGAGTAAAATCAGTTATCTCTGCATACTTCTCTATTCATATCATGAAGTTATTTTCTTGGTATATCCTATGTTTAGGGCACCTTGATTGGTTTTTGGGGAGTTGTTTTATTTCCCTCTTCCATGAGGCTGCTTATTTGGTGTCTATTTCCCTCTTGCACTACCTCACACAAATAGTGAAATGTGGATGATTCTCCTGCATTATTTTAGCAGTCTTGGGTTGGGAATAAATCTGCACATTCATGCCAGCTGTGAAGATCTGATTTCTGCAGGGGCTGGTGTTGTCCTTCTGCTGCCAGCAGAGATGAGCTACCAATTCTTGCCTCTGTTGGACGCTTGTCTTTCCCAAGAGTGCTCTTTCCCATGCTCCTAAGACACTTGCCTCAGTTAACTGTGTTGTATAATGTGAGGGAGAGCTAGAGAAGAGGGAAGGGAAGCCTTTTCCCTTCTCTGTACCAGGTTGAAGTTGGCAGCTGGGGTGGCATTGGCAATACCTTTTCTTTACTTCTCATCATATAACTGAGCTTGGCAAGCTCCCTGTTTCCTTCATTCTTGTCCCTCTACATGCTCTGGGGAGTAACTGTAGTATCTATGATAGTGTTTTATAGGAAGCTGCTGATTTTTACTATTGTATCTATTTGCAATACTGGCCAGTTCAATCTCTTGATGTGATGGAGAAAATAACTGGAAGTTCCTGTTGTTCAGGCTGTTACAGTGTGTGTGTGTTGTCTATTTTTGCCTTTACAACAGGAGCTCTTTCTTAAGTGAACTAAGAATTATTCTATTTTCAGATATAAAAAAAAAGGAAAGTGATTTCATAAAGTGATGACTGTCAGGAAGTGCTGGGTCTGTTCCAGTTATGCCAATCAGTTAAACTGTGAGCATGCAGAGGGGGAGAGAGGGGAGATGGCTCATGGCACATCTTCCAACTGCTGCACTCAAACTATTGGGACCATCTGCTTGAGATAAAAGTGATCAAGGATGAAAGATGTGATCAATGCCTCAAATACTGTATTTCAGAATGACTGAGTTACTGTATTTCAGTGATAAGTGACAACTTGGAAAAATGAAGGAATTACCTAGCAAGAATCAACTCTGGTAGGGAGAATAATAAAGAACCAAAGTAGTGATTGTACATTTCACATTTAACAATTTCAATCTGGACTTCTAGGGAAGGGAAGGAGAAGAGAGAAAGAAAGATAATACAAAATTTAAAGAAGGAACAATTGAAAAATTGCCAAGGGAACATGGCAGGGCTTTCGTTAGGTTATGTCAGATGTCACTTGCTCCAAGTTTCATCCCAGAAGGCTCCTTTATTTGCCATCCTACTACAAGGTCACTGATAAGCAGGTGGTAGATGCAAGTGAAATAGCAACAGAGACATCCCACCACCCCCACTGCATAGCAACATATTCTTTCTTTTTAATCTTGTTTTGGATGAGAATGTTTGTGTATGGTTCAATACCACTATTTTTGGAAGGGTTTTAAAAACAGGATGAGCTTGGACCATGTACTGCATCTCATGTCTGAAGTGGTAGAGGTGAAAGCTGCTTTCATCTTTACGTAACTGTTCCTGCAGCTTTAGAGGTCCCTGAGCCAACAGTCTCACTCCTCTCTGCACAGGAGGTGGATCCAGCACTTTCCTAAGGAGGGCTGTTAGGAAAGGCAGCTCTGAAGAGTCTGGCCTGGCAGGGACTGGAGAACCCTCATGAAGCAAAGCTGCACTGTGGTGACACTGTGGGTGACAATCCTGGTTAGTAGCTATCTTTCTTGTACCTTTTCACTTCTATAAAGTGTAGGGGGTTGAAGACACCCCCACCTCCCCCCTGCCCTTTTTGGGGGAACAAAATTCCAACTTTTTGACTAGCAACAGCACTCAAAAAAGAGGGCAGCTCTGTCTGCTCTGCCAGCATAAAGGCATAGAGTGTTTCACCCATGAGAGATGATAAGAGAACTGGCTCCTTCTCAACCCCTTCCAGTGTCAGTGCATTGTGAGGTGAACCTTGGAGAAGCGAAATACACCTACAAAAGTCCAAGACTCCAGGTGAAGAGGTGAGGGGGAACATTTACAGCAGCTATGGTGTCAGTGAAGCCTTAGTGGAGAGGATGTTCTGCTGTTGAGGTACACCATCAGTAAAACTGGTAGTAGTGTGTCAATGACTACTACATACATGACATGCTGAACATGAAGCATTTATTTATGTGAGCAACACATACACGTGGCAAAGTTATACACTAAATTTATGTAGAAATGTATTTCCCCCCACCCCTCCACACACCAGTCAACCAAACCAGGGGAAGAACTCTCAATTAATTAAAAAATTAATGGAAGAAAAGAAAACAGATAGGACGTGTTTCAGTAATTTTCTTTTGTGCATTCCTCAAATGGTAAGGAATCATCAAATAAAATAATAAATACAGAGAATATTAACATACCTTTCCTTATATATTCAGATGTTTATTTTAAGGGAAATTAGGTTTCAGTCCAAATAATGATGAAAAACAGCTACAGCATTCCACACACTGAAATAAACTTGTTTCCTTTCTGGAGTGTCCCTCACAAGAGATACTCAAGAACCATCTGTATTTCATACTGTGCAATGTGCTCTAGGATGATCCTGCTTGAGTAGGGACCAGGGAACCCCAGTGGTGGTCCCTTCCAACCTTTGCCACTCTCTGATTTTGTGTTTCATTCATTACCTGCCCAGCCATAGACTACTAAAGAACTTTCAGTCTGTAACCTAAACTGGACAGTGTTTTTCTCTCAAGTTAAAGAATTAAAGTGCATAACAGCAACTGTATCTTAACTGCTCACAAAGATTGTGTTCCATTTTTTTAACAAAAATAGTTCTCTGTGAAGACTTTGAGTACTCCATCGCCAGTACATCTACTGATACAGAGTATGTGTGGTCTACTTCTGGTGCAGATGTTTTGGATTTGTTCTAACCTACAAATAAAATACATTTTTTACAAATGTAGGGAACTATGGTTCACATGACTGTTTACATAGATACAAAATAAATTGAACTCTGCTGTCATTTGGGACTCAGGCCTATCTGAGGAGTCTGCAGAACTCATCCAGTTTCCACTAAAGCTTGAAACACAGTCATACCTCTAGACAAATATCAGGGATATTATTTTCTTCTTAGCAAAAAAGTAGATTAGTAACTGTACAGTAGGTAAAAAGCACTCCTTAAAAAAAATACAGAAATTAGGCAAAAGGCTGTAGTAAAGTGCCTAGCAAGAATATAAAGGACAGGAGAATCAGTGTATGCAGACAAACAACACTGCATCCTTGCTACCCTGACTTCTTCACAAATTCTCCTGCATGCCTTGTAACACTGACACTGGTCAGTATGTCAAAAAGAGAATTTTCACTTTGTTATAGAAAGTATAAGAGAGTTTAAAGCCAAGACTAGAGTCATATAATCAGAAATTATACTTTGGACCATGATTAACTCGATTTTGTCCATACTCTACACAGTGAGAACTGCCAGGAACCCTCAGAGCCTGCTGACAGTGCTCTTCATGGAGACACAGCTCATGCCCATCCAGAGAGCAGATGTACCTACAGCCCCTGGCTCAGATCAATGCTCAATGCTTACATCTGAGCTACCATCCTTTCTTTCCCTTTCTCCTCCCTTCATCAGTGCCTGTTTCCCATGCCTCCATCAGTTTTCTGTGAGGGGGACAGCCTCTGGCTGCAACAAAACTGCAGATTATTTAGGGCTATTGTGCTTTCCAAGTGTGACTTCTGAGACATGGAGAAGCCAGGCATTTTTTGATCCCTTATCCCTGTCCTTTCTCTACATTGATCCCTAGCCTCACTGAGAGATCTCAGAGCCCTGGACACAGAGAAACCGACACAAGAGAGATCCATTTCCAGGAAGTGTTTTGCTGGGGAGGAAATCTTTTGTCTTTACATAAAAATATGGTGCAAGACACACTGAAGCTGAATTTCAACTTTCTACTCGGTATTTTTAAATGCATGCTCCATGATAAACCACCCTGTGACTAACTGCATAAAAAACAAGACTCTACAGATAGAGAACCTGAAGTGTTAAAAAATATATTTTCCCTCTCCCCCTTATCCCTTGACAAGTTCGCCTTTAAACAAACACGAATATGAGGTAAGCTGACAGAACAACACTGAATAAAGAGCTGCAAAAAATCTTTTGGTAACTAGATCTCTGCAGGCATAATGTAAACTGTATGCTACCTTCATGCTAGTTTAAAAAAGGTGTTCTACATCAAGGGATCCATACTCTGGCACTTCTGGCAATAAACAGATGTTTTCAGGCTGGTAAAATGTTTAGATTTAAAAGAAAAAAAAGTAAAATAAATACATTTCCCCTCACTAGAGAAAAAAAGCGCCACATTTTGCTACAACAGCTACCACTTAAGCTGCAAACCCAAGAAAGACAAATTTTGAAGTTACCTGCTGGTAGGAGAGTTAATGATAGTATCTTTTGCTTTCAGAATTATATCACTTAGTCCTGCTGCCAGTTTCCTAAACAAACAACGGGCATCTTTACACTGTGAACCAACCCACTAAGTAATCCAGGTTTGATAATAGAAGTACTTTCCTGTTTCAACCGAACTCAGCATAGTCTGAGGTTTTCACCTTTCTTTTTTTGACTTGTCTTTTTATCTAGCCCCCTAGAAAGCATAACTAAGTTCCTCCTAAAATTGTTTTCAGAATACAAATTTGCATTTAAATGTAAACACTGATACCATAAATGTAGCATATACAAAAGGCACAAGACAATTAGATTTGTGTTGCTGAAACTTCCTTGACTTTGAAAGCCAAAAATGCTTCTTTTATTCTGGTCAGTAAACTCTGATCCTAAGAAAGCTGCTATCTCCTAACTTAATTAAATGGGATTTCCTATGTGCAGCAGCTTGGCTTTTTGGTATTGCAATCAAAAGTCCATTGTCCTGTAAATGCAAATATCAAAAGTTATAACAGTACCTTGACTGCACATGGTATTCATGAAGTTATGCAGTAAGAAAGGCAGTGTCTTGAAGAAAAAGTGAAAAAAGAAATCTGAGACAAATATTGATTAATAGGAAATTAGGAGCCTGAAAGACAGTGGCCCTCAGTAACTAACAGAGGTTGTTGGTAGAAAACCTTTTGGATCGAAGTTCAGGGCCAACATTTGCTTCCCAAAGGGGTAAGAGCTCCAAATGGGAAATAAAATCCCATTTCATAGGACTGTTCTGTGAAGCTTCCATCAAAATCCCCAGCTGGCCGGTTTCATTTACGTATTACCCCCCTGGACACAGGCTTTTCATTGCATCACTGAGCAGTGGCCCACTGTACCAGTCAATTAACCAAAGGATTTTTTTCCCCTCTCAACAACTTTTTCAACTATCTGTTGTACAGACCTTTGGGAAAACTTTTACAATAATGTTTTCCAAAAAATGTTCCAAAAGCAGTCAGACACTTCACTTAAGTCTTCTTCAAAAATTGCTTATCAAGGGCTCAAAAGAAAATACAGTCCACCAAGCCACTAAACTATTCCTAATCAACACTGGCTGTTCTCCCAGTTCATAAAGCCAGTAATGCAAAAATTTGATTTTAAACTCAACAATTACAACAATTTGAATTAAAAGGTGAATTTTCAAAACCAAGCCAAGAACATGAACTGATAGTAAGGAGGTCACATCACATTTTTCTTGTGCTGAATACCAAAGTAAAACCAGCCATTGAATTTTTACAATTGTAAACGCAGACTCTTCTTTTGTACCACTTTCTAGTACTCAATCATCCTTCACCATTCAAACCCAGGAATTTTAAGTTGAAACATCCTTTATATGGTTCAGAAGTAGTATGTTTAGTTTCGTGTTTCAAGCAGTGACATGGAGACAGCTAATCATCTGTCAGTTTGTTTTCTGAGCACATCCATAGAGGAGCAGACAGGAGCAGCTGGCCAGCAGGGCTGATACTTGGAAGAATGCATCTTCCTTCCAACAACAGCTTGTTCTTAAACTGGAACAGAATATTAATCACAAAATACATTGTTAGAATAATAATGAGAAAGAATACTTTAAAATTATGTTATTGTAACAAGTCTCATCAACTTGAAGGGGAAAGTGACTAACAGCAGAATAAAAATCCCACCCTGAGGAGGAACCCAGTAAGACTGTTCACAGGTATGTTATTAATCTACTTCACGGTGACAGTGATAAGTACTGACTACACAGCAAGCAGGCCACCAGTTTATAAAAGGAGCTATTTTTATTTCCAGATACCAAAAAAAAAAATTCTCTATTACATTAGTGTAAACTACATCTGGCACTTTCATAATCAGTCCTCTGCTGACATATGAAGGATTACAGGATACAGGATATTGAACAGATCCTTCAGTGGGACAGAAATTCTAATTCTAACACATTGGCAAGGGGTGCAGCATGTATTTTTCGTATCTAAGATGAAATTACTTGGTTTTTGTGGTGACTTCAGTAGCTTTATTAAAAGTATTCTATTCAATCCCTAGGAACAAATATAATTCCTGTATTGACAATAATGTAATGAAGTTACATGTGAAGTAGCTAAAAGAAGTTTTTATATACAGGCTCTTATTCCAGCAACTGTATGTGACATATATGTAATCTATCTTTTTTCTTACTTCTCCAGAAAGTTTTAACTGCCACATAGAAATATCTCAGAGCTAAGGGTACAACCAATCTGGTGCTTATGCTCATGCCAGAGAATTAGCACTTCTTACTACCCTTCTGGAAGTGCATGAATCCAAGTGAGGCAAAACCAACCTCCAGGAGCCCCTTTATGTGACTTGAGACTTATTCTTTGGAACATAACTTCCTCTGAAAGTAGTCTCTCTTTAAAAAGCCATGTCCCAAAAAGAAAAAACAACACCAAACAAAACCCCCAAACCCCACAGAGTGAAGTAATCTGACTGCAAACACAACTCTTTCTCAGACTGGGCTAAAAGAAGAAAATAATTTAAAAAGAGCACAAGATGTTTATCAAGCTGATGGGAAAATCCACCCACTTTTAACATATTTAGAACAGTCACAGACTATGTTTGATATTCAGAGTAATGTGAATTACAAAGTTCCAATAAAATGTACACACTCTTCAAAGAAAGATATAAAGTTTAAAAGCTATTACTCAAGTAAATAAAGTGTTAAGACTTCAGAAAGTAGAACTCCAACCTGATAAAACCAGTTTTGGTATTACTTCTGTAATGGTATTACTAATGGTATTACTTCTGTAACAATCCAAGAATCTGTTTCTATGAAGTCTGTCTCCAATATTTTACTCTTTATTAGTGATGACATGTAAGACATTAAAGTAACTGAAGGTAAGTAATTTGGTCTTTTCCAGAAGCTGTTGTTTTGTTGAAAGAACTGATGGATTAAACAGTGCAAAAAATGCAGTGTTTTACATTTTGAACAAAGGGTTAGAAGGGAGGGGTTTTATATTCTATTAAAATATCATACACAGAGCAGTGAAAATTGCAGACACCATCTGAGTTTCCTTCACTCATCTCTTTAACTCTGTTCATCTGACACCCACATTTTCAACACTTCTAACACTTCACATCATCATCAAGTTTGCAGATGTACCTATATCTGGAAATGTGTCTTCATCACTGAACACAAAACCAGAATGTAAGGGCCAAGAGGTTTTTTAATTTCTCTCATGAACCAAACTGAACTTTTTGGAACTTTTTGGTACAAGCTATGGGTCCATCTGTTGGTATCTGCACACCTACTGGTTTTATAATCTGCCTTCACAGTGCAATACCATTTCTAATGGGTCTAGTAACAATCACAGCAGCTCCCTGATGACTTTCCATGCCTTCCATTTCTTCCATGAGGGACCATGAGGAACCTCACAGCCATGACAGCATGTCCAAGAGTCATACCACACATCAATGAACGACATTCACTTGAGAGGCTTTTTCAGGATGACTGAAAAGGTGCTTCCAACAGCAGGGAAGAAATGACCTTGCTGGAACAACTCCTCCATACAAATTATTTGCTATGCAAAAATACTTAGGGTTGGAGTCAAACTTTTTATACAGTTTTAAATACAAAATAATTTCATTCCATAAATTTTGGCAGAGTTAGCAATATTCAAGCATTAGAGTGAATGTGATGATTGTGTTCATTCTCCACAACCCAGGGTAAATGTCAGCTCTTGTTATGTACCTAGCAGAATTTACTACCTGCTTCTCAAACCTGCTTTCTGAGAAGTCTGTATTGCAAGATATTAATGCAAGAAATCAAGAAAATATCAGCTGTTTTTGACAACAGGTGATTAAATGCTCAGGAAGTCATATGGACACCTTTTTTCTTCAGTAGGCAGCATGTTTTTACTATTAAATAGGATGCAGCTCAGTACCTGTCTCAGAGCAAGACACTAATAGCTCATATATTAGACCAAATCCTTTTTGCTTCATCATTTGATAGACTTTTACCTGTTAGCAGACAAAGCTATGATCTTTGCATTCAGTATTAAGAACCAGCTTAATTTTCACACTTAGCCTTACAAATATTGGCTGAACAGCTTGAATACTCACAATTTTCAGTATCTTTCTAAATAAAGGGAATAATAATAATAAGAATAGAATTATAACAGACTGTTACCTAAAAACTAATGAGTATAAAGCTCAAACTAATTTCCAAACATGACACATCAAGAAACAGGAGATTTAGTTTAAAACTATGAATTCATGTGCTACTATACATGGTAAAAAATTAATTGAAGAAATGAAAACAGAAGTGTTTTAGTAATTTTCTTTTGTGCATTCTTCAAATTGTAAGGAATCATCAAATAAAATAATAAATGCAGAGATTATTAACATACCTTTCCTTACATATTCAGATGTTTCTTTTAAGGGAAATTAGGTTTCATTTTCCATGGTTAATGCAGGATTGCTCATGCCTTAAAAAACAAAAAAAAATAGTATTCCCACAGGTAAAGGTCTCATTTCATGATTTCATTATTTCAGAAAATTTATTTAATTTCATTATTTCAGCAAATAATACAACCATGAATTAACAATCATTTTAATGTCATTACTCTATTACCAAGTCAAGTCCTGCCCCATATCTATTACATAACTTTTCACTAGCTGCAAATAGGTGTCCCCTCTTTTATAAGAAATTGCTGGTCAAATCAGGCCTATCTTAAAAAATAATCAGCACCTACTGGTATCAGCATTCTGCTATCCCTTGGTCAGGTTTAACTGGGAAAGGCACAGCAGCTTGACACATGGAACTTCCTACAAGCAGGTATTTTTAAAAAGCTTCACCAATTTTGGTTCATTAATACAAACCATGTGACTGTGGTCATTGTTACAATACATCCTCCAAAATTAGTTTATACAACACCAATAATTGCAGCATAAGTCAGCTCCTTACCAACTTTGCCCTTGTCAGCCTTTGCAGCAGTTTCTGGCCAAGATGGTGCATCTGTAAGTAGGTGGCTCTGGGAATCACGCAAGGGCTTTGCAGGAAACAGATGGTTCTCACTGTAGCACCAATAAAAAGAACATTAGTGAACTGCAGTAATTTTTCATCATCTTACCATACATTTGTCATATGCAGTATTTTCCTTACCTCACCTTGCTTCTTGTCTGATGAATTGTTACTTTTTTAACATTATATACATTACACTGTGGTTGTCACAAGTGCAAGCACAATCTAAAAGCACAGGGATTTTTAATTTGACAGCTGTGTTATATTAATACATGTACTTCAGCCCCAAATGCACTCTTACCTATATTCTTCTTCACTACAACAAACATGATAAATTGTGGAGAGAACATCTCCAAAATCTCTTTCCTAACATAAGCTACAGAATGCTGGGGTAAGATAAAATGTCAGTAAGCAGCAAGCTGAAATGTCATATATTTCTTTTACGAATAAAAGATTGTCAGTATGATTCTATTATCATTTCTTAACCTCATATTCACTCTACTTATCAAACGTTTCAAAAAGAATGCAATATGAATTTATTCAAAGGAGAATGTGCATACTTTTCACACTTTAAAGAAGCCATGTCCATTAAGGATAAGAATTAATAAAACATGTTCTATTATCAGCAGAAACAACACTTAATATTCAGCTTCCTGTGCTTTGGCCCAAGTGCTATTAGGGATGATTGCCTTATATGGAGCAGCTTTCACCAGACGAGAAAAAGCAGGCATCCCCCAAAAGCCATGCAAGGCAATGGATTTCTATCACAGGCAGTGACTAACCATCTCATATGTATGCATAAAGAATATTGCTGATATGGATTGTTAGGCAGGTGTGAAAAATTCAGGTCCTGGGATGTCACTGAGCAGAGACAAAGCACATCAGGGGAAAATCTCACCCCACCTAATTTCCATAAATTTAAATATAAATCTGAGGATTACCTGATTTACAGCTTAACTGTTAAAATATGATTTGGATTTATTAAAAGGATACTTTTCATTTGCCTATCACTTTTAAGTATATTATACATCATTAGGTTTACGTGTGCACAGGAAGAAAAAGATCAACTATATGAACTGGGTAACAAAAGCAGATTACCTTTTGGATGTTGCATTAAGTCCACCAGGTGTGGAAGCTTGCTCAGGATCCTGATTAACAAGGCAAGTTGGAAAGGAGCAACCATCCCCTAAACTGGAAAATTTGGAATTGGTATCATATGTACAAAATCTCTCAACTTTGAAGAATTTTTTTTTATTTATTACTATATATTATTTCAAAAAACTAAC